>NC_141886.1:778571-1097142 GCF_030686135.1 Camelina sativa | reverse complement strand
TGTAGCAATAATAATAATAATAATTTGTGTTTATGAATGTTTAATATCCAAAGTAAACAATAAGAGAAGAAAAAAAATAAAAATAGTAACATTAGACATGACTTATAAACTGATGGAGGTATCATACTCCTCCCTTAACCCCTTCAACCATTTATTGTATTTAATCTGTTGACCAAAATAGAATAAATATAGAGTTATTAGTATAGATATTATTCAAAAAAAATTATGATATACCAAAATTTTTGGAAGTAATTAACATTCCTTTTCCTAATGGAGATTTTGGAAAACTTCTTTAAAAACAACATTGGTTGTCTTTGTTTGAGGTTTTCCCTCACTATCTGTTATCAACATCTTCAATCCAGACTTTGATTTAACCCTTGACATTGATACATATAACTGACCATGTGAGAAAACGGGTCTAGGCAAGTATATCCCAACATTTTCAAGAGATTGGCCTTGGCTCTTATTGATAGTCATTGCAAAAGCAACTGAGACTGGGAACTGTCTTCGACGCATTTTGAAAGGCAACCTATCATCTGATGGTGATATCAACATCCTAGGTATGAGAACTATCTTACCAAATCGCGTACCAGTTAAAATCCGAGCTTGTAAAACATGGTCCGCCATTTGGGTGATCTGCAGTCTTGTACCATTCATTAAACCACCATGCGGATCAATATTTCTCATCAACATAATTGGACAACCTATTTTCAAACGAAGCCGATGATAAGGTATACCCGAAATCTTAATGGTATTAAGGAAATCTGGTGAGTAAACCTTATTTTTGAGGGCACGTTTATCTTGAGGGTCAATTACATCAAAATTGTGGTACCATATCTGATACTGATCTTATACTTTAAAAGAGAAGGACGCAAATAGGCTGTACAAATATTCAAGCCAAAAGTTGATATAATTTTCCAAGTTCCAAATCAGCTTCAAACTTCTTGATATGATCCTTTCTCACAGTAGCTCCTATTTTGTCACCCAAAAAAAAAAAAAAAAAAAAAAAAAAAAAAAGCAGTTAGAATGAATTGATATTAATCGATTAGTAAAGGATTAGTAAAATGCATACTGTTTCGTCAGCTAGAATCAGTTCAATTGATTCACCAAGTTTAGCGGTATTCATTCTCCAACTATAATGAATTTTAACTTGAATATGCCAAGCATTTTTGTATGGTTTCAGATTTTTCAAGGGAGTGTATGAAAGGGGGAGAGCCATCATTTTGTTAATTGAATTTAAAATGTGTTCTTTTAGTATAATATTTCAATAGGAAGCTCTTAATATATTTATAGTCAAATTAGGGAGATTTATGTTATCACTTAGAAGTTAAGATTTGATATTTCTAATATTCGCAAAATATATTGACTTCCTTGATTCGTTACAACTGAAAGATAAATATTCCTTTTCAAACTTTATCCTAAAAGATTAAAAAAAATTATAATCTCGGAAATCAAGTAATGTAGTAAGATTTGGTAAGATGAATATTCGTTTTCATATATTTCAACTGAATCACAAAATATTCCATTTAAAAGATTATACTAAAAGATTATTTGTTAAGATCAATCTCGGTAATTAAGCAATTATCATAATTTTTGGTAATTAACATATATGGTTTTAATTACAATACCTTAAAGGATAATGAAATCCGAGTGTTTGCCTCTGACGAATAACTCTGTTTAGTAACAGAAATAACTATTCTTGAACCAAATCAAAAACTGGATCCGAATATTAAAAACATGGAGTACAAACAGATCTGCGAATTTTATTTTTTCTGTATCCGGGTCATACAGGATCCGCGTACCGACCCGGTGGATATTTAGTGGTCGACTGAAGGGTATATTGGTCATTAGACAAAATCGAAATTATAGGTTAATTAGATTAAATTAAGTGATTCTCTAATCATTTTTAATGAAAAACCTACCAAAACAAAGTCATGGTCCAATTTGAGTCTAGTGAGTACTTCAGCTTTAATAGAATAGATTCATATACCTAAACACGATTTGACTACTGCCTCTACTCTCTAAGATTATTATGGGTTTGATAAAAGAAAAAAAAAAGAAGTATATACAAGTTAGATGCTTTACATGTATGTTTGTAGATTTTTTTGTTTTTTGTTTTGCAAGTCATTAAAGTTACACTTTACTACTACTGTATCTACAATACAGTTATATGCTTAACGAAACAAACATTATACTTCCATATGCTTGTTGTGAATTTATTAATTTACACTGAATACGCTTTTTTTTTGCCGTAATGGATTTCACATAGTGACGCATACGTATTAGATCCGCGATCCCTATAACAACATAGCAATTTGGAATTTGTATACGTTCAATTATTATTATTATTTTAAAAACAAGTGCCATATTCATGAAAATGAAGTATTTTGAATCTTCAATGCTTTTAACTATGAAACGAAAGCAATAATATTTAAGACAGTGCATTACTATAGTATAAATCTATATTATGAAAGTTGGCCAACTATCTCCATCCTTCTACCACATCAGCAATGGAGAGAGTGCCACGTGTCCATGACTAAAATCAACTTATCATGTTTCTTTATGTTGCTTGACTGACCCTTTTCGTCTTTCTTTGCTTGATTTTCGTAGTAACTGCTACTTCGACCCTTTTCGCTTTCCCTTACTTTGATATTTGTAGTAACTGCTCATTTATAATATCTCTCACACCTTGCTGTCTTTTTTGGTAGTGAACAAAGAAGTGGAAGATGAAGGTCAACTACAATGAAAGGAGAACTTGAAGATCAAGCATATTCAGAGATTACTCTTTTAAAGAAATCACCAACGAGACTCGACTTTAGAATATAGATTAGAGTGTTGAAAATAACATAGGACTGGACTTCCTTAAGAAAGAAAATTGTCTTGTACTGATGTTAAGACGATCTTAACATCATCTAGAAATTGTCTAATTGGAACTGATTAGTATGCTTATTGTTCCAAATAGCTGATGGATACAGCTTGTGGCTTTTAACGCTTCTCAAGAGTCCATATCCACGCATGAACGAATTTATATTGGTTGTAACTGGTTATTTTTTGTAGCTTACCTATACTATGTTATTGAATGTTAGTTTGTAAGTGATTATATTCATTCTCATTCGATATCAAACAAGAGAAATCAAAGTTCTCTCTTAATTTAACATTGTTGTGTTGTTTCCCTTCTCTGCAAACCTTTTTTTGATGACTATATCTGCTTAACTATACACACGATTGCAAGTTCATTATCACTCTGGTGAACCTTAAGGATCTTATCTTTGAGTGGTGTTGTTTCTAAATTTTAATTTAATGTATCTAGGGCCGGTATGTGTGTTGTTAAATGTAATCTTACTATAGAATAAGAAGAAACTGGTCATTTTGTGTTTGATTCTTAGACCATCTCCAATGTATATCTCTATTTTTTTCCTCTAAAATAGAGCATTGTTTTCCTCCAATGTATTACTCTATTTTAGAGTTGAAAATAGAGTTAGTGTAAAAAAATAGATGTGAGAATAGAATTATTCTATATATAGAGCAATCCTATTATTTTCTCTATTTTAGAATAAAATATAGAGTAAGGTTGGAGCAAATGTTGCTCTATAATAGAGTTTTGACTCTAAAATAGAGTGGGGTTGGAGATGTCCTAAGAGGTAGAATATATCATGAGACTTAAGAATTGGTCAAATTTACTACATGTTTTTTATTTTTATTTTTATTATTGCTACAATGCCATAGAAAAAAGAAGATTCAATCATGTGTGGTGACTAATCTAAATTTCACTCACAAGATATTGATCACAATGGTTTGTACTTTCGTTTTTGACTACTCAATACACTATATGATATTAACAATGAATATTTAATTGTTCATATCACCAAAAGATAATTCGTGTAGTGGGCGGATACTCATCATAGTATAATTAAGTATATGCTTTGATTTTTGGATTTATCAAAAAAAATTAAGGTTATATATGCATGGTATATTCTTTTGGATATTTCCACTCGTTTCTTTCATTTCTCCTTAACTACATTCTATAATAATAAAAAAAATTAGGTTCATACATTCACAGTTTAACAATAAAACAGTTCGAAACAATTTTCCAAAAAGTCCTACTTGCTTACGCTGAAAAACAATTGCCAATATATATATATGTTTACCAACCGAACATTTATATAAACATGATCAATCGGCCATAAGAACTATATATATCATCTTTGGTAATGGGCTTAGAAACATGCTCATTAAAATTGAACTCAGATCTCAAAAACATATCCAATTTTGTTAAAGTTGGCATATAACGAGCAATGTGATCTTAGCCACTAATTAAACGCATATGTCTAATATTCTATGGAATATAAATATCGGAGTAGCTACATAACTATAAAGGGTAAGGGCATATGATCGAAAGAAGAAAGAAAGTAGTAATGCGTATGAAGCTGAGATCGATACATAGCTTTACACGTTAAATCTAGTTAGTGCACATGGCGGAAATTTTTTTTTAAATTTATAATTTGTACATATTTATTAATTTTTGTGTCTGATTTAATTTGTTTTTATTTTGGTAGAGTGAGTGTATTAGGTAAAGGACAGGCCACTGAGAAACTGCGAGAAGTCTAGGCTAAGGAAAGTAGAGAGATAGACCTTTCAGTGTTTGAAAAGCAAAGTATAATTACTAATGGAATTAATAATTCAATTTTTTTTTTTTGATTTGTTTATTTATTCATTCATTTTACAAAGAATTAATCTTTTTTTTCAAAAATATATATATAACCAAAAAAAAAAGACAAAAAGGTTACCTCATGTGGTATGTCATTTTCAGCTAACCCCCTCTGGTTGCCAGAGTAGATACTAAATTAATATATAGTTTTTACTCATTACACAACGGTTATTGGTAGTAATTTTCTAATTTAGATCCTACAAATTAAACTAATTTCTACTATTGTATTGATATCCGTCGCCATCTCTAAATTTCTTACAGTTTTATTATTATTATTATTACTATAATTTACAGCTAATCGTATTTTGAACGTCCTAGATCACTAATCCGATAGATTGATTAGAGTATTAGTCTAAGGTAAAATACATACACAATATACGGGTCTTTGCTGTTTTCTACTTTAGACTTTTGGAGCACTATAACAATGTTAATAACGCCGCATAGAAAATAAAAAGCTGGTTGATGAGTAAGACAGCATTATTATTGGTGTTATGAAATTTTCATTGTTTTTGTGTTTTTTCTGTAAGTTCCCATGAACTATTCTTTTTTCTTTTAGAAATAGTTCTAAAATTAATACTATATTTTATTTCTTATTTAAAAATAATAATTTAAATAACACGCGCGGGCACGCGCCTGCACTGTAATCAATTTAGCTATTTAAAACCCTTTTGGCCTCAAAAATAAAAATTAAAAGAGAGAAGAGAGAGCAAAAAAACGTATTGTCTTCTCTCTTTGCTCGCGCTTGCTCTCTCTTCTTCTTTTGTCTTTCCCTTTCCGGTTGTGTTTATCTTTCGTCTCTGTCTGTAAATCTTCTTTTATCATTCATTCACTATTTTAACAATCGAACCAAGAAACGTCTCTTCTCCTTCTTCTTCTCTCATTATAAAGACCAGATTTTTTTTACTCAATCGCAGTCTCTCTCTCTCTCTCTCTCTCTCTCTCGCACTCTGTTCTGTTTTTGGTGAACCTCATTCTTACTCGTGTTTGGCAAATCCAAAACCGAGAGAAACCCATTTCGTTTCCATCTTCTATTTCTAGAAAAATCTCATCTTTCTGGAAACCGAGATCCACGAAACCCGCATTTCGTCTCGCAAATCTCATTTTCTTCGGTTTAAATCTCGAAAATTCGGAAGATTCAGAGACACCTCCTCAATCAAAGGTGTGTTTAGTGAAATCGAGATTAGTTTCTGTTTAATTTCACTGTCTCTTTCTTTGCTTTTTGTTTTGTTTGTGAGTGGGTTCATTGATCTGTAGTTCCGTGTTTGTTTCTACTATGTGATTGGTATTTAGTTACCTGATGTTCGATTCGATTCGATTGATGTATCCGTCTAGCCTAATTTCATTTCCAATAAATAAAAAATAAATAAAAAAACGTAAATTTTTATTTTATTTTTTTGTATACCTAACAAATATCGAAATTTTGTATTCATCCTCTCATCACTCGCGAATCTTGACGTTGAAAGGATGACACAAGTTTTCTCCTTTTCTCTCTTTTTTTTTAATAATCTTTTTGGTTTTCTGTCTGAAAACATGTATTGCTTCAGTACTTTTGACTATGTCTAAATATTTAGTATTGTTGTTTATCTTTCGAAATTCTTCATCTTCTGTATTTTTCGATTTGCTATTATGCATGTCTCCTAAAAGCAAATCATGTTCAAAAGGTCTTGTCTTTTGATTTATGTATTTGGATGTGAGCAAAAGGTTTTAAATTGCTTTTATTATTTGTGTGGTTTCAGTGGCTTTTGAGAATGGAAGCAGCTGAAACGTCTTGGACTAATTATCCCTACAGCTACATTACATATGTCCCTGAAGCTGAATCATCATACTCTGAACAGAGCGACGACGATACCAAAGTCGATACCTTTTCAATGGATTCACTTCTCCCCGATGATTTACTAGAACGGATCCTCTCGTTTCTCCCCATTGCAAGCATCTTCAGAGCTGGCACTGTCTGCAAAAGATGGAACGAGATTGTGTCTTCACGAAGGTTCTTATGGAATTTCTCCAACAACTCGGTTCCTCAAAGGCCTTGGTACTTCATGTTCACTACCACTGATGATCCATCGGGTTATGCTTATGACCCCATTATCCGGAAATGGTACAGTTTCGACCTCCCTTGTATCGAAACCTCGAACTGGTTTGTTGCTTCCTCTTGTGGATTGGTTTGTTTCATGGACAACGACTGCAGAAACAAGATCTATGTCTCTAATCCAATTACCAAACAATGGAGAAGACTTCTCGAACCTCCTGGTCACAGATCAACAGATTACACCGCAATGTCAACTTGCGTGAACCGAGCAAGCCAAGCAAACCAAGCGGTGAACCGCGCACAGAGGAGTTACTTAGTCTCGATAGTGAAATCGAAGCAAGTTCCAGGGAACTTCTTCCAATGGGACCTCTCTATTCATCTCTACAGCTCAGAGACAATGACTTGGACGACTTCAGTAACTGATGTCTTATCCGGATGGAGAGGAGGAA
Source organism: Camelina sativa (assembly GCF_030686135.1). NCBI lineage: Eukaryota > Viridiplantae > Streptophyta > Magnoliopsida > Brassicales > Brassicaceae > Camelina > Camelina sativa. The sequence goes on along the minus strand of NC_141886.1, from coordinate 1,089,956 downwards.
ACGAGAGTGTGATCTGCGACGGTGTTCTATACTTCTTGATCTACTCCACGGGAGGATCTGATCATCGCCACGGCTTGATAGCTACCAATGTATCCTCAGTCGGATCATCCTCAAGCGGAGGAATCTTGATGAGGAGTTTCATACCAATGCCGTGTTCTTTAACCTGCGGGAGACTGATGAATCTAAGAGAGAGGCTAGTGATCGTTGGAGGAATAGGTAAACACGATCGACCAGAGGTTATAAAAGGAATTGGGATATGGGTTTTGAAAGGTAAAGAATGGGTAGAGATGGCCAAAATGCCTCAAAGATTCTTCCAAGGATTTGGTGAATTCGACGACGTGTTCGCGAGTAGTGGTACTGATGATATGGTTTACATTCAAAGCTATGGATCTCCAGCGTTACTCACGTTCGACATGAACCTCAAGTATTGGAAATGGTCTCAGAAATGTCCTGTTACCAAGAAGTTTCCTCTTCAGCTCTTTACTGGGTTTTGCTTCGAACCAAGACTCGAGATTGCTCCATAGTTTTGCAAACGATTGAGAACAACGTCTTGGGGTTCCTTTTTTTTTTTTTAATCTCTCTACTGGAATGTTTTTTGCACAGAGAAAATCGCCGGCGGCTTTGATGAGAGATGATACGGACGGTAATGTTTTTTAAAAATTATATTGGAAAAAATGTATTGTTTATTTGCAATTTGGTACTCTATTGATTATAAGATTTATGAATGAGCCCCAGATACTTTTATTTGATCAATCGAATCCTTTTTTAATCTCTTCCTTGGCTATGTGACATTGTGTGGCCCACAATATCTCAAGTAAATGGGTCGGCCGGTCGGATACTGAAACTGAAGGTTGTCTTGTTGCTGTTCCTCGAGGATAAATTCATGAATCTTGTACTTTTTTTAATTTATTTTTACAGTTAATTTAAGAACTACTACTATAGCTGTAAATTGGTTTTAAATGTTTTTGTACTTGTATTTTTTTTTAAAAAATTGGGACCTATTTTACGTGATGGGATTTGTCAGGTTTGGCAGTGTTAGGTTTACGGGTAATGGACAACAGCTATATCTATATTGTTTTTATTTTATTTTATATAATGTATAATTCGTATTTTTATAATTTTCTTAGGGGGTCACATGACTCACATTTGTTTTCAAGTTTGATAGCCTATATATATTTTGAAATGGAATATAAACTGTCCCTCGTTAGTTGATTCATAAATAGCTCGTGTTAAAAAATGGACGGTATGATATGATATGTATGGGATTCTTACAAGTTTGATAGCCTATATATATTTTGAAATGGAATATAAACTGTCCCTCGTTAGTTGATTCATAAATAGCTCGTGTTAAAAAATGGACGGTATGATATGATATGTATGGGATTCTTACAAGTTTGATAGCCTATATATATTTTGAAATGGAATATAAACTGTCCCTCGTTAGTTGATTCATAAATAGCTCGTGTTAAAAAATGGACGGTATGATATGATATGTATGGGATTCTTACAAGTTTGATAGCCTATATATATTTTGAAATGGAATATAAACTGTCCCTCGTTAGTTGATTCATAAATAGCTCGTGTTAAAAAATGGACGGTATGATATGATATGTATGGGATTCTTACAAGTTTTTTTTTTTGATGTGTGTCATTGCTATCACATCAATGTAAAAACGATAATTAGTCTCTAATTATCAGTTAAGAGTTAAGACCTAACACGAAAAAGGGAATATAGAAGACAAACACGATTATGACACACCATTAAGCACGATTAGTTTTATTGCTGTTTAATAATTCTTTTATTTTTAAAACCAACGATGGCTTCCAAAACAGTAACAAGCATTATAACGAGTTAAACTGTGGATGTGATGTTAAAAAATAGTACTAATTGAAATATATCGAAAAACATGTTGGGTTGGACCAACCATCTAAATTGACCACACATTAGTGCCCACTAGACTTCTCTCCAAAGAAATACTTCGAAACACACAGCTCGATTCCTTAGAATTAGAAAAGTCTATACTACTGTGTTATATACTAATAAACCTGTATTTTCAACGTTGTAAAAATAGATTTTGAAATATATACACGGATTTTTCGTAGACAAAAAAATTAGGAACTAAACGAATAAAATTCAAACTTATTAATTTTACGTTTCTAATTTCCTAGTCTAGAGCTACCACAGACAAATGTCAAGAGAGAAAACCGGATGATTTATTATTGGTTCACGAGATCGAACCGAATCGGAACCGGTTATTACAAAGATAAGAAAGAAATAGTAAGTAGTAGTAGTAGTCTTGTTGGTCACTTGGGTCGGTCGGTCTCTCACTTGGTAGCCTTTCGTCTGAAAGCCGTTCGTTCAGCTTTCTCTTTCCAAAAAAAAAGCTCTGCGATCAGTTTCTCTCCGGCTGAAGCACACAAAGCAAAAGAAAAGGAGTTGTCTTTTTCGATGAGAGGTAGTGAAAACAACACGGATCTGTTCGATCCCAAAACCCAGATGGATTCTGATTTCTCTCGTCATGGACATGGCTCCTCTTCTTCCTCCGACGGCGATTTTGGATTCGCTTTTAATGACAGTAACTTCTCTGATCGCTTGCTCCGGATCGAGATCATGGGTGGCCCTTCTGATTCTAGGTCAGACGTTGAAGGGTGCACGAGTATCGCTGATTGGGCTCGTCATCGCAAGAGAAGAAGAGAAGATTTCATCAAGAAGGAATCTGCTGGTGGTGGTGGTATGTCCTACGTACCTGCCTTATTTCTTCTTATGGCTTTTGCTTTGTTTAGGGTTTTTTTTTATTGATTTTGTTGAATTTGCAGTCACCATTTCAGACATTGTGGCATGTCCTGAGGAGCAGATTTTAACGGATGAGCAACCTGACATGGATGGATGTCCTGTTGGTGACAATCTTGATGATGAAGGAGAGGCAATGGTTGAAGAACAAGAGGCTTTATCAGGTATAAGCAGAGAACATCCTCCTTTGAATATATAGTTTTTAGCTTCACAAGGAAGAGCTTCAAGTTTTTTTTTTTGATTTTGTTTGTTTCAAAGGTGATGAAGATGAAACGTCTAGTGAGCCAAACTGGGGAATGGATTGTTCTACTGTTGTAAGAGTTAAAGAACTTCATATTAGCTCTCCTATATTAGCTGCCAAAAGCCCTTTCTTTTACAAGGTATATATATACTGTATATCACTAGCTTCTTCATTGATAATAATACTTTTACACTCATGTAGTCATGTATCTTACTCCTAATCCATTTGTTTTCTTTTCTCTTTTCGAATATCGTTTTAGTTGTTTTCCAATGGAATGAGGGAATCTGAGCAAAGGCATGTTACCCTTAGAATTAATGCATCAGGTACGCCATTGCAACACAAGCTATACCAGACTATATGGCTTTTGTGATTCGTACGCCATATCTGAACGCATTATTACTTTACCAGACTATAGACAGGTTTACATTTGTGCTTCCGTTGTGTATTAGTTCCACATACTACTGTATATGGTTTTTTGGTGACTATATTTAAAGCTTTCATTTTTTAAGTAATTTGGATATCCATAGCATTATTGTTGATTTACATACATATCCTATTTTGTGTGTGTATAACAGAGGAAGCTGCCTTGATGGAGCTTTTAAACTTTATGTATAGCAATGCGGTCTCTGTCACCACAGCACCTGCCTTATTAGATGTGCTGATGGCTGCTGATAAGTTTGAAGTTGCCTCTTGCATGAGGTACTGCAGTAGACTTCTCCGCAATATGCCTATGACTCCTGAGTCTGCGTTGCTCTATCTCGAGCTTCCTTCTAGTGTTCTAATGGCCAAAGCTGTTCAGCCTTTAACTGATGCTGCAAAACAGTTCCTTGCTGCCCGCTACAAGGATATTACCAAGTAAGACCACCTGAAACTACATATAACTGCATTTCCATGTATTTATACTGTAATCACACGAGATTGTGTAGTCGATTCTTATAAGTCATGGTTGAACATTTTTTTTTGCAGGTTTCATGAGGAGGTTATGTCTCTACCTTTAGCAGGAATTGAGGCAATTCTATCAAGCGATGATTTGCAAATTGCATCAGAGGATGCAGTTTATGATTTTATCTTGAAGTGGGCAAGAGCACAATACCCTTGTTTGGAAGAGCGAAGAGAGGTTCTGGGGTCACGCCTTGCACTCTCCATCCGCTTCCCATTCATGACATGCCGGAAGCTGAAAAAAGTACTGACTTGCAGTGACTTTGAGCATGAAATAGCATCAAAGCTTGTTTTAGAAGCTCTGTTCTTCAAAGCAGAAGCCCCACACAGACAACGTAGCCTAGCTGCGGAAGAATCCGCTTCCCTGAACCGCCGCCTCATAGAGAGAGCGTACAAATACAGACCCGTCAAAGTCGTGGAGTTTGAGCTTCCTAGACCGCAGTGCGTAGTCTACCTAGACCTGAAAAGAGAAGAATGCGCAGGATTGTTCCCATCGGGTAGAGTGTATTCGCAGGCCTTTCACTTAGGAGGTCAAGGGTTTTTCCTCTCAGCTCACTGCAACATGGACCAACAGAGCTCGTTCCACTGCTTCGGGCTGTTCTTAGGGATGCAGGAGAAAGGGTCAGTGAGTTTCGGAGTGGACTATGAATTCTCGGCGAGGTCAAAGCCTGCAGAAGATTTCATAAGCAAATACAAAGGGAACTACACATTCACAGGAGGTAAAGCAGTTGGTTACAGAAACCTGTTTGGGATAGCGTGGACGTCTTTTATTGCAGAGGATAGTCAATACTTCATCAATGGCATTCTCCATCTCAGAGCCGAGCTTACCATCAAAAGGTCTACAGATCCTTAGTGACCCGTATCCTCCTTCATGCCACAATCTCTCTCTCTCTCTCTAACTGTCTTTTTTTTGTTTTTAATATCTTTTATAAGGCTTCACGAAGACTAAAAAAAGCTTATAAAAAATGTAAGGTCAAACAACGTTCCCACGACAAGTTAAGTTTAAGAAGAATGTAAATGCGTTTCAGAGTTGATCTTGTTCTGTTCACGCTTCATCTACTCAAAAGTAAACATCTTCATAGTCGGCGTAACCTCTGTTTATGAAAATTTGAAAATATTCCATTTCTCTAAGTTCTGTTTCTATATTCAACACTTTGCGTATATTTTTTTATAAGTATTAATGTTATAAATATGTAATATAATCAAAGTCTAAAACTCTATACGCTGCTTCATTGTATCAGTTACAGACACACCAGGTTCGTGAATCGTGATGATTTTTATTTCTTTCTTTTGGCTCTTGATGATGCAACTTTGGAACTTGATAAAAAAGCTGTTGATATCGGTCAGAGGATCAAAAGTTCAGGGGTTTATGTTTATGTGATTTTGGTGTTTGGTTTAGTTGGTGTTCTTTTCTAATTTGTTTTACTTATCTTCGATCCATTCTGTGTTCTCAATTGCTGTTTCCTTTGGTATCCAAAGACTGTCTTTACAATGTTTACTGAAACACTGGAAAATTTTATTTGTATATATTCTTTTGTGAATTTGAAGTCTTTCTTTACTGAATACTGGATGAGTTTGGTATTGCGGATATGTAAAACGCTTCGTTCTGGTTTTTGAAGCACTGTATGTCGTTATTTTGGTTTTTACAGCACTTGTATGTCGTTCTAATGAATCAACAAAACGCAGTGGTTTGATCTGTAGACTACTAAACAAGAGATTCTTTCACCTAAAACCAAATTTTACTTGTTTTTTTGCAGACAAACCAAATTAAATAACTCTTAAACTAATTAAGTTTGTGTTTGCCAAAAAAAAAAAAAAACTAATTAAGTTTGTGATCGACGACGTGAGAAGATTATTTGCCTCTTCAAATTCTCTTCTTCATCTCCATCCTCATTCAAAAGTAAGTCAAATTCAGATTAATCTTATTTTTTCTTTTAAATTTTATTAAAAGTATCTCTCACATGATCGTAAATCTACGTTGAAAACAAAACAAAATTCTTAAAAACTAGTACAAATTTTCTCCATCAAATGTATTATCTATACTTGCCAATCACATTTAAAAATATGTTGTTTTCAGAAAGAACATGATTGTTAATCATTGTTTAATTCTACTTTATATATCGATTTTAATTTTTTTTTTCTAATTCTAAGGTAAAGCATGTGTAGAATCTAATATGACTGACTATTAGTGGCCACGTTACGTTTGATAGCTTATTTATCTTGACTAGTTTTGATTTATAGTTTTAAATTATTAGGAACTAGATTTATCTCCCGTGCTACTCAGAAAAAAAAATCAAAAACTCACTATATAATCTATCTAACTCTTGGAAAAAACACTACATATATTTTCATTAAATTTTTCTATTTAAAATTAACTAAATTTGTAAATTAGATTCATCATTGCAAATTAATTTAGAAAGATGTAAAAACCGTTTAGATTGAAAATTTATATTATTTTTTGTACATACAAATATATATAAATTTTAAAAGATATGAATATTCGAATAAACACAACTCTACAATGAACAGTTGCAATTTTACAAAAAAAACTGTTACAATGAACAATCGCAATTTTTTGTAAAACATACAATTTAAAAGGATTATATAATATAAAAAAACACAACTTTTGGCGGCATTTATTTAGATTGCTATTATATTCATCATTTCAAAAATCTTTTGTTAAATCAAGAATTAAAAGAATTTCTTGACTTTAAAAAAATGAATGCTCGAAAATAATTTAGAAAAATGTATAAACCTTTCAGATTGAAATTTTAATTGATTTTATGTCATGGCAAAAAAAATAAAACAGTTCAAACAAACAAATATATATAGATTTCAAAAGATATGAATGTTCCAATAATCACAACTATACAGTGAACAGTTGTAACTTTTCATAAATAAAGTTTTAATAATCCATCACGACTTTTTGGAAAATATCCAAAATGTACAATTGAAAAAACACAACTGTTGGTCGCATTTTTTCAGATTGTTATTATATATAGATTTTTTTTGACAAACAAGGCCTTACTTTCATTCAATTAACCAAGGTAGCGTTACAAAGGGTGAAACATTTCAAAGCAAGAGGTGGGGAGAATAGTGGGAAGGTGTCGGTAACCTTCTCTTCTTGAAGAGAAGTTCATAATGCTGATCTTCCTAGAGCTTCTAGTTTCAGCACAGCTAATGCAGAGATACACTTGAGCTAATTCAGGGGGCAACTGAAACAGAGAGGTTAGATCCAAGAGGAACCGGTACACTTGTCATAATGTCGGTCCTCATCAATCTTTGACAATCAGAAGTAAGCATCCTAAGCAATTCTAAAGGCAAGGTTCTCAATGCAACTTCACAACAACAAAGCATCAATGATTGATTATGTTTTAATTGCAGTCTTCGGACAATTAAATCCATGAATCGACACAAGGATATGCTACGGGAAAGCGAGGGAAGCTTCGGAACAAACCTGGATCTATGAGGAACAGAGATTAGGTCTCGGGGCCTTGGCAAAAACTTACACAAATCCGGCGTCAACACAGAGCTCTTGTCCAACTGCAGCCAAGCAAAACAGTTGGTGAGGGGATCTGGATCCAAGGAACAGAGAGATGACAAGGTTGACTTCAACGGAAAGTTGTGATAAAGAAGATGAACAAGGCTACAAAGGTGGTCAGAGGTCTCATATTTGGCATTGAGGGGCTGGAGACTCATGAGAATCACCTCACTGAGAGAATCCACCGGGAGAGACGGAGGGAGGGGGAGAATCCACCGGATTTATTGGAAGGAGTTGCGGTGAACTTCTGGTACGTTCACCGTTGAAACAGACATAAATTAGACTTAAAAAGCAGAGAAGAACATCGGGGGTTGTGCCAGGGAGAAAAAGCGGCTAGGACGAACTGTTCGGAGGCCTTTGTGTTCGTTTTAGAATATTATTATATATATATGTATAAAATTATTATGAACCAAAGGCGATGCAATGGATAAAACACCAAGTTCGGTTATTAACCGTTGTATTGCAATTTTAACACTCAAATTTACTTTTTTATTAATCCGACCATCATCATATTTAATTAGAGAGTAAATTTTGTATTTTTTTATATTTAACATATTATAGATATAGATGAATTTTCTCAATTGTTTGTTGTAGAATTAATATTAAGATATTTAAATGTTTAAAATTACATTACTTGAAAAAATGTTGAACTAGTGATGCTAAACTTACGAACCAAAGGCGATGCAATGGATAGGACACCAAGCTCGATTATTCTCCATTGTATTGTAATTTTAACACTCAAATTTCTTATATTAATCCAACCATTTATTACCATATTTTATTGTATAAAGTTTGTAGTAATTTTTCATTTTTTAATTAATATTAAGATATTTAAGTGTTAAAATTACATTAAATTGAAAAAAATTGAATTAGTGATGCCAAACTTACGAACCAAAAGCGATGCAATGGATAGGACACCAAGCTCGGTTATTCTCCATTGTATCGCAATTTTAACACTTATTTTCTTCTATTAATCCAACAACTAGCTATGGAATATTTATTTTTGGAGCAAATCACCATATTTATTTTTTAATATATCAAATTTGTACTAATGAATTTAATTAATTAATATGGAATACTAACAATTTAAAGTTAAGTGAAAACTAACCTGATCGCTTCCGCGCATCCAAATTCGCAAATAGACCTGCAAATTTTCTATCAAGAGGCGTAAATTGTTCCAAAGCTGTGTAAAAACAAATTTTCAGTCATTAATTTCCTAATTCATATTCACAGACGCATGCTGCTGAAACATCATCATTATTTCTCATTCAATACAGACAAAGTCACATCTAGGGGGTGTGTGATTCCTACCAAAAAAAAATACGTTAACACATATTACATCCTATATATGCTATGCAAAAACTTGCACACATTGCAGCACAAGAATTGAGACAAAAACATACATATAAATCTACATATAGTCCAGAGCAGATTTTAGTACGTAAGTAAGGGTTTGTGTAGAGAGAATTGATGTAGTCAAACTTACCTGAATCGAATAATGGAAACAGAGAAACCAACAACCCATTCTCTTCACCATAGTATATAACCTTTGATCATACCTGCAGATACAGAGGGCTAAGGGCTTTTTATGTTTTCTTTCTGTAAATCATCAAATAAGCATATATAAACTTTGGATTAAGAACTTACAAACCTGTCAACAACTTTAGTAGCTTCACCAATGCAGACAATGAATACATGGGATCAAGTGTTCCAGCATGACCCGCCTGAGAAATACTAATCAGCTGCACGAACCTTTTTCACTTTGGCTAATCGTCGTAGCTTACCACAGACAGTGAAGGGAAGTCCATCCTAAGAACAATACCATAAACCAAATCACATAAGATTTCAAACAGCGAAAGAAAGAAAGAGAGAGATAGAGAAAAAAGAGATTACACAAATTGCGTCTCTCACCTTTGGGTTTGTTCACTAAAAGCATTGTACCATTAGGACCAACCCATCCCATCTAGGAAAGGTTCTCCATCAACCACCACCACTAGCCACACCTTTCTCACTGGAGGGTTTCGTCAACCCCTTGTGGACACAATATCTGGAGCAGAACACACATGGAGAAACTAAAAGTTCATCTATTGATTCTCTAATGAGCTTTGAAGTTTGTAACAATATTATTATTAGTTCATGGCAAAAAACCCTAACAACCTGACCTCCATTGGTATAATTGCATCCTCTGCATCATAAATACCTATTACAATTGTAACAATTCCATCTATTGCTTCAGCAACCTTAAGACAACAACAGCAACAAAAAATACCTAAGTTTCTCGAATTGCTTGCTCAACAATAAAAAGACCTAACTTGAATTGAAAGGATCGTTGAGGAATGAGAGAAGTAAGACTTATGGGAGGTGAAAACGGCTTCTCCGGCGTAACGTAACCAGCTTTGCAAGTTTGAGAGAACACCCAAGTCAACAACTACAATATAGCTCTGCATCTTCATCTGTTCAACAGATACGAAACCCACCACGAAAAAAATTAAGACCTTGACGAGACGAAACGAACTCAAGCAAAAAGGAAAAAATATGTTGTAAACAGAGTTTAGGTAGGAGGGATACAAGAAAACCTTACCTCTACTGGAGCTTCGTGCCTTCGTGGGAGGCTTTTTAATTAAGAACGGAACACAAGTCAATAAAGCGAAGCGGGGTATATTAAGTTATTTAACTAATGAGTAAATTTGAAATTATCTATATTGCAAAAAATAAAAATAGAAATTATCATTCAATTGACAAGATATTACCGTTACATACTTCCCTTAGCGTTTTAAAAAGTTACCGTTGATACTTGTTGTCAAGCAAATCAGCTAATGTATCTTGTTTAGTACTAATTTTTAATCACTATAAGTTATAATAAACCCAGACATAGTCACATAGAGATAAGAGCTTTAAAAGGGGGAAAAACAATGATATAATCAAGAACAGAATAACTAATTTTTGGAATCTGATGAATCCAACAAAATAAAGATTCTGGAAAATCAGTTTGATCAACTTCTTGAGAGTTTTTGTTTAATAAACAAGTTTATATATATATATATATATATATATATATAAAAAGAGAACAGAACAGAGATATTTCCAAATTAATTTGATTTTACTAGTATATATGTCAAGTTGTATCTCTCAAAGTTTTTAATCCTACTAGGTATGAACGAAGTTGTGAACTTTTTTACCCAAAAAAAAAAAAGAAAAAAAGAAAGCAAAGGTTGAATTTAAAAGAATTTGTGATTAATTTATAGTTTTCCGTCAGACAAGATTGAAGCTTTGCGTAAGGATCTGGAGAGAGGTTTGTCGATAGATGCAAAACAAGCCAAGATCTGCTGGCTTACCTCGTCTATTGTTTCAGGCATGGAAAGCCGAAATGGTTTTTTAGACACATGATTTTTTTTATCTAACTGATAGCTTTTAAAAAGGGAAAAACATTGAATCAAATCTATAGAAACAAACTACTTTTGGAACTTGTTGAATCCAATAAAAAGAGCAGTAATGTGTAGACAATAAAAACCGCCGGTTTGAAAGATAACTGAGTCGACGTATGTACATTATTTAATGTTTCGTATATACTATAAAAAGTACAAACGCGAGAAACATATATAGGACAACAAAACTCCAATAATCTGATCACATAGTCCTAATACAATGTACATAGACGACGGCATCAAAGCTAGGATCAAAGAATATTGCTGCAATAATTATTACTATTAGTATTCTTTTCTTTTTTTTTAATACTTTTACTCGTGTAGTGACGACTAAACTACTCTCATAAAGTATTTGATAAGAGTTAATTTAACTACTATATCTTACTTTTGATTGAATGAAATAATAGGATTTGGGCCACGTTTTTCCTCTGTTGGTGTTTAAAAATTGGACTATCTTAACTCCACCAAAAATATTTCGACTTTCCTTTTTATTGACCTTGTTGATTATATACCGTACACGTGGTACGTTGGCACAGATTACAAATTATTATCTACAGTTCACAATGCTTTCCCCTTTCTTTTTTTTTATTAGACAAATCATTCATGAGACAAGAAGAAAGTACTAATTAAGTTTGTATTTTAGGGGCAAAAAACTAAGCATATATTTACAGTAGACCATTTTATATGTATATATAAGGTGTTATTCTTCTCCTCACAAAAAAATCCTGCGTGTACCAAGAATCTAGTCCCACTAATAAAAGGTGTTATTCTTCTCCTCTAACCCCAAATTAATGTTGTTGTATCTCTTCTCTTAGTAGTATTTGTTTAATTAATGACAGGTTGGAGACATTAATATGAAATGAGTAAATACATTTAATGGTACTTATTTTGAATAATTATGAATTGAGGGGAGAAGAAATAGGTATTTAAAAAAAAAAAATATGATGCAAATAAATAAATAAATTGTATCTCCGGAAAAAGTTCAGTTCTGTTTCCGCAATGCCTATTTGAGAGAAACCAATGCACGTAGCCTCCTCCTCTTCTGTTTCCAACCTTTTAAATCTATACTCCAAAGTTCATCAAACCGTTTCCATAATCTCTTCTTTGTGTTATGTATTTCATCAAGATCAAATAACAACTGTTTGCACAAAATTTGTTTGGTTGTATGCTATTAAAGTGATGATTAATAGTTTCAATTATATAATATACTCCGTCTCTAGCATTTTAAATGATCACTACAAATAAAAAAGGTGTACCACATCACTTATTTATATATTTGCACCAATTATAACAAATGATGTTAGTTTTACATCAATTGATATAAATGATGTTAATATTTGTTAAGATTCTAACAATTGATGTTACATAGTTGTAGCATTTGTTTGTAATTGATGTTAAAATCGTTCACTTGTAAACAATTGATGCTAATATTAGTTAGATTTTTTTTATAAATAAATATTATTTGTAAATTTGCTAGCATTATTTTCTAAATGATGTAAATTTTTATTATTTTTAGGCAGTTTCAGCTTCACCTGCTCAGACTCTGTCTCTACCTCCTTGTTGAGATACTTCCGAGAGAGAGCAATAGCATCCTCCTAATTGTTCAAAGTCTTGAACCCAAAATTTGCATTTAAGCTACTAAGCTCCTTCAATAAACAACAAACATATTCAATAATTAGTCACACAGTATTTTAATCATACTTGAAATGTATCAAACTAGATTGACAAATTGATTTATATAATCAAGAAAAACAAAAACAAAATCTCTAAAATGTTGTCTGCAAATGTTTTTTTGGGAAAAATATTAAAAAAAGTCTGAACTTTCAAATTTGAGACGAAAAATGTCTCAATTTTTGAAATGTCATTTAAAAAAAAAAAAAAAAAAAAAAAAAAAAAAAAAGAAAAGAAAAGAAGAAGAGGTTACATTACATTTAAAATGAGGGAACTAGGTTTACCGTAAATCACCGTGATTAATAGTTGTCTTCTTTACTGAGTATAAAGTATAAACCGGGTTATGTGTAGACAATAACAACCGGTTCTCAAACCCAAAAAGAAAAGAAAATAAATAAACCGGTTATCAAACCCAAAATAAAATACTATAAACCGATTGGTTTAAAATAATTAATCAAGGCGATGCTTTTTGGGAACGGACGATGTGATGCAATATATAGACGGACATCAAACGACGCTCTCTCTATCCATTAGACGAGAGAGCTAGGATTAGTTGCATAATAAAATATATGCAAATCTCTCAATCTGAGCACTCGTCAACCAGAACTACGTCGTCTCAATTTGGATTAGAGTATTATTACTACTTAGCACGACTGAAAAATATAGACATGACTTTCAGTTTTGGGCCTATGCTTATAATAATTATGTTCGAGTTTGCACTATTTTATCATAGAAAAATCATTCATGAGACAAAGAAATTACTGTAGTAACACCATTTTTTGTAGTACATGGAATTGTGAAACTTACATTGTTGTTACCTAACCGTTAGCTTTAATTAAAAAGGAAGACATTGAATCAAAATCCATCAAAAACAAACTAGTTTTGGGACTTGTTGAATCCAATAAAAAGGACATGCAGTAATATGTGTAGACAATAAAACCCGGTTTAAAAGATAACTGATTCCGACATATGTACATTATTTAATGTTTCGTATATAGAAAAATGTACAAACGCGAGAAACATATATAGGACGATAAACGAGAGACAGAGAATACGCTGGCTCACATCACATAGTTCGTTGGAAACAGACGATGTAATACAAATGTACATAGACGACGGCATCAAAGCTAGGATTGATGCATATTGCTGCAAAAATGATTACTATTAGTATTCTTTTCTTATTTATTTTTAACTTTTATACATTTTTAGGCCATCGTTAATGGGAGAACACCAAAGGTGTTCTTAGCCCAAAAAAATTATAAAAATAATGAATAGTGGCTTAGAACACTTTTTTTAGTTCTTGATGTAGAACTGATCTAAGCCCAGTTCTTATTTGACGTGGCTTCATGTGATTGGACGAGATTTTATGGAAAAAAAAAATATTTCATTTATATAAGGAAGTAATTTAAATGTTAATTTATAAGTTTTTATAATTGTAATATGTTTAAAAATATTATATTAATTTATAAGTATACAATTGCTTTTATATAAGTAAGCAATTTAAATGTTAATTTGTAAGTTTTTATAATTGTAATATGTTTAAGAATATTATATTAATTTATAAGTATATAATTGCTTTTATATAAGTAAGCAATTTAAATGTTATTTTATAAGTTTTTATAATTTGTAAAATGTTTATGAATATTATTTCACTATATTTTTATTCTAAGAACACCATAATTAGTTCTCCCATTTTTTTTACCTATGATCTTAACAACTGATCTAACATTATTTTCACTATATATTTAATCTAAAAACACAAAAAAAGTTTTCCCATTAATGATGCCCTTACTCGTGTAGTGACGTACTAGTAGTCTAGTACTACTCTCATAAAGTATTTGGTAAGAATTAATTTTACGAATGAAATAATAGGATTTGGGACACGTTTTTTTTCCTCTGTTGGTGTTTAAAAATTGGACGATCTTTAATTACACTAAATAATTCTTCAGATTTCCATTTTATTGATCTGTTGATTATGTACCGTACACGTGGGTACGTTGTATTATCTACAGTTCACAATGCTTTCCCCTTTCTTTTTTATTAGACAAATCATTCATGAGACAAGAAAGTACTAATTAAGTTGTATTTTGGGGCAAAAACTAAGCATATGTATATTATATATATATACGGTAGACCATTATAAAAAATAATCCTGCGTGCACCAAGAATCTAGTCCCACTAATTAAGGTGTTATTCTTCTCCTTTAACTCCAAATTAGGGGAGGTATTGATTTAGGATTTAAAAAAAATTTAATGACTTTAAAAGTTAGATAAAATATGTTGTTATTCAATCAAGACTTTTAAAAACTCTTTAAAAATTTGGTGTTATTGATTGTGGATTTGTAAAAAGTTATCTAAAATCTTGATAAATCTAGTATTATTGGATTAAGAGTTTTATAAAGTCATTAAAAGTTTTATGTTATTCAAATAAAACAAAAGAATTTTGGATTGTTAATGAATTCAAATTTTATGTTATTGGTTTAGGATTTTATATCATTTCTTTCATAACAAAAGTCATGAAAACTCTTTCATCAAATAGAAAGATTTTACAAGATTAGAAAAAACAAATCATCAAGATTTTAAAAAACTTCCTAAACAATCTCTTAGAATCCTTCATTTTTAATTTTCAATTTTCTATGATTCTAACAATCAGCAAGAATATAAAGTTATTAAAATTCTTTCTAAATCCTAAACCAATACCTCCCCTTAACTGTTGTTGTATCTCTTAGTAGTACTATTTGTTTGATTAATGACAGGTTGGATACATTAATAAATGAAATGAATGAGTAAATAAATTTAATGGTACTTAATTTTGAAAATATAATAATAAAATTAATGAATGGGGGAGAAGAAATAGGTATCCCAGTAAAAAAAAATACTATGATACAAATAAATAAATAAATTGTATCTCCGGAGAAAGTTCAGTTCTGTTTCCGCCATGTCTATATGAAGACTATAAGGTCATCTCCATCAATGGATCTTGATATAAGTTTCTTACAAATGAAAATCATACAAAAATTATTATTTAATTTGATGAGTTTCTTAAATAGTGTAATAACTCTCTCTAAAGTTTCTAAAATCTCTTATCTAAGAAACTTTAAAACATATTTAAGAAACTCAAACAATTTTTTATTAATAATTTTTCTCTCTCTATTCTAAGAAATTTAGGTTAAGAAACCTTAATGGAGATGACCTAAAGCCAATGCACGACGTAGCCTTCCTCCTCCTCTGTTCCCAATAGATTCACCTTTTAAATCTATACTCCAAAATTCATCAAACTGTTTCCATAATCTCTTCTTTGTGTATGTATTTCATCAGTTTTTTTTTTTTTAAATCATATAAAGAAGCTAACCTGAATTTTTTTATATTATTATTTCCCATATAAAAAAATTTAATTGAATAAGTTCCAAAAAAAACGAGAGTTATCAGAGGGGGTTTAATATTTATATAAAGAAAATAAAACACTAAAAGATGAAAGAAGATAGCTGTGTTGCTCTTTTTATCGCCATGTGTTCTTCTTCTTCTTCTTTTTAAAATGTTTTTTCTTTTTCTTTGAGTGGAGAGGAGAGTAGTAGTAGTAGTAGTACTAAATGAGCTTAGATTTCCAGATCTAATCACGCCGTCGTGGTCATGAGATTTTTGTGAGAAAGCAAAAGCCCTTTTGTCGTTTTTTTTAAAATTTTTATTGGCTCTCTTATTTTTGTTTTGTTTTGTTTTTGTCGGTAAGTTGTTGAGATTTTCAAAAATTCAAAGAAGAGAAGAAAGAAGTAAGATTTGAGTGAGCGAGAGAGAGAAGAAATACCTACACAGGAATGGGTCATTACGCAACAGTAGTGTGGGATCAAAAAGAAGCTACTGAGATTATCAAAGATTGGAATGGCATTGACCAAGTCCTTCTCAGAAACCCACATGGTGCTTCTGCTAAGGTCCCTTTGCTTTCTTCTTTATTTTTTTTTTGTATTCGAGAGCTTGTTAATCAATTCTTGGTTTTTTTTTGTTTTTGTTGGGGTTTTCCAGATTAGTTTACATGGAGGGCAAGTGATTTCATGGCGGAATGAACAAGGCGAAGAGCTTCTTTTCACTAGCAACAAGGTTACAACAAATACATAACCTTTTGGTTTTCAACAGAGAGAGTCAAAAATCTTATTTTTATTTTTTTTTCTTGTGAATTATATAATATTGTTAGGCTATATTCAAACCCCCAAAATCAATGCGTGGAGGGATTCAGATTTGTTATCCTCAGGTAAAAAAAAATTAGATTTTTTTTATTTTCAAGTTGTTCTCACTGAAATTTTCTGTAATTGGAGTTTGTGTGTGTGTTTGGTGAAGTTTGGGGATTGTGGATTGTTGGATCAACATGGGTTTGCCAGGAACAAAATCTGGGTTATCGATGAGAATCCACCTCCTCTTCACTCCAACGAATCATCCTCTGTCAAATCTTTTGTTGATCTTCTTTTGAAACCTTCTGAAGACGACTTGAAGCAATGGCCTCATAGGTAGTATATATATATGTGTCATCACTCTTGTGTTGTTTTTACTGCTTTTCTCCTATTGTTCTTTTTCAACAATGACACATTTGTTTCTGCAGTTTCGAGTTCCGTCTTCGGGTTTCGCTTGCTGTTGATGGCGACTTAACCTTAGTTTCTCGGATCCGAAACATCAATGGCAAGCCCTTTAGCTTCTCTTTTGCATATCACACTTACCTCTCTGTCTCTGACATCAGGTATTATTACTGTTCAGTAAGTCAGCATTTGATTCTTCAGTCTCTGGTGAAATCAAATACAATGTTACTTTTTTTTTTCTACAGTGAAGTGAGAGTTGAAGGGTTGGAGACACTCGACTACTTAGACAACCTCAGCAAAAGAGAGCTTTTGACAGAACAAGGCGATGCAATAACCTTTGAATCCGAGGTAAACCTTAAAAGCAATCATCTATATAGCGAACAAGTATCTTCGCTCGATTACCTTATATGATTGCATCTTTTGAATTCAGATGGACCGGACTTACCTTAGATCACCAAAGGTAGTTGCAGTTCTTGATCACGAACG
This sequence comes from Camelina sativa, assembly GCF_030686135.1. Taxonomy (NCBI): domain Eukaryota; kingdom Viridiplantae; phylum Streptophyta; class Magnoliopsida; order Brassicales; family Brassicaceae; genus Camelina; species Camelina sativa. The sequence continues at coordinate 1,072,301 of NC_141886.1, read as the reverse complement.
AAAAAGAACGTATGTTATCGGAAAGGAAGGACTTCCAGACACTGGTGAGAATGAAACAACAATTCGTTTTCGATTACTTGTTTGTTGTATATGATATGAATCATCATTAACTTTGATGGATGGTGCAGTTGTATGGAATCCATGGGAAAAGAAATCGAAAACAATGGCGGATTTTGGTGATGATGAGTACAAAAGCATGCTCTGTGTGAATGGTGCAGCAGTTGAGAGACCAATCACTTTGAAGCCAGGAGAAGAATGGACTGGCCGGCTTATGTTGACCGCGGTTAAATCTAGTTTCTGCTTCGATCAGCTCGAACTACAGAGCAAAGGATTCTGATTCTCTGACTTGGATTCCATCCTAAAGAAAATATGCTTGTTCCATTGCAAGTTTCTGCAGCTTTTTTTGTACTGCAACATTGGAAAAGCAGAAGCACCGTTTTTTTTTTCTTCCCTATTTTGTTGATTCTCGTTTTTCTCAGTAGAAGCTTATGAGCTGGTGATTTCTCAAACCAGTCTCGTGATGTAGGTGACAGAACAAAAAAATTGCCTCTTCTCCTCGGCTAATGTACGAATTTGAGACAAGGTTTGTTTTAAATGTGACTATTCAGTTTTTTCTTAACAAAAAAGTAAGTAGTAGTAAGTTAGATTACTGAATCTGTTATAACTTTATAAATCTTATATAGATCAAAGTTGGCTTGCCGAATAGATCAACAACAAGAATAAAACCATTTTAACCAAAAAGAGCAGAACTTTGCACTACAAGCTTTGAGGTTAGGATAATTCCCGGTTTTTGATAACCAACTTCCAAAATCAGCAGCAAAATCTAATTGACAAAAATCTCGCAGCGTCATGTTTTTCTCTAAACACTATATCAAGTTCATGCAGCTCGGCGATACTCTAGCTGTTTGGTGTTTTCTTGAAGTACCTTCCAAACAAAAGAAGAATTTAACATTTAGAGAACAAAGAACAAATCTTCAATGGTGGTGGAGAAAGAACACCCTAGAAAGAGAAAGATTCAGAAGTCAATTGTTACCTCGCGTATTCTCTCTGCAATTGCCTTGCAACCTTCAGAAGCCAATGCAAACACCGTTTCAAATGTTTCCATGGGTAACTTCGCATCCATCTACATTTGTAATAACTCAAGACATAAACATCTAGAATCATATCACTGGGAATGTAGAGACAGATGTGATATGGAGGGAAGAAGAAGAACCTGAAGGAGTGTCACTTTGTCTAATTTAGGTAAAATACCAACGGTTACATCAGTTCCTCCAGCGCTATCTTCGACATAGTTAAGATCAAGAAGAGGAGTACTGTTTAAGTATCCAGCACTACAAGACACAGCGAGATCGCGCATTGGAATTCCAGCATCTGCTAGAGCTAGAGTCGCGGCATTGATACAAGCTGATCTTGTTCCTGAATACAGAAGAACAAAACACCAATGGCAGATCAGAGATTGAAAGAGCTTAAAAAAAGCTTGTTTGCAGAACAGAGAGAGAGTAAGTTAGTTACTCGTACCTCCGTCAGCTTGTAGAACCTGAAGGAATATGTCAATCTGCACAAAGGAAACAATCAATCCATCAAGAAGCAAAAGCAAACAAAAACAGAGAAAAATGCAACTTTGATTACAAGTTCGTCAAGGAAACCTGAGAATGAGGCAACAATTCAGTTAATATGCACGCTTCCATTGTCTGACGGATAACAAGAGATAGCTCTGTTGATCGCCTGACCATCATAATTAATACACAACAATTTATATGATTCCCGTGAGAAGAAGCAAAAGTCTTTTTTTTTTAGCTACACGATATAGATGTAATAAACCTGTCGAATTTTTGTCTTCTACGATCACCAGTACTAAACTGAGCCATACTATACTCACACAGCACCTACCAAAACATAAAAATTAGCCATAAGCATTACAAATTTGACATAAGCTTTTTCGCCAAAGAACAATACCAAACAAGATCACAAAAGCATATACATACCAATGCATGGTCGTTCTTTTTTTGCAGGCTCTTGTTTTGAATCTGAGGAAGCACAGAGATAGATACATACCAATTAAACAGACAGAAATAAACCAATTCGCTTAATTCACTGGATTATATACAACTAAAGCACCAATCTTTATAGGTCAAATCAAGTACCTCTCTTGGACCATAGACAGCTGCAATTACTTTGGTATTGCCCATCTCGAAAACAGCAGAACTAGAAACAAAGTTGAAATTTTTGTGTTCATATAAAAGTGCCAAATTTAGAACTGAGATGGAAATAAAGCTTAAAGAGAGAAAGAATTAAGTATACCCGTCAGCCTTAGAAACCACTCCAACTTCAGCTACGATTTGCCTCATCTGAGATTTCATTAGAAGACGCGTCACGAATTGACTTGTGAAGGCATCATCAGCAAAGAAAAGACAAGGAACTGAGATGGGAAACATACCTCATTGAATCGGCGACCATCTAATCGAAGACCTTCTGGGTTTACGTACTCCATTGTTGTAAAAATTTACAGAACCCTAGACAGAGAGGTTATTTAACTATGAGAGCAGAGCAAGACAGAAACAAAACAAGTTTTATACTCTCTGATTCCCAGGAACAGAAACAACTGAGGAACAAGAGGTGAGACATATAAACCTCTGCCTGCATTTGCGGCGGCGATATGACGGACGGTGATGGACGGCGTCGACGATAGAACTAAAAAAGAGTGATTTAGGGCTGTTGGTTTCTTTTTGTGAATTAAGTGAGATTTTAAGGGTATACCCGTAAAAGCGTCTTAATTCACAAGATCAAATAACAACGGTTTGCACAAAATTTGTTTGGTTGTATGTTATTAAAGTGATGATTAGTAGTTTCAATTATATAACATACTTCCTCTGTAGCATTTTAAATGATCACTACAAATAAAAAAAGGTGTACCACATCACTTATTTATATATTTGCATCAATTATAACAAATGATATTAGTTTTACATCAATTGATATAAATGATGTTAATCTTTGTTAAGATTGTAGCATTTGTTGTAGCATTTGTTGGTAATTGATGTTAAAATTGCTCACTAGTAAACAATTTATGCTAATATTAGTTAGATTTTTTTATAAATAAATATTATTTATAAATTTGTTAGCATCATTTTCTAAATGATGTAAATTTTATCATTTTTAGGCATTTTCAGCTTCACCTGCTCAGATTTTGCTTCCGCCTCCTTGTTGAGATACTTCCGAGAGAGAGCAATAGCATCCTCGTAGTTGTTCAAAGTCTTGAACCCAATGTTTGCATTTAAGCTATTAAGCTCCTTCAACAAACAACTAACAACAAACAGATTCAATAGTTAGTCACACAGTAACTTAATCATACTTGAAATGTATCAAACTAGATTGACAAATTGATTTATATAATCAAGAAAAACAAAAACAAAATCTCTAAGATGTTTTTAGGAAAAATATTAAAAAAAACCTGAACTTTCAAATATGAGATGAAAAAAGCTTGAACATTTGAAATGTCATTTAAATCGTAAAGTTTAGGTTGATTTTTTCTTAAAATGTTTAACTTTTGTTGACTTGGCCAATTTAGACATGACATTAAATTTCTATTAAAAATGATAACGGAGTAAATTTCTGTTATTAATCTACGTTTACTCGAATCACTACAAATAAAAAAGGTGTACCACATCACTTATTTATATATTTGCATCAATTATAACAAATGATGTTAGTTTTACATCAATTGACATGAATGATGTTAATATTTGTTAAGATTCTAACAATCGATGCTACATAGTTGTAGCATTTGTTTGTAATCTATATTAACATTTTTGAAGTACATTTTGTGTTATGCCCATTTAGTTTTACTTATTTAAATTTTTATTTACAACATTAACCCTTCAAAAATTTCCATAAATAATATCACAACAGATTTTGTTTCCTAAATCTATATTAATATTTTTGAAGTACATTTGGTGTTTTACCCTTGAAGTTATATGTATTTAAAAACTTATTTATATATTTAATCCCTAAAAACTTTCCACAAATAATATCACTTCAGATTTTGTTTCTTAAATATTTTACATTTCATTCCAACCAAAAATAAAAAACAGCAATCAATATTATGTACAGACATAAACTATGATATATTTTCCATTTTATTTTTCAAACCTGTGAGTTTTGATTCTTAAAGTAAAAAGAACTTCTAATTATTTAAATATTATAATTAATATATATATATAAATTTAATAAAATTTAAATTATTATGAATATGTAAAATTAAAAAAAAATTAAAAAAACTATATAATGTGGTTATAAAAGGGCATGTTGGAATTAATAAAATATTATTAAATATGTGCTAACACTGGTTAAATCCTCATTTTATTATTTGCCAACAGTATAAATATTATAATATCTGACATATAAAATCAATTTGTTTTACCTAAGATTGTGTAAAATAATTAATTCATTAGGAAAAATGTGACTTAATCACATCATATAAATGACTTATTATGAATTTAAATCCCTTATTTTTTGTTATAATAATTAAAAATCAAAATAGAATCTCAAACACTAAACAAAACAAATTAAATATAATAAAAAATAGTCATATATTACAGGTTAAAAAATTAATAAAAACATTTAGTCGCACAAGCGGCCGAAAAATTAGGTTATTTCTCTATTTATAAAATATCCAATATTTAACAAATAAATAGAATATAAAATATAAATAATAATAAAACTATATGCACGCGGTGTATCGCGGGTTAAAATCTAGTTGATGTTAAAATTGCTCACTTGTAAACAATTGATGCTAATATTAGTTAGATTTTTTATAAATAAATATTATTTGTAAATTTGCTAGCATCATTTTCTAAATGATGTAATTTTTTTATCATTTGGACAATTGATGATAATATTTGTTTTGTATTTTTTTTTCCTTTGAAGTGATACAAATTAAGATAAATTAGTATCAATTAAAATTAATTGATGCCAATTAATTAGGTATGGCATCACTCATTGAATCTAAATTAGTATCAATTTTGGTATCACTTATATTGGTACTATTGAATCATTTCCCATATGATTTTAATATATGATTTTATTAATCATCTAGAAAGCCATTTCGGACAATATTTATATTTATAATTAAATCTAGATAATATGTTAATTTGTTTTTTTTGCATTTGTTGGACAGTGGCTCACCCGTTATATCGAGTTATTTCTTAATTCTAAAAAGGTTTAATCTTTTACTCCTTTTCCATGTAGTATTCCAAAAAAAATATTAGGTTTAGGCTTTTCTTGTTATTGTTTGTTTTTATTTAGTGAAGACTTTACCCGTTGACTCTGTTTTTATTTTGTTTGTGTATTAATTATCTTGATAAATTCCTAATACAAAAATATTGATAGTAGTCAACGTGTCGGGGACTTACGTGTGCCATGCCGACAAATGATATGCAAAGTAATGTAGTATATGAAAATGACGGGTTCGTGAGGGTAGAGATGATGGAATCATTTACTAAGGTTTTTTTGTTTGTTTGTTTGGTCTTATGAATATATATGTTTGATTATATCAAATATTAGACAGATATTATAAGAAGAAAAAAAAAACAAGTTGTAGTCTTGTAGACAATGTAAGAGAGACCACTCTTTAACCTAGTAACTAGTACCTAGGACGACTATGGTCCTAACTCCTAACTCCTAACACCTAACACCTAACGAATGTCATGCGACTATTATATACTGTATTTTTTTACGGTCTAACTTTTAACAAGAGTAAATAATCCCACGTAAAAGCCTTAAAATTACATGTATCGTAGAATCTTATCGACTTTTAATTAAATATATACTTAGTAAAAACAATCAATTATTATGATTTGATGGACCAATTATAGTCAAAAAGCGCAACCAACCATTTATTATAGGAAAATCTAAGTATTTTGTTAACTTTTTCTCCTAGTTTTTTTTAATAAAAGTTTTTGATAAGAGACTTGGGCTCCAAGCAAAATATCATAATTTCCCTACACATCGGTTCGACTTTTAAAATAATAAAGACGAGATATAATTATCACACATTCAAAACACATCACCACTAGATTCATTACCAAATTTAAAACTTGATAATAAAATAATTGTCCAAAAATTGGGTCAATGCGAAGTGACACATACTCGTGACCAATCTTGCATGAGAAGGGCCCACCGAGTGACGCGTGAAACATACGAACACCATGGAGAGCGTGTGGAGTTAGATGAAAAAAAAGTTGCTTGGAGACCAAGCTAGAATAGGACAATTGGCTCTGCTTTCGGTACGGTAACTACCACGTGTCACTAATCTAACGTCTCAATCTGCGATGCGGAAAGCCGTTTTGGATCCACGAAACCGCCCTTATTAATCCCTCCTCCTCTTCCTTTTTTTTTTACAAGGAACTCCAATTCTAACTCCGGTTCAACCAACCGGTTTATAAACAGAATCAATTAAGCAGGCCATGTCAATAGTGCGAAATGCGTTCTGAGTGAATCATTTAATCATTTGAATTAAGGATAGTGTTAAACCGGTTAGAACACGCATTTAATTTCTCTCTGTAACAGTTATTATAGTAGTCAAAACTAAAAGACACAGTAGTAAATATAAGCAGTTAATATAATCGCAAATTTAAATTAAAAAAATCTCCATAAAAAAAAGCTAAAATGACTGTAGTAGTATTTAAACAAGGACGTTCCTAAGAAACGGCGATTCTTCGTAAGCCTTTTTGACTCTTCTCTCTCTTTTTTTTTTTAATACTTCTCTCTCTCTCTCTCTCTCTCTCTCTCTCTCTCTCTCTCTCTCTCTCTCTCTCTCTCTCTCTCTCTCTTCCTCTCTCTCTCTCCTCAATTCACAATAATACTGTGTAAAAAAAATTAACTCTCTCTCTCTCTCTCTATAGATGGAGAGACGAACGAGAAGAGTCAAGTTCTCAGAGCATCGTACGGTCACAAACGTAGCAGCTAAGCAGAGTGAGGACTCTCCACGGCTGGTTCGTATCGCTGTTACTGACCCTTTCGCTACCGACTCATCATCTGGCGAAGACGAAGAAGACAACGTCACGGTGGCGGCTCCAAGAGTGAAGAGATACGTCGAGGAGATTAGGTTCTGCCAAGGCGAATCATCCTCCTCCTCCGCCGTCGTCACGGCGAGGAAAGCTAAACACAAGGCGGAGAAAGCCGTGGTTGATGATGACGTGTCTTCGTCGTCGGTGAAGCCTAAAAAGTACAGAGGCGTTAGACAGAGGAAGTGGGGGAAATTCGCGGCGGAGATCAGAGATCCGTCGAGCCGTACTAGGGTTTGGTTAGGGACTTTTGTCACGGCGGAGGAAGCTGCTGTGGCTTACGATCGAGCCGCGATTCAATTCAGAGGACATAACGCACTGACCAATTTCCTAACCCCTCCTCCGTCTCCGCCGCCGACGCCTCCGCCTCCGCCTCTCATCGTTCTCGATACGGTTCCCGCTTGCGATTCAGGGAAAGATTCTCGCCAGACCCTCCATTCTCCGACCTCTGTTCTCAGATTCAACGCCAACGAGGAAACAGAGTACAGAACAGAGCATGAGATTGAACCGATCGAGCTATCTCCGACTGCTCTGGTGAAATCAGAACCGTGGTTCCCGGATCCGTTTCCGTTACCGGATCTATCTCTTGCCGACGACTATTTATGGGATTCCAAAATTGCCCCTGACCTTTTGTTTCTCGATTATGAAGAACTCAAAATCCAATCACCGTTGTTACAGCTAAACACAGAGTATTGGCAAAAAGAAGGGAACGAATCTGAAGATTTCTCCTTCAGATTGATCGAAGAAGATTTCGAGTCTTCTTTATGGGATGTTGATAATTTCTTCGACCATCACCCTCGAGATTAAAAAAAAAAAAAGATCGAAACTTTGGGAAGACGATGTGTCTTCTCAACTTCTTGGGAGATTTTTTTGTTTGTTTGGGGGTGATTATGACATGGATGCATCTTGACCGTCGGATACCTTTTTGTCTGGATAACGTGGACAGTTCAGATCAACTGAAGCGCCAAAGAGGACAAAAAAAGGAAGTTTTGTTTTTAATTAATTTGTGGGTAAATATCTTTAGGTAAGAGACTTAAGAGTAAAATGTTTAGTCGTGCTTATGAAGATAACAACAGCTTCGTTATTTGGTTTCCTCTCTCTCTCAGATTTGTCTCAATGGTAGGAAACAGTATATAAATGTGTTTCTATATCTTATATTAATATTTATTTAAAAAATGTATATTATTAATTCGTACGAGTATCTCTTCTATTATGGTTATGCGACGACAAATGACAAGTCTTTGATGCATTTTCAAAAATTATTATTTCAACACATAAAATTCTATCAGAATTGCCAAAAAAAATCTTGTAAATGCCCAAAAAATGTCATAATCATATTTTGTGAATTTGTATTAATTTACTAAAGATGAAAAAAGTACTTTAACATGTTAGTAATGGATTGTCTTAATCAAACAAAAGATTAAACAAAAACTACGTATTTTATATGGTCAAAAGTTACCTGATGTCATCTGATTTTATGATTTTATCCTTATCGACCGATTTGAGTGGGTGTGTGGTGTGAAGTGAAGATTCAAGGTATCACCGAGAGACATGTTCTCGTGTCTGCTGTTGCTTTCTTCCACTTAAGTAAACAAACCCCATTCATGTGAAGAACCAAACCATTGAATCCTATATATTAACCCTACCAATTATGTCTCCACTCATCCTTGACGTTTTCGAATTCAACATAAAAGATAACCAAGTACTACTACTACTACCCTTTTTCATATTGAATAAGAAGATACAATCATACAATAAACACACTTTGCATTCTGTCAAAACTGGTCGAGGTCTACGTACGTATAGAAAGACAATAGAGTTTGGTATACATCAATTTTTAAGGACGAAGTGTGTTGTCTTCTAATTAAATGGCTGTTTTCTGTTTTGTACCATGGTCTATCTAGTTGTTGGGACATTTGTCTATATATCTATGGTTCATGCCCGTTTTTGTCAATTATATAAGAACCATTACAAGTGTATGTAGTAGAGGTATAAGGCCAACTAAGAATACATACTACTTCAAAACGAAATTGAGATCCAAGTTTTGTTTCGGTAAAGTTCTTAACACCCCCTTTACTACACTAAAACCGGTCATTACTCATCTTCATACTGCCGGTTATTTGTATACATGAGAGCGGAAGTGACATGATTTGGCCCCTCCAAAAAGCAAAAACTATAAATGGCATGATTTAAAGAAGTGGATTATCTAGACACGTGAGTATTCCAAATAAATTTAAAACTCCTCACGATATTATCTCGTTGATCTTATTCCTTGTCTTTTTCACTCTATTTTCTTTTCTATAGTTAACACACTTTTGCCCCCACTAATTAGCAAAATATTATTTGAAATCAAATATCTCCTCACGCAATATAATAAATAAATAAATAATACTAAAAGAGTTAATACAAATAGTTTGGTCTTTTCAGGGTCAATATTTTGACCAATTCGATATTTTTTCAATCTTTTGCAGCATTTGGTTCAAATTGGACCCCATAGTTTAGCTTCTTGAGTTGGAAACCACTTTCATTCAGCAGCTTCATGGTCACATTACTCACATTCATGTTTTTTACTCATACCTTTATACATATGGTGTAAAGAGAAATAACAGAGACGTGTATTTTCTTATGATAGAAATGATGATGTTAGAGTTACTCTTGAGTAAAAAGTACTGACCGCAACAAAAAGAGGAAGATGAGATAATAAAGCACATCAATAAAATAAAAAAATGTACTGTGGTTGGTATTATGATAGTATCCATAGTGAATTTAGTATCGAATGTATGAACCTATTTTTGGCAAATTCATTTATATGTGGTTAGAGTCGATGAACATGAATTACCCCAGTAGAGACTTGCGTGCCGTGGAATCCCAAAGAAGATGCACAAAGACAAAACCTAGAGATTCACATACTCTCAGAACCACTTGCAACACACATGTAAAGCATCCGAGCATTTAATGCCTGCAGCTTGGACCGACCATTTGAAAAAAGGAACATGATTCAAGAAAATAAAATTTCAAATTTCAGCCAATTATGTTTCAATTCAAACTGGGTGGATAATATATATTGGGGATATATTTTGCCCGAGAGAGATCGTTTACAATTCTAAACCTAAACAGATTAGGACCGTTTACGTCGAACTAGTTTGGTTAGATCAGATTCAGAATTTGAAAGTCCTAATCAAAACTCTTGAAAGTTTGTAAATCATCCGGAACAAATGTTAGACGAGGTAATAATATAAAGGTAAAAGTGGGTCTACTACTAAGCCCATATATATAGTGCACACGAATTGGTCAAATACAAATATTGGGCCACAAGAGATTGGAGAGGGTGAAGCAAGTTGGCCACTGGCCACAACTCTAATCTGCTTCGGGTCCCAGTAAGATATTTCAACCCTCTCAAGACGCCTTTACAAAAAAGGTTCATACCGTTTATTTCCACTCTTGTTTTTGTTTATTTCGTTCTTTTAGGTCAAATAAATTGCAATAAAGGTAAAAGTTTGTAGTTCACTCTCTCTCTCTCTCTAGATTCATGTTTGACCTAGATTCATGTGTCACACTCTCTCTCTCTCTCTAGATTCATGTTTGAAATCGGGTCAATATTAAAAGACTAGCTATATAAAGAATGAACAATGTTGATAGGTTGGTCTTCTTCACTCTTTTTTGAAGTAGAAAACCTTCTCACAATGGCTAAAATGTTTAAAAAAAAAATACACCATCTTAAATAGATAGATAATTTTAAAAAAACTTGGCTTAAAACAGAGTAAGTTACGATAACTATCATCAGAACCTTCGTTTGGAACCCGACATTAGAAAACACAATTAAACGTTTTTGGGGGTGTTTAAAAGTTAAAACCCTTAAAAGTTCGGTCTCAAACCCTTTAAAAACATGTGTGATTTCTACTTCACATTCTTCAAGTGCTCTTAATGTAAAGCATATAAATGGGCTCACTTTAACAATAGAAAAGACTTGACTCTCCGCCCATATGAGGCCCATATCACAATCAACGCGGTATCAGGCATGCGCGTGGGTTTAATAAAAGGCGTGTCAGATAAAGCAACAAACAAAAAGCGTTTCTATAAAAAAAAGCGTTACTATAAAAAAAAGCGTTACATTATTTACAGGCATGCGTTTGCCTATCAACGATTAAATTTGAGCGATACGTATATGAGACACGCATTTTTACTAATCACGCGCGCAGATGGTACTTGGCGAGTTGGTGTCATATCATATTAATATTATAGACTTGTGGCAGTCTGAGAGGCGCGTTAGGTTGTGATACTCAAAAAGTATTGTAAACTTATCAAAATTAAAATTGGTGTGAACTTTTTATATGGTTCAAAACTTAATGATAAACTAAAAATATAGAGAGGTTCATGTAAAATGTTATGGGAACTATGTAACGTATTAAACTGTAGTGAAACTTATATATATCGTTGAGTTTTTAACACTAATATGAAAAATTGGTAAAAACAAGATTACTGCAGGGATCATTAACCATGAACAAAAAGAATAGTGGGAACATTTGTAATTGGAACGTTATGTGTAGCATTAACAATAAACATAAATAAATAAAAGGGGGTCCTTCCTTGTACAATAAACGAACTTTATAGGAAACATGGAATTAATAAAAAAAAATCATTTAAGGGTAAATCTAAAAATAAAATTAAAAAAGAAGACAAATCTCTAATTTCTCTAATTTACTGTAAAACAACAGTAAAAGAGATGAAGAAGCTCAGAAAGAAACTGTCTCTCCATTATAAATTAGATCAGTCAGAAGAAGGAGGAAGAAGAAGCATCAAGAGGATGAATGAGATAAGTAAGAAGAAGCGCGAGCACCATTAGCAAATACGCTATCCCTTGATCAATCGATGTTCCTGAAATCAATACCACAGCACCCATCACTCTCATTAGATTTATTCTCTTTTTATTTTTTATTAATTAGATTCTGAATGCAAATGTGTGAATATATATATTAAAAACAAAAAACAAAAAATTAGGAGGAATCTTAAAATTTTGAGATTCAGATCTGGAAAGAGAGAGAGAGAGATCGGAAAAGCTTACCGTCGCTTGTGGGAGAAGGAGCAGGAGCTAAGGATTGAGCGCCGGCGAAAGGAGAGATGACGGCGAAAACGAAAGCGATTAAAGCCACAACGACAACGGAGTTCTTCGACGACGCCATCGAAAGAGAGACAGAGAGAGAGAATCTGAATGAATGAATGAATGAAATATCAAGTGGCGAGAGAAGGACTCCGGCGGGCGAACTAGAGAGAGAGAGAGAGAGATGACGAGACACGAAGAGAGAAGAGAGACGGAACTAATCACGCGCTTTTATAGGACAAAATACTGTAACCGGTTGTTGCCGGTTCTCTCCACTCTAGAGAATTTGTTCATGTCAAACGACACGTGTCCTTTTTTTTTTTCTATGGTTGAATTTTCCAAATTGACCTTTTTTTCCTTCGTGGATGCTTTGTGTAGGTTTCATCATCTTTTAAAATTCTTCTTTCTCAACGTTCAAGTCCGTCAACTTTTGGAATTGGAGTTTTTTTATTTTATTATTCGCTAGATTTTTTTTATAAAGTTTCGAAATTTCGTGTACTAGAAAATTCGATGGTGTCTAATCTAATGGCTTAAGATTATTATCCATTAACACGTCTTTCCAAATAAATTTTGATAGTAATCAACAAGGTTAATAAGTCTTTCCTAAATTTTACATAATCATTACGCGTTTGAGTATGTGCTGGTTCTTTAGCTTTTTTTATTAAACAGATGTGGATTTCGTTTCTACATTATTTTCAAAATTTTGGTCTAATAAGAGGAATCATGCTTTAGGCATACGAATACACTAGTATCGGCGTTTTAAGTTTAGCCATGTGTGCATCTCCCATTTTAAGTCCTTTTTTTTTTCTTCTTTTGTGTGGCTACACATACGTGATACGTCTATAACATCACGCTTAAAATTTAATTAACCAAGCCATTCTTTTTTTAACTAAAGCTTACAGAATTTAGTAGTAGATTTTAGTGTCGCTATCTAAACTCTGTTTCACTCTTCACATATTTCTCTAAAATTTTGAATATGATGCCTACTAAGAAAACATGTTTTTATATAGTTAGCGACCAGGAAAAAACATCGGAATGGGGAATAGTTAGGTAGTTATATAGTACTATTTAGCAGTGAAGAGGGATCGGCCACCATGTGATGAGATTCGCCTTTTCAGTTCTTTTACTTTTTATACTAGTACTAATTTATTTATACAAAATGGACCAAATTTAAATTATTTGGGATTTTTTCGGTGGAAATTGCCCTTACAGACTATTAGTAAGCCAAGTTGTGTCCCTTTTTTTTTTTTTTTTGGTTTTTAGTATGAATACGAGTATATATATAATCATGCAATGCGTTTTTTTTTCAAATTTACTTGGCAAATAAAACTTATATGAGTGAAATATATATAACGGCTAGTAAACGAATTATTGTTAATCCAGCATGGTTTTAGGTCCATCGTCACATGCATCTCAAGCAAGATCAGAGATCAAACGCAGTGGATGTCGGATTGGTTAAGGTGCCCGTTTAAAACGAGGTTGTTTTGTCAACATTATTTATTAATTTACTTCTCAGCAATATCATTAGAGCTGCCTAAATCACCCTACTTTTTAACGAGGTTAGTGGAGTAACATGTTTTCTCAAAAACTCTGTGGGTCCACAATTTTTTCAAAAAAAAATCTAGTATAGAATTCAATTTGCATTGGATTCCAAGAATTTGTTTTTCTAAGTTGGTCAAGTTTGATTAGCTTCAAGAACGGCGTCGTATAACGGTCAAAAGATGGTGGACCGATCACATGGCATAAAGATGATTGCACCAAACCCTTCAAGTAATCAACAACACACAATAATGAGATTTAGATTACCATATATACAAAGAAAACAGAAGCCATTCAACCCATTCCTTCATCAACACAACACAACACAACACAAGATGCTTTTTGCTATCTAAGTTTCTGAATCTTTTGACCCTAGCATCATCACACATGAAGGACATGAGTTGATCAAATGAAAGCTAAAACACCCACACACACAAAAAAAAAAAAAATTTCCAATTCAAGATTCTAGATTCCTGCTCAACTTTACGTGCTCTCCTCCATCTAGAAAATACCCAGAAGGCCAGAAGCACACATTCATCTCATAGATTGCAACTCATCCACATCATACCACTATTCAATGTTTACGTGCAAACACTTACTACTGCTCCTACCAAAACCCATTCATTATAAAGTAAAAAACCTATGATGACCTGAAAAATCTCAATCAAAAGTGACACATCATCATATGACTTACTCTGGTTTTCTATTTATTTATAGTCAAAAAGTTTCAGAACGCCAACTTAGGGTCAACAGCTCCTGAAGCATTGCCTTCACCAGTCATAAGCTGTTCAGGGTCCTGGGAGAGAGAAGCAGATACAGTTATCATTTCAAGTTCGTACACAAGTGTAACTATAGATGGGAAGAGCTAATTATACCTCCATTCCCCATTTGATGTAATCTGGTGACTCACAGGCCTTGTACTCATCTACCAAACTCTCAATTATGTCCCTTGATTCATCAAACTCTGAAAGGTCATTGTCCTGTTCATACCAACATGTAGATTCTCATGATTATTTCACCATTTAACTGTCAAAGACTCAAAGCTGTGTAAGTTGCACTAAACATCAGCCAAACAAAATATTTGAGCAGTCAACTTACAGCAAACATGGGAAACTTTCGGTAATTGTCGAGAAAAGCTTGTTTCTTCCTCAATTTATCATATTGGCTCAAACATTTGCTGAATAGGTGCCTGATACTAGTGTGGCTTGCTAACATAAGACCACTGACCTGAATTATCAAATACACCACCAAAATAAGAGTCTTTGTTGTATCTTCTAAAGCAGGAACCAGCAGCTTATGACATCACTTGTAAGGAGTACCAACTCTCATGATGATATATATATATAGAGTGAATATAAGATTACCCTATGGGCAGTTTGAACATATGGAGACTTCTTGGAAAGCGCAACCTGTTCCAAGTAAGATATTTAAAAAATTGTGATGCAAGTCCATGGTCAAGCCAAAAGCGATAACAAATCTGCAGACGTAATTCGGTTAGAACCTGTATGCTTGCAGGTCCCCAGTCAATGAAATTAACAAGCTTTCTTTCTCGTATCCTTTGCAAACTCTCATGCACCTAGTATCAAATAGTGAAACAACAAAGCCGATCACATCAAAAAGAAAGATTAAACCAATTCATCCTCCCTCATTAAGTCACAGTTAGGTAAAAGTACCTGAGTGGGATCAACTTCTCCTTGAATGATATTCAATATTGATATGTATTTTGCCTGACTAGCTTCTTTGTTTCTAGCATAAGACGAAACCATGATATTTTTTGTCTGCAAAGACAATAATGTCAGAAGAACATCTGATTCGCCTTTCCAAAATATATAGGAAAAGCAGACAGCTAACCTGTAGAAGTCTTCTCATAACATCCAGCACGGTAGTTTTACGAATGACATTTGCCTGCCAATATTAATTCAGTTAAGAGAGCAGGAAATCAATAAAATGAAACATTGCAGGAACACTTTGGCTTTGTAAATGCCAAACATAACAGGTAGAATTCATGTTCAAAAAGAACAATAGCTTCACATAAAATTTTATTTTGTGATTGATGGTCTAAGCTATTACACTCATTGAGATATCTAACCTGGCGCTCAACAGTCAATGGTGTATATCCAGTCATGAGGAAGTGACACCTTGGTGTTGGGATCAAGGATGCAAGCAAGCCAACCAAGTCATTATTCATGTATCCAGGATAGCGCAGTGTTGTAGTGCTAGCAGACATCACAGTTGAGACAAGAGAATTCGTTTGAGCAAAGGTAGGATTGGTCAGATGTAGACGCTCCACAGCTATTCTTCCCAAGGCAGTGTTGTCAAGTACAACAACACAATCAGCATTTAACGTAAGCCGCTTCAGGGTCAAGAGTGAGTTGTAGGGCTGGACAACAACGTCACTCGTTTCCATCTGATTGGGAAATACACTGTATGTCTGAACCAACTTCTTGCTATAGCGATCATTCAGAGTCTCCAACAAATAAGAGCCCATACCTTCATATGAAAAGAAGAAGAAAAGAGTCATTGACATCACAAGAAGCAGTGAAGAAACAAACATCAGAGTGTTATTAAACTCATAAAGGCTAAAATTCCAAATTCCGCAACATCACTAATCAATTAGCAAACGTATAACAGAACAGAACAGAGACCATGGATGAATTGAAGGAAGCTAAATTAAGATAGGGAATAAAGCCAAACCTGAGCCAGTGCCGCCAGCAATAGAGTGGCAAAGAACAAAGCCCTCAAGGCTGTCACTACCATCAGCTTCTCGATCAATCATGTCCATGATTTCCTCTTCAACACCCTTCCCTTGGTGATACCCGCTGGCCCAGTTGTTACCAGCACCACCACCATGGTCGGCAACGAAGATATTCTCATGATTATAAAGGTTACGATAGTCACCATTCTGAATGCCATTGATGACTCTAGGCTCCAAATCAATGAGTAGAGCTCGTGGGATATAGTGTTGGTCATCCGCTTGGTAAAAAAACACATCTTTTCTATCACCTCCCTACACAAAGCTACTCTTATATCAGTCATCTTCTTAATAGCTTTTCTCAATTCATATACTTGATGATAACAATGGTGTTCAATTCTCGATTCATAGAAATTTTAGAAACGATTTTGAAAACAATCAGACTTGTTAAAGACCTAAAAATCAAGTACAGGATTAGAAAAGAGAAGCCATTGGTTTCAGGAGAAGAAGGGAGGGACCTGAGTAGCGAAGTCCTCGAGGATACCATCTTTACTGATGCCGTGCTCAAGGCAAAGCTGTTTCCAGAACTCCATCCCGATCTGGTTCCCGCATTGTCCAACCTGAAGCGTTATTATCTCCCTCGGCATCTCTCTCTCTGTTCCTTAGTCAAGAAAGTTGTTGCAGGGAGGGGGGGGGGGGGGTAAAACTAGGGTTTCGAGAGGAAGAAGATGAAGCAATGAAATGGATTTAATTAGCTCTCTCTCTCTCTCTCTCTCTCTCTCTCTATCTCTGGCGCGGATACCTTTTTAAAAGTCGATCAATGGATTTTTACATAAAGCTTGCATTTGCGCAGCGGAGGAGATTAATAATTTTACTTACTAACTAGTAAGTAGTACCCGCGACTCTCACTGAACTCGGCTTAGGTTAAGGCGTGTTAATACTAAAGTAAACCATGCTAATTAATGCTATAACGCTCCCAGCTAGCTGCTAACCTGTTCTGCTTACTCATATTGGGCCTTATCATCGGTCCATTTTTCGTATTTTTCAGCCCATTAAATTTTCAAGAAAGGAACAATATAGCAGGGGAGGAGGAATAAAATATTTAAGGGTTAATAACATTCACCTAAAAATTTCTTTTCTTTTGATCTTGAAATTGATATATGCATGAATGCTAGATTGAGAAAAATAAACTAAACTCAGCTATAATCTTTCTTTTTTTTGTTGTCTAACCAGTTGCACTAAAATTAAAACAAATCTAAGCTCCAGCTGCTAGTCCATCAAAAGAAATTATATTGGGGTTTTTAATTGGCTCACTAAAGTTTTTAAGACCATTGTTTGTACCACCGAATTCAGAACCGTCTAGTTTGAAACGAACCAATCTCACTCGAGTCGAGTGTATCTTTGGTATATGTTTCTAAAAAGTCCAAGTTTCCAAGTTTCTTCTTACTTTTTAGTAATCAATTATCAATTTCACATGTTTTGACAATTGACATGGATTGATAAATTGATTATACAAATTTTTCTTATATGTTTTTGTCAAGTAATTAAATTGATAATTTAAGAAACTTTTTTTTTTCATGTAGCAAATTCGTGATTTAATTGTGAATATATTTCTCCTTTTCCGGATTATTATTACTAGTGTTGACAAAACGTCAGAAACAGAAACAAAATCACGCCAGCTTGGATGTTATAAGACCATATGACCAAGAAAAACAAAAACTAGAGGAAGAATACAAAAACCTTTAAACACTTTAAATAAAAGAAGACACACACACACACTCACTGTCAGAAATCTACATCGAGAAACCACACACATCATTCATGAAACACACCACCACAGAGAAAACGAAGAATATTATGGTTGTCGAGGATGATCGTATACTATGGGATTGTGGGAGTCCACTCTATGATTCCTACGAGCTTGTCTCTCTTACTCACATCATCGAACGCCATTTCATGTCTCTTCCTTCTCTCACCGGCACCGGAAAAATGTTTTGTTCTTCTCGAACGCCGTCCGATCTTGGTGAAAAGTCGAATCGCGCGGCCAGCACCGTCGTGGATCTCTGCTGCTCCTCTGATTCCACGGCTAGTAAACTATTGTGGGGTGTCTTTCAGACCAAGTGGTGGAAGAAGAGGTCGAAAAACGCCGAAGCCGTCGTCGATAATTTCAAGAAGAAGAAGAAGAATTTGTTTTGTCGGATCCTCTCTGGGATAAGGATTCCTACAACAAAATCTGGTTCTTCGAAGATGTGAATTTCCTTTCTCTTTTTCTTTTTTTTTTCGAGATCTTGCTCGCTCTTTCTTAAGATATAATTACATGTTCATGTGTTAATTTGAAATTTAATCGAATAAACTGTCATGAAAACGGGATATACATCTTTACTGATCCAGTAGTAATTGGTGGATTTAATACCATCATATCATATATTGGAAGCTCTGAAACGTATAGGCATGTTAGAGTGAAACGTGGATCAACATGCAATCAACGTTTACGTTGGGAAATATAACGATAGAATAATACATATATATATATAGATATAGGATTCGTTTGGCAATTGCCATTTATGCTAAGTGCTAACAGTACAGGAAGTGTCAGAGGAAAAAATGTGAGAAACTTGGTTAGAAAAACATAAGTGAATAAAAACAAAGGACAAAACATGTGAAGCAATGTGTATAATTTTCATGTTTTCTTCTTTTGACAATATTCTTCTAACATGCAATGATGCAAATGATTGACTCGGTCAACTGTTTTGGGAACTTGGTAAATTTGTGATTTGGTCACCCTTAAGGGTTGAGTATGTGTAGGTGCGATGGGCTTTTCTTAATTATGGGCCATCTGTATGATCAAAATTTTGAACAGAATTAAAGCTTCCCGTTACAATTTACCTTTTTCTTGTCAAGTTATAGTTTTAGCCGTTACAACATGATTCCTCTATAAAAAAGTAGTCTATTAAAGCTTAAAGATCTCAACGAGCATCTTCAAAAGCTCGATTCTTTATATCTAATCGTTACAACTTATGAATTCCATCTGTTCATCTATACAGTATATATGACGTAACATATTGTATTATCTGATGCAAAAATAAAAAAATGTACAATAGTATATTTAAAACAGTGAACACTTATATTAATAACCACCGAGGGGTACTTATCGCACTTCAATTGACATCATCATAATTGAGTTCAAAGGCTGCTGAAGAAAGAAAATAAATAAAAGGAATACATCACAGTGAATTCACAAGAAAGTGTAAAAGTAAATGCGAAATAGACCAACATAGGCTATTATTGCATAATCCATTACCAATTGGTTGTCTAAAAAAAAGTTGGTTTCCATGGTTCTCCATCCACTTCAGAGAGATCTTTTTAATTGGGGCTCCACATTTTTGTAAATTTAATAGGTTTATATTAATTACCCAAAGAAGCAATTTTGTTAATATCAAAGTAAAGGGATTTAAGAATATCACATGTCTGTAAAATGCTCCACCAAAATTGTTTTTTTTTGTTCATATAATCGTATGTGGTTAGTACTGTACTTAGTAGTAAGTAAGATAAGATCCAATTTCTTAAAAGTAAAAGTCATAGAAAAACAGAAGAAAAAAAAGAGAGTTAGAAAACAGTCAAAAGAAACACACGAGAAAATGTGGTGAAGCTTCTTCGATGGGGGTGGGTCTCGTTTGGTGTGGCACTGGGTTCCACCTTAATATACACATGGACCACTTTTGATTTAACGTTCGTCTTCTTCTTTGACCTTTTTTTTTTTGATTTACGAATAATTCCTCTCTTCTCTTTTTTTTTGTTTTGTTTTTGTTTTGCCATGTACTCTCATATTATGTTTATTTTGTTTTCTTGTAATTTATGAATGCTATATTAATCCTTTTAGTCTGTCACATCTTTTAACAAAGGCCAAAACCCTGCTTTTCCTTTTTTCTTTTTTTACATCAGTGGTCGCTCGCTGACATATATAGAAGCTATAAAGAAAAGCTATTACTATTATGTAAGTAAATATATATGGTTGTTATAAAAAGTAAAAGCAAAAACAAAAGTTTTTTAATTCCCCCACTCTCAGAATTTTACCAAATTACAAAGAAAGTTTTTGATTTGTGTTGTTGTTGGTCTTTTATATCCATAATAATAACCCACTAATAATAAATAAGATAATGTATAAAAAACCCACGTAACAAATACAATCAAATCCAAACATTTCGTATTATTTTTTTAAACAATTATTCAAAGATTACATGTCAGCATAAACACTAAAATAACGGCAGAGAATCAGACGGAACTGAGAGTGTCGCCGTTAGGAAAAAAAAATAAAAAATACGGAGTTTTGATATACGAATCTGACCACTGTGGTTGGTTGCGTCACAGCTCACTCGGATCAGAGAGGGAATAATGAAAACAACCCAACTACTGTACTAATAAGTAGTAAACGCTCACTGTAAAAATCGCCGACGTTTCCAATAAATGTGAGTGAGTAAATAATGTAAATACGGCGTCGTTTCTTTTCCAAGAGATGTTTTTTTTTCCTTCTTCTTTTAGCGTATCTGTGCCGTGTGAAAAGGAGCGAAATATTGGCAGAGAAACAAAAGCATAAAACACAACACCAGAGATTTTCTCCCAACAAAAGACCAAACTTCGAACTCAACGAGAGAGAGAGAGAGAGAGAGAGAGAGAAGTATTAAACCAAAACTAGATACATAAACTAGAGAGAGAGAGAGACAGATATATTCCACTTCTTTATTTCTCTTCTTCCGGTTTGGTTTTGGTTTTCCCGAGAAAATCAAGAAGGGATCGAGTAGCAGAAGCCTAAACCCAATCAAGAAACATAGCTCTGAGCCTCAAAGGTTTCAGTTTTTCTTCTCTCTCTCTTTTTTTCTAAATCTGTTCCCTTTATTTTACAAGTCGTTCTATTTCTTCTGGGGTTGTCTTCTTCTATTTCTGATTTCTGTGTATAATTTTTTCTTTTTAACAGACCGTTTTCTGGGTTCGTTTAATTTGATAAATAATAATAAATGACCGAGTCGACCAAAGTAAGGCTAGTTCGTTGCCCCAAGTGCGAGAATCTTTTATCAGAGCCTGAAGATTCCCCCTTTTTCCAGTGCGGTGGCTGCTTCACCGTTCTTCGTGGTATGTTAATGTTATGCTCTCTCTCTTTTAATGCCTGTGCTTTTCGTAGAATGAGTGTAGAGACTTAAATTCTTGATTTTTTTTTTTTTGACGATTGAGGTTTATTATTATTAGGCTTCTGATCTGGTTTTTGGTTGATTCGAATTATTAAGAAGTGGCTTCTTTCAATTATATGCCAGGCTTTACTCTAAAAGAGACTTTGTTTTTTCACATACAGCCAAAATTAAGGAGCGTGAAGCTGAAGCAGATCCTGTTTCAGACAAGTCCGTGGAACATGGAGCCAAACCAGTTTCAGTTAACTCCACTAGTTCCTCTGAGAAAGCCGTTGTGGATTCTAGTGATGAAACTTCATCTGACTCTGATGTTGTTCCATCATCACTTTCTGCTGCTTCTTTGAGACACCAGCAAAATGTTCCACTACTTGCTGTTAAGAATGATCCTTGTTGTTCAAAAGGAGAAGGTGACAGATCTATACTAGTGGATAAAAAAGATGACCCCAAATCTCAATCAGGGAGACAAGACTCGGGTTTGGATCAGTTTAGGAAAAGAACAACCAAGAGATGTGATTCTGATAGTGTCGTCATCAATAGATTATCCACCACTTCAAAGTACCCTTGTGATGAAGGCCCTACTTCTTCAGCCAACAACTACTTTCCAGATTCAGTCCGTGAGTTCCAGCATCATTTGAAAGATCAGAGCAATGAAGCAATCGAGCAAGACCGAGCTGGTCTTCTGAGACAGTTGGAAAAGCTCAAAGAACAGCTTGTTCAGTCTTGCAATGTGCCTGGTGAGAAACCTAAAGAATCTTTGTCTTCCACAGGGTTGAACAAGGGGCCTCCTATGAGGTTTCACAGTTTGGGTAATCACGCTGTTGGAGGTCCTTCTTATTACCATCAACACACCGAACCGCAATTCCCTTACAACAACAATAGTGAAGTCCCTCATAGTCTGATGCATCCTTCTTTTGGAGACCCTCACAGGTACCAGATGCATGGAAGAGGTCCTCATCCGCTGCAACCATCTCATCCCTACTACTCGGGACAATATGTAGGTAATAATAACAACGGTCATGATCTTTTTGACGCATACCCGCAGCAAAACAACGGGCATTTTCATAACTCATCTTGCTCTTGTTACCACTGTTATGAGAATAAATACTGGCGAGGTTCCGCACCAGTGATCCCTGACGCACCCTATAACGCCGGTTTTTATCCTCATGAGAACGTTATGGGTTTTGCTCCACCGCATAATCCTAGAACTTACGCTTCTCGTGGTCTACAGCCTCATGGCAGATGGCCTAGTAACTTCACTGATGCTCAAATGGAAGATCTTTCACGGATACGTCCACCTAGAGTTGTGTTATCAGGCGGCTCTCGTCATATCCGTCCTTTGGCTGGTGGTGCTCCATTTATAACTTGTCAGAACTGCTTCGAGCTTCTACAGTTGCCAAAGAAACCAGAGGCTGGTGGTACAAAGAAACAGCAGAAAGTGAGATGCGGAGCTTGCTCATGTTTGATAGATTTATCTGTTGTTAATAACAAATTCGTTCTCTCGACAAACACAGCTTCAACAAGACAAGGAGAAGCCCGCGTAGCTGCTGATTACACTTCCGATGACTATGATCTTCTCGGTTATGTGTTTCATTCGTTGGATGATGAACCAAGAGATCTTCCTGGATTGATTTCAGACAAGTCGTCTACAGATATGCAACACGTTCATTCTCATTCCGCTAGTCTTTCCGAGGGGGAGCTAAGCTCAGACAGTCTAACAGCTAAGCCACTAGCCCAAGCTCAAGATTCTCCTCTTCACGAGAACTACGTTGATTACTCATCGATCAATCACGACCGGTCTGGAGCAGGCAGCCGTAGCTCTCGTTCAGAACACGACAGGGTCACACAGAGCAGGACGACGGCTATGAGACAAAACTCCATGAAAGAGGTTTCACTTGCAAGTGAGATGGAAGTTAACTTCAACGATTACTCTCAGAATCATAACAACAGTGGAGTATCTAAAGATCAGCAGCAAAGAGCCAAGAAGAGCGGATTCGCGAGCATTGTGAAGAAAAGCTTCAAGGATCTGACAAAGTCTATACAGAATGATGAAGGGAACAAAAGCAATGTTTCTGTAAATGGACATCTTTTAACAGAACGTCTGCTGAGAAAAGCAGAGAAGCAAGCCGGAGCCATTCAGCCAGGAAACTACTGGTAAAATATTGTTGAGTTTTTTAGATGCCATTATCAGCTTCTTCATAACTCTTTTTGTTGTTGATGAGTTTTGGGGACATTTCTAGGTATGATTACAGAGCTGGATTCTGGGGAGTAATGGGAGGTCCAGGTCTTGGAATATTACCGGTAAATAATTGCATGCATTTTTGATATTGCTTCATGTCACAGTTAAGAAGTTAAGAAAAGTAAAAATCATTTGTTTGTTTTGTTTTGTTTGCAGCCATTCATAGACGAGCTGAATTACACAATGCCAGAGAACTGCTCAGGTGGAACAACGGGAGTGTTTGTAAACGGAAGAGAGCTTCACCGTAAAGATTTGGACTTGCTTGCGGGTAGAGGACTTCCTCCAGACAGAGAGAGATCCTACATTGTTGACATTACGGGTAAAGTCATAGATGAAGACACCGGTGAAGAGCTTGATTGCCTCGGGAAACTTGCCCCAACGTAAGACATTTTTTTTTATCACATCACTATTTAATTTGTTCTTGCTTTGACTCTCTCTTCGCAAGAAAATTTACACGTGATCTGGTTGGTTTGTTGTTGATGGTCCTCCAGAATTGAGAAATTGAAGCGTGGGTTTGGAATGAGACTTCCAAAAAGAGCTACGTGACGGAAGAAGATAAAGACGAGAGATGTATTTAACTGAATGAATATCTTTGTTTATTCATACTGTACTCCGAAAATTTAGAGA
This sequence comes from Camelina sativa, assembly GCF_030686135.1. Lineage (NCBI taxonomy): Eukaryota > Viridiplantae > Streptophyta > Magnoliopsida > Brassicales > Brassicaceae > Camelina > Camelina sativa. The sequence continues at coordinate 1,047,865 of NC_141886.1, read as the reverse complement.
GCTTATGTATTTATTTATTTAGAAAAAATGGTATATTTATTTTCTTTCAAGGGTTTTTAATTTTAATTATGGACTCAGCTGCCGGGATTATACCCAACTAATAGTACTTATTAGTCGGTCTCATCTCACAGTCTGGCAGGACAAATATATCGAACCGGAGATGTTACCAACTTTCCAAAGCATGACTACCAACTCTGCTAGTGAAGCGTTCGTCGTTTAGAAAATATGACTTAACTATTTCAAGTGTAAACGTATAGAAATGTGAATGAATCTATATATGATAGCAAGAGTTGTATAAATGCAGGGATCAAATAAGTGAAAAAAAATAAGAAGTTTTAAAATTATTGTTGATGTTACAGCATAATTATCAAGATATAGTAATATTGTTTATGATGGGATTCATGGGAAAGGTCATCGATGACTCAAAATTGCAATATTTAGAAAACTTAAGTTAACGTTTCTAATACTTTTCATTGTGTGTCCCAAGACACCAGAAAGCATACACATTTGATATCTATCATTTTAAAGACGTATATTTTTAGGCAGTCTTACTTAAAAATTCTGGTTTAATATAATACATGTATCGCACAAAGATCCGACGACTTCATATATATATTGTTTGAAAGTAATTGGAATAAAAGAATTTGTGTGGGCTGGCTTGTTTGTTTCGGTATAATATATACTAGGTGCTTCCCCATGCGTTGCGTTGTGGTGTAGTTGACACTTTCTTGTTTTTTTGGTTTTTTTCCTTTTCTCTTTTGTATTATTTCGTTTTAATTAGACATATATGGGTTTCACAGTCACTTGTATTTATACACTATATGTTTATACCATTTCGTTTAGATGTGTACAATTGTGGCGTTTATTTTTTATGAATTATGAGGATGTTGTTTCTTGCTTTTGAGGATCCAGTCTTATCATTGACTGATATTGTTTCTAATACATTTATTGTATTTTAGATTTTCTAATTAACTGCTTATGTAAACCCTTCATACGTTGATGTTGCAATAATAAGTTATTTTTTAACAATAATTATCTTCCGTGTAAGTGATTATGTTTGTATGCCCATGTTTTGGTCTAATATCAATAAGATCGTTTCTGTTTTTCTTTAGTTGGCTTTGAAACCAATTTTGAGTTAAGCAAATAATGGGTCGAATTATGGTGTTAATAAATAATATAAATTCTTATGTATATATATTGTATATATGTGACTATAAGTTTAGCTAACTAAAAAATTCTGTAATATTTAAATATAATCTTGAACATATATATATATATATATATATATTATTTGTGGGAGGAATGTATGGAAATATTGGACAGAAGTTATTTTTGAGTTAAATGACCTTTTATGCCTTTAAAGTGAGTTAAATATTAATAAATTTTTATATGTGTCTTGATTTTTTTAAAAAGGAATACCAAGTGTTTCCTTCCAAATTCCAAGTATTTTAGTTTTCTTATATGATTTTATGAACTTCAATGTAAATGTTTTTCAAAGTAATAAGTACACTCACACTGATTGAATTATAAAATTTGGAAAAATATTTATTTCGATTAATCATCTGATCTTATAAATATATTAAATAATTATGTTGTTGTTCCTACAAATAGGACAACATATATTATAGTTTAACCATGGAGTTAAGCAATGGAAATAGAACTTGTGATTGCAAGACAAAATGTTTATATATATATTATGTTATACATTGATCGTTTAAAAATAAATAGGAACATCTAATTCTCAAATAAAGTTGATTTTTTTGTTAAAACCAACATATGTGAATTTAAATTTAACTATGCAAATTTAAAAAATAAATATGAATAGATTAGAAAGGCAAGAAATATAAAAGAAATAATTTATTTTTATATAAATAAAATAAAATTTGAAAACAATGTTAAATATATATAATACTTTCTAAATTAAAATATAGAATCAAACTCTTACAAGTTACAACACATATGAGATATAACAACATTTGATATTGGTGGGAGAGGAGGAGAGAATGGTTATTATAAGATGGTAATCCAAATCGGATAATGAAGATGAATCTTTAAAAAATAGAACAATGTAAAATATATATATATATATATATATATATATATATAATACTTTCTAAATTAAAATATAGAATCAAAGTCTTACAACACATATGAGATATAACAACATTTGATATTGGTGGGAGAGGAGGAGAGAATGGTTATTATAAGATGGTAATCCAAATCGGATAATGAAGATGAATCTTTAAAAAATAGAACAATGTAAAATATATATATATATAATACTTTCTAAATTAAAATATAGAATCAAAGTCTTACAACACATATGAGATATAACAACATTTGATATTGGTGGGAGAGGAGGAGAGAATGATTACTTATAAGATAATAATCCAAATTAGATAATGGAGATGAATCTTTTAAAATAAGAACAATGTAAAATATATATCATGTAGTCTCTAAAATTAAAATTTAGCATTAAAAATTTACAATGATATTTCATTTGTTTTTTACAACCCATACAACATAATTAAGAAATTAAAAATAAAAAATGATTTGAGGTATTGTAGAAGAGAATGAGAGAATGTGAAAATGAGATAGTAAAAGAATGCCAATATGAGAGAATGAGAGATTGAGAGGATGCTTATTTATATGATAAGAAATGATGGAAGTTACATTTAGAATTATGGAGTTACAATAGTAATTTATTGTGTTTGAATAAAATTGAGTGGTAGAATATGATTAATGTATAATTTATTTTATTTTCAGTTATAATTTTATTTTAATGTGTGAGTTAAATGTATTGTGTTTATTGGGTCTTAAATATTGTTTTAAGCAATTAGAAAGCAAATAAAAAAATAAAAAAATTAGAAACATTAAATGAAAATCAACCAATAAGGAGAGACCAAAACCTTACTTTTATATGTATGATATATTGCTTTAAACTTTGAAATGAGAAATATATTATAAATAATAATTTTACATGAGAAATATATTAATTTAGCCAACCAAAATATGAATATAAGTTTAGCCAACCAAAATAATTAAAAAAATATTAAAATCTAACCAAAAATATTTTTTGTTGAAAGATAATTAAGTTAGTAGGAGGAATGAATTAATGTACAATTATTGGATAAGAGTTACATTTGAGTTAAATGGATTTACATGCCTTTAATTATAAATAAATATTTTAATTTTTTATAACCTAAAATAAAAGGAATACCAAGTGGCCGAATCAAAATTCACATGATTTGGTTGTTTGTTGATATAAACTCAAAACTTACACATAATATTTTAAAATAAAAATATTACTTTTGAAGTGACAAACTAAATTAGTTTTCTTATAAAATTATATGAATTCTTCAATCCCAATAATTTTAAAAACCCCAAGGATAACTTATATTTTTTTGGTTTTTTTTTGTTTTTCACTCATCAATTTAATGTATAGTGCTAGATTTCATACTAATGGTTTCATCTTTAGAGAATTTAGTTAAATGGTATTTTTAAAATTATATTTTATTTTTATATTTAAGTTCCAGTTGAATATGATTTCTTTTTTGGATCCTTTTTTATTGATTAAACACACAAAAACCAATTGTTTAATTATGTTTTTTTTGTTTTCAAAAACCTCAAATCATAAAATATATATATATATATATATATATATATATATATATATATATATATATTCATCTTTGCAGATTTATCAATTGGATCACAAAACAAAATAGTCTTTATAAATAGAGTTGATAGACTTTACAAAACAAAATAGACTTTAGAAATGGATAATTATATTGATCTTTAAATATTATATTGATCTTTATAAATTATTAAAAATGATACATGAATATGTGAGATAACCAGAGACATAATAGATAATTAGATATGGATCATTTCAACTTCATGATCTTATTGTGTGGTGAATATTGTAAGAAAGTATGAAAATAATGACTTATAAGATGTTAATAAAAAATAGAAAATAGAGATAAACTTTTTAAAAGATTAATATATATATATATATATATATATAAGATATACATATCATACAAACTCTAAAACTAAGCTTTTACAATGATATTTGATTTGATTTTTTTATAACCATACAACAACAATAACAAATAAAATACAAAACAAAACAAAAAAAAAAAAAGAGAATTGAGAGTAGTGGAAGAAGATGAGAGAATGAAAGAGTGATAGACTAAGATAATAGAATAATGAGTATTTATAGGAAGAGAAATGATGAAAAATTATATTTAGAAAAATGAGAGTTACAATTCTAATTTATTGTTTTGTTTTAATACAATTGATTAATACAACTTAATGGAGAAATAAAGTTAATGCATAATTTATAGGGGAATTTATATGATTTCAATTTTATATTCTGTAAGTTAAATGTGAAAATTAATTGTTTTTAAATTTGTGTTTTAATATAAATATTTTTTTGTTAAAATTGTATCGCCAAGTGGACCAATAAGAGGAGAGTGAAACCTTACTTTTATATATATAATTTTAATTACATGAGACATTTATTAATTATAGTTTAGTCATTAGATTTGCATTGTTTATTCGATGACCATATATACAACGTTGATTTCATTTTATAGTCGTGTGGGTTCCGTGATAAGATTTTTTTTTTTAAAGAAGGCAATAGCTAACTACTATTGACCAAGCCATGCACAAAACATGTTTAATGAAACAAAGTGGAGGTTGTATTTGGTTACAACGCTTTTGATGAAGCCAGAAAATGGAGAGAAAGGATGGAGAGACTTGCAAAACTTGGAAGAATCAACAAATTGGTCGACCTCCAAATCCAAAGAAAGCGTGGTGAATTCTATGCTCATGAGAACCTAAAGAATGCTTCAAAGAAATGTTTGAGTTTTGCTGAGAAAAACATAAAGGTTCATAAAAACAAAAAAACTGTGGAGTTAATCATTGAGCTTGCTGATAAATTAGAGTCTTTGGGTAAACATGGTTTGCCCATAGATGCTGCAAAAGCTATCAAGATCGGCTGGCTAGCCTTCGCCATTGTTTCACAGAGAGCCAAAGTCATTAAAGTAACTAAATCTCATCAAGGTTTAGAAAATATGGAGTATATTTTGAGTTAATTATGAGATAAGGATTTATTTGAGTGGTATTTATAGATTTTGCCATTTCTTTAATACTATTTTAAATTTGCCATTTTTTTAATTTAAAAACACAATTTTACACATTATATTTGGGTTAATTGGGTTCCATTTTCTTTTAGGGTATAGTTTTTGTCATTAAGTATGTATTACATGAAAAAACATTCCCCAAATTTTTAGTTTTTTAAGTGGAAAAATAGTAAAAAATGACAAATATGAAAGATTTTAGGGAAAATGACAAATTTAAAAAATGGTTAGGTAAAAATTGCATTTTATACAATCATCCCAGTATATTTTTATTAACGTGAGACATTTATTAGTTATAGTTTAGCCAGTAGATTTGCATTGTTCATTCGATGACCATATATACAAAGTATACAACGTTGATTTCAGGGAAAACGTCCTGGTTCCCCATGAGAACTATGATATCGTACCAGATGGAGCCCGATCTTTACCCCCGTCCCAGATGGCTCTCATGAAATTCTTCTCAATCTATATACCCATATATCGGGATGTTATCGGTTTAAAGAGTGAACCGATACGAAACCGTTCATACCAAATAGAAAACCAAAAATAAAACCTGACTGATGTTAATAATCCGACCCGAGACGATACATCTATAACACATCTATAACTCCATTAAAATCCCCAAATCCTCAAACCCTAAAAGCATAAAATTCTTAAATCGATCTTTGCAACCATGAGTACCGTTTCTGGAGGTTCGAGTGGTTCATCAAATGTTCGACAAAGAGGATTCGTCGTTGGCGTGCCTAAGAGATGCTGGTGTGGGGAACACATCGTGGCAAAGAATTCCAAATCCGAGCCTAATCCTTCTCGGAGATACTTTCGATGTCGAGAAGCAGCAGCAAAGAAGGTACTATGTTATGCTTTGTTTGATGTAGACATCGACCTAATCCAAATCCGAGCCTAATCCTTCTCATCAATTTTCATTGTATTCTATGATATAATGTTAGCTTGTGAACGATAACCACATCTTTAAGTGGGTCGATGAGGCATTGTTGGACGAGGTAGCAACATTGGGTGTTCAATTTGAGAGAGTAAAAGAAGAGATGAAAGAGCGTACAATAGAGACATTGCAAGAACAGAAGCTGAAATTTGAGAAGATGCAAATGGAGTTCGAAAAAGAGCTTTGTGAGAGGGTTGAAGAAGTTTTGTTGGAAGCAAAAGCTGAATTGCAATGTAGGATGAATAAGAGTATAATTGTATGTGTTTTCGGTTTTATGATCTTGTTTGCTCTGTTTAAGCTTGTATGATGAGCTATTGTAAACTATTGTTCGGTTGTAATCTATTGTTGTTCGGTTGTATGCTCTGCTTTATGCTCTTGTTTGTTTTGGTGTTGAGTGTGAACTCCTGTTGGTGTTGCTATTGCATTTAATAAGATAAGACATTCCACATTTCATAAAAGGCAGAACATGATGAACACATGTTCTGAAAACAAGCAGAATGATAACGTTTTGAAATCATGTTCTCAACATGATCACAGACCAAAAACATAACCCTACTAGTCTATTCGACCAAAATACAGATCCAACTAGTCTCTTAAACCAAAAAACAGACCCCTACTACCATAATCTTCAATATTCAGGCTTGTGAAAGTCCTCCACCACCTTGAGATAGTCCTCCACCACCCTGAACAACTTCTCCTCCACCAGATTGAGAAAGTCCACCACCATCTTGAGAAAGTCCACCACCTTGAACAACTTCTCCTCCACCACAAAGTTCTCAACTTGAACAACACACCAGGCTATTGGATAGATGCCATTGTCTGCATCTCTGCCTAATGCAGCAAGCAACTGTCCCTTGATCTTTGCCTTTAAGAAGGCGCCATCAACTCCTATTATTGGCCGGCAAGTCTGTTTCCAAGTTCTTCTAAGGGCATCGAAACAAACATAAAACCGATTGAAGACGTCTTGACCAGCATCATTCTTAATTGTATCAATCTCCACAACAGACCCTGGATTTGCTTCCAAGATCTCAGCTTGGTAATCTCGCAGTCGTGCAAACTGTTGTTCATACTCATACTCTATCCATCCCAAAGCCTTTCTCCGAGCAGCTTGACATTGTGGCCTAGTAGCGGATATCTTCCACCTTTCCATGATAATCTGTTCAATCCTCAAAGGCTTGTAATGATCCGGTTCCTCTCTAATCTTATCGAGAAAAATTCTAGCTATGACTGGGACCTTAAACATCTCACACTCGCCATTGGGGGTACAACAATGCTTATCAATGTATTTCGTAATCTTCCACAAAGATGCGTTTGGAAGAAGTGCAGCAAACACTTTCCACTCACAATTGCCCTTATCCCCAACACATCTAAACCCGAGTTTATCTTTGTCATACCTGTATTGCTTCAAATTGTAACCAGTATGTAGTGCATAGTCCAAGACACTCTCCTTGAATGCGACCCCATTGTAGAAGGATTGGTCTTTCCACAAAGTTCCATCACCACGTCCGATATCCGTAAACACCCTCTCTGGACCCGCACCACGACCACGACCCGCACCACGACCACGACCTTCTTCCTCGTCGTCACTTTCTGGGTACGTATCATGACGAATCGACTCTTCAGCATCGGTAAATTCCTGAGCAAGCATATCGACGTGAAATTCATCTCGATCCTCTCCTTCTTCATCGTACTCTCGTTCTCCAACACCATCTCTTTGCCCAATACCATCTTGTTGCCCAAAACCAGATCGGATTATTAAATCCATCGATTCAATTTGAGAAATCGATGGTGAAATTTGATTTTCTAGGGTTCGTCGCGAGAGAAAACAAAAAAGAGGTTAAAATGTGATTTTAGGGATTTCTCGGTTGAGGGTTATGTTTCTAATCGGGTCAAAATCAGGTTTTAATCGGGTCGAAATCAGGTTTATTTTGGTTTGTAAACTTCGTCACTCGGTTAATCAAATAGTAAACCAATTAAACCTATAGCAATGGTGAAATAGATGATATCTTCTATTCTCATGGAGATACAAAACGTAAATTACAGATATATGGGTATATAGATTGAGAAGAATTTCATGAGAGCCATCTGGGACGGGGGTAAAGATCGGGCTCCATCTGGTACGATATCATAGTTCTCATGGGGAACCAGGACGTTTTCCCTTGATTTCATTTTTATAGTGGTGGCTTCCGTGATAAACGATTAAAAGAAAGAAGAAGAAGGAAATCACTCTCTCCTTATTGGTCCATTTGGCAATGCAATTTAACAAAAAAAAATTATATTAAAATACAAATTAAAAACAATTAATTTTCACATTTAACTCACATATTATAAAACTGAAATCATATAAAATCCCCCTATAAATTATGCATTAACTTTATTTCTCCTCTAAGTTGTATTAATCAATTGTATTAGAACAAAACAATAAATTAGAAACAAAAAAATATTTATATTAAAACACAAATTTAAAAACAATTAATTTTCACATTTAACTCACAGAATATAAAACTGAAATCATATAAATTCCCCTATAAATTATGCATTAACTTTATTTCTCCATTAAGTTGTATTAATTAATTGTATTAAAACAAAACAATAAATTATAATTGTAACTCTCATTTTCCTACATGTAATTTTTCATCACTTCTCTTCCTATAAATACTCATTATCTTATTCTCTTAGTCTCACATTCTTTCATTCTCTCATCTTCTTCCACTATATCTCAAATCTCTTTTTTTTGTTTTGTTTTTTTTCTGTGTTTTTTTGTTATTGTTGTTGTATAGGTTAAAAAAAAAATCAAATCAAATATCATTGTAAAAGCTTAGTTTTAGAGTTTGTATGATATGTATATCTTATATCGTTTTTTTAATGTTTTAAGAGAATTTGTTAAAAATACCCTTTTTGGGATACCCTTTTCAAAAATACCATTTTTTGAACATTGTTATTTTTACCCTCTTTTACATAATTTCAATATGTTAAATTGATTTTAGAATTTTTTTTAGGTTTGGGTTCTCATTTTGCATTTAGGATATAGTTTTAAGGGGTTATGGTTTAGTATTTGGAGTTTAGGATTTAGAATTTAGTGATTTTATTCATAGAAAAGAGGTATTTTTGAAAATGACCAACATAAAAGGGTATTTTTAAAAAGTGATATAGGAAAAATGGTATTTTTGAAAATCTCCCATGTTTTAAAAGGTTTATCTTCATTGTCTATTTTATATTAACATCTTATAAGTCATTATTTTTCATACTTTCTTACAATATTCACCACACAATAAGATCATGAAGTTGAAATGATCCATATCTAATTATCTATTATGTCTCCGGTTATCTCACATATTCATGTATCATTTTTAATAATTTATAAAGATCAATATAATATTAAAAGATCAATATAATTATCCATTTATAAAGTCTATTTTGTTTTGTAAAGTGTATCAACTCTATTTATATAGTCTATTTTGTTTTGTGATCCAATAGATAAATATGCAAAGATCAATATAATATTTATTTTATTTATGATTTGAGGTTTTTGAAAACAAAAAGAACATAATTAAAAAATTGGTCTTTGTGTTTTAATCAAAATGTAAAATGATCCTAAAAAGAAATCATATTCAGTTAAATATATAAAAAAAATAATATAATTTTAAAAATACCATTTAACCAAATTCTCTAAAGATGAAACCATTAGTATGAAATCTAGCACTATAAATTAAATTGATGAGTGAAAAACAAAAACAAAGAAAACCAAAAAGATATAAGTTATCCTTGGGATTTTAAAAATTCTTGAGATTGAAGTTCATATAATTTTATAAGAAAACTAATTTAGTTTGTCACTTCAAAAGTAATATTTTCATTTTGAAATATATGTGTGAGTGTTGAGTTTATATCAACAAACAACCAAATTTTGTGAATTTTGATTGGGCCACTTGGTATTCCTTTTATTTTAAGTTATAACAAATTAAAATATTTATGTATAATTAACTCACTTTTAAAGGCATGTAACTCCACTTAACTCTACATTTAACTCAAATGTAACTCCTATCCAATAATTTTACATTAATTCATTCATCCTACTAACTTATTTATCTTTAAAGAGAAAATGTTTTTGGTTAATTTTAATATCTTTTAATTATTTTGGTTAGCTAAACTTATAGTCATATATATATATATATATATATATATATTGCTTTAAACTTTGAAATGAGAAATATTTTATACACAATAATTTTATATGTAGTAACTAAATTTTACAATGACATTAAGAAAAACTCTTTAAATCAGTTATTAACCACTATAAAACATGATAAACATAGATTCACTCATATTAGAAAAATTTTAAAATTTCTATATTATTATTATATATATATATATATATATATCAATTTGTAATAATTCTTTTTTAGTATTTGTTAATTTCGGTATAATAAATAACCAGACCAAAAATGTTGACACAAATGTAAGGTTTAACTTACACATCATTTCTATAAAAAAAATTTGAGATTTAAATTTTAGTAGAGAAAAAAAAAAATCATTCTTTGATATTATTGTTAATAAAAAATTAAAAAACAATATTTTATTTTAACAAAATTTCAGAAATATAATAAAAATTATTATGCATTCAACTAAGCTATGTACAAAACAGGTTTAATGAAACAAAGTGGACATTGTATTTGGTTATTTATTTTATTAGATTTCATAAGTTGCTCGTGCCACTCATATACACACATATGGAACAATATCAATATGCAACCTTCATAACTTTTTTTGGCTTCTTTTGAAAATCCCTATAAAAGTTGTAGTCCATTTTTTGGTTTGGATGCAAAGAATTAAAAGATAGTGTAAACCTCTGTGGCCAGTGCCGTGCCAGCCTTTCTAGGGGCTTAAGGTAAGTTTTAAAATGTAATTTTTTTAATTATAATTAACACATAATTATATATATATAATAAAGAGGTCTAAAACAATAATTATATGTCTAAAAGATCTTAAATTTTGTATTTTTTTTTTTATTTTTCATATAGAAGCATTTTCTGAATTTTATTTAAAAATTCAGAAAATATAATTTAACCAATGTTCATATAACAGGAAAACTAAAGAAGAATTGGTCTTTATATATGTTATAAACAAAAACAAAATCTAGCAAGTTAAGCATCAAATTTTACACCATTATCAACATGAAAAATAAATTATAATATACAAATACAGGAAGACTTCGTAGAAACACATTCAAGACAACAAAAATAGTTAGGATTTTTAAAGCTCAAATAAATAAATATAAAGAAAGAAAAGGTTTGTTTTGACATAAGAATTTGGTTTTGAACTCAAGTGGAAAACATAAACGAAAATATTTTTGAACCATTAGACCAATATTTTTGAACATAAATGAGGCTGATGCCTTTTTTGTTACACTATAGGCACGACCCTGTCTGTGGCACAAGTGCCTTTCCAATGTATTTCCTCTCTACGCGATCAGAAGGTAGTACTGTCATATATATGGATCGACTTATTCTCTCACCCGCTCTGAAATGAAACAATAGAGAGTTAAGTGTCAAGCTCTTTGTGGTTATCATAACCTAAAGCAGCTATAACACAGACGTGAAGGACAAAATGGGTTTAATGAAAACAAAGTAGAGGTTGTTTTATGGTTTTGGATTCCCAATACATATGATATATCTTGTACGTTTGCTCGTGATACAGACGCACATACTCCCTCCGTTTCAAAATATAGGATGTTTTACGTAAATTGCACGCAAATTAAAAAATAACTATTTGTAATATAGATATACTAGGCCTGACCCATTAATAATAACAACAAGCCTTTTTTTCTTTTCCAGTTGAAATAAAATCGAGTTAAGAGATTCGTCCCCTTGATCGCCTTTCTCTCCTCAAACCATTACGACGCCCCGGGTTATGATGCCTTTGGAGCTACCAAAAATTGAAAGAAAAGAGGGAGAGACTTGCAAACATGGGAAGGATCACAAATTTTCATTGCCGTGATTTTATGAGATTTTCTCTTTACGTGACATAGACACACATATAAAATAAAACAATATACAAACCTTATAACTGTTGCTTTTTATTTTCTTTTGAAAGCCCCTATAAAATAGCTATTATAGAAGTTTTTTAAAATAAAAATTTCCCACATTTCTCCTCTTTTTTGGTATTTGTAATGGTTCTCTCTCGGGAAAAAAGCTATTTTCTACCTGTTCAGTATTAAAAGTGTTAATACTTAATATTGTACAAATTCTCGGTGCCAATTTATATTTGTACTCAAATAAAATTTAAATTTGTCAACATTAATAAATATTAGTCAAATGCTGACTCAGGTGACACGTGTTCAGCGAGCTGGCATTGTTAACCAAAACAACTTTCTTTTATGTAATTCTATTTAAAAAATTTAACTCCGGTATTCAACCATACTTAAACCAACTGATCCAGCAACATTATTCAATATAGTAGAACAAGGGGAAAAGAAAAAAAGCAAATGCGAATCATGCGTTCCCCCAAAAGAAAAAGGAATTGGTAATAATTGATATTTACAATCTTCTCCATAAATAGGTAGCGATAGCCTCGCTCAGCAAGTCACTCAAGGCAAGATTATCAGTAGTCTCTTATAAGATGGTTGTTAAATACTATTTGATTTTTTTATTGTGTAATTTTTTGAATATAAAAACCCATGATCTCTTAGTTAAAATTTTCTCCTCCAATGGTAGGTTCTAATTTTGGGTCTCTTATTTTTTAAAATATTATTTTTTAAAATTTAAAAATTTTAAATAGAATAGAAGTGGTATAAATGTGTAAACATTTAAGATTTTATAAAAATAGAAAATATTGCATTTAATTAATTTTCAAACATACAAAACATAAAACATATTACAATAAAAATAGAATTCATAAATGGAGAAAATGATTAATTGTAATATAGATTTGTGCCAAATTTTTTAAAACCAAGAACTCTTGAAACATAGTCAAGGATCATAGATTACATGTAAACTCTGGCTTGTTTGTACTGACCACAAGGCATATACTCTAGCTGCAGAACATCTCCATTCATCAGCATCACCAGTTTCCAGCTAACCATCAAGCTTAATCCTTCTTCTGACACATCTTCCGCAGTCCCAAACATTTGCTCCCGTCTGCGTTAACCTGTTTTCATCAACCCAATATTCTCAATGCACTTCTTTTTTTTAACATCATACTGTGCATTCTAATTAAACAAAAAGGAGTTCGCTAACACTACTACCTTTGTCTAAACCCGATAAGAAGAAGCAGGCTTCTTCAAATCAGAAGTAGCGCTCAAGAGAGACTACAATGTAGAACAAAGAACAAACATAACAGTTAAGAGACAAAACAAAACAGATGTCCCTATATAACAAAGAACAAACATAAGTTTCTGCAGTTAAGAGACAAAACAAAACAGATGATGATATTTTGAAGTCTTTTCTCTTCTTACATAATCTCAAATTCTATGTAGCCGGTGTGGAAGTGCAATGTATCATTTCAAGCTGGGGACTTGTTCAGTGAGCATCTTGCTGTGTAAACAGCTGAAGCAGCAAGCATGGAGGGACAGAACATCAAGGTGTCGTAATGCATCATCCCCAATTCAGCGAGAAAGTGTACCATATTCTCCATCTACATGATACAACCAGCAAAACCAAAGTTATTCACTTTCCACCAAATTACATTGTGTTAACAGAAATCTGAAACTGGAGTATATATATGTAAATCAGTCTTCATTCAGCTCATTCCGGGGAAAGATGTTGATTATGGGAGCAATTGGGTTTCTGAGAAAATGAGATGAACTTTTTTAACAAACAATGGTAGCATTTTGGTAAAAGAAACTCAAATGCAACACAAGTAAAACTCAAATGCTGTGAATGTGTTCAGATTCAGCAGCTCAGAAACCTCAATTTCTAAAATGTCTAAGAGAAGGAGATGTTGCAATATTATTCTTTCTTCTAGTAGGTAAGGAAGATGAACCTATTACGGACGAAATACTGAGAGATGAAACTCAGAACTGTTTACGGTCTTGTGTATCCATAGTTTAGTCCATTTAACCTCAAAATAAAACACAGAGTTGATCACAATCATGCCTAAATTGAAAACAAACTTATCAATCATGCCCAAATTGAAAACATACTAGAAGCTAGATCGAACAAGAGCAATAGTAGAAGCTAGAAGCTTAATCGAACAAGCAGAATAAAACTGTCTCGAATTCTTACTATCAGAATGAGAAACTTACCATGAGAAATAGGTTCAATCTCCTCTGATTCCAATCGATTCAATCTCCTCCGATTGATTCGACTCTGAATTCAATCTCAATCGGGCCAAAAAAATATTTGAGAGATTCTGCTTGTTCGACAGAGAGCGAGAGAGAGAGAGAGGGGAAGAGGAAGAGAAAGAACACAATCGGGCTATAAAAAATAATAATTGCTCTCAATAAAACTCTTTTATCCAAAATAGAGTATACGGGGAGCTCTTCTTGCTTTCTTTCTTTTCTGATTTATTTTTTTCCCTCTTTCCCTTAAAACTCCTCTTAAAACTTCCGTTGGGAAGGTCTCACTCTTCGATATTTGGGCTTAAAAAGCGATTGGGATCTAATTATAGTCTCATAGAGCCTACTAACTTCTATAAATTAATACTCTTTAAATTAATACTTATTATAAATTAATAAAATTTTCCGATCCCAAGTTGGAACGATATAAAAAATGACACATTTCGATAAAATAATAAGATAATATTTTTTTTAGAAATTCTATGTAAAAATATAGTTCTATCAATATCATAAATTAATAATCAAATAAACTAAATATATATATATATATATATAGACATATATATCTAGGAAAATCTAGTGAAATATGATTCTATTGTTGTTTGGCTATTCTTGAATTTGCATTCTTGTTAGAACTCATTTCTAATCTTTTTCATTGTCTTCTCAATCGTATCCAAAAATTGTGGAGAGTCTAGATGCGATAATTGCTTATTTAGTAAATGGTTCTAAAAGTACCGCAATATCTTCTTGAACTTCAAATCATTACCATAAAGGATAGTAGTAGCAATTTCTTCTTAAATCTAAATTTCTAACATTTATCATTTTTACCTAGATAATTTAGTAACAATTGAAATTCATCCTATTACGATAACCAATATTATAAATTAAGATAATTCTTTAAAAATATAATGATAACAAAAGTATTTTGTGTTGTAATAGAAAATTTTCAAAATTATGAAAATTAGAAAATTTCTTCATAAATTAATAAAATATATAAATTAATAAAATTTCATGGTCCCGACTTTATTAATTTATAAAGGTTTTACTGTACGTGTCTATGATCAAGTTAAAAAGGTCAAATGGTTATGTTAGATCACTTTGGTTTAGATTTTACTCTACGCCTTTGCATGTAAAGCACCAGAGGAAATTTGTGTTGTTAATCTCTTGTTCTAGTTTTGAAAGACCAAGCCTATTATATATCTTTCAGTGAACTACTTATATCTCTTGATCCATGTGTTATGAATTCTGATGGATCTAGTCAACCTCAGTTCTACCATGAGGCAACGTACGTAGAGCCCATCAGTTATGAACATATTTCTTCATAACTTGTTCAATGTAATTCTATATAGTATTTGTTTTTACATAATGGTAACTAGTGTACACACCATATATATAATATTCTCAAAAGCTTGTGTTGAATAATAAAGACTCAATAATAAACCATGATAGTAATGGTTTTTTAAAATTTTCGATTATAACTAAATTAGAAAACTTGATTCATCTACTAGATACCGTTTTAAAAAAAAGATTATTTATCTATTCAGTTGTGACTAAATAGCTTTACGATCCTATGGTTTGAGGAAGAAGCAAAGAAATCTACTATTACAAAATCAGAGCTACTTAGATTACATCAAAGACCAATCATAACTTAAATCGAGAATATTTTTCAAAGAAGAGAAACACGAATCATCGGTCGGTGAATTTGCAACAGAAGCAGAGGACGCATATATCAACTCGTTGGTGATTCCATATTCTGTTGTTGTTGTAGGAGTAAAATTCTCCATAAGAATTTTCCAGCCAGTAGTATTCTCAGTCTCGGGATTTGAAAATGAAAACGTTCTGAAAATCTCATTCTTGTTTTCCAAGTCATCGAGACTTAACATCAATTCTTCAGATTTCATATGTTTGATTGTATCTTCGGATTGCTCTCTAACATGATGTAGCTTAGGTACTCTGTTTCGTTCTTCTTCTTTGGACAAAGAGACAGAGTGTTTGGTGGTTGATAGTAGTAAATTGCCGTTACATGTGTGACTCTCTAAGTACTTGACTTCGTAACACGAAGGATCTGCATCTGATTTTTGTACTTGCTTCACTGCTAAACACCCTCGTGTGAATCGATCTGTACATCTATAATATCCTCTGTATTATAAACAAAACAAAGTAATTAATTTTCAAAATTTGGCAATGTCCACACAAAATCAAACATTATTAAAAAATAAATTGTAATGCTTAGAAAGATATGACTGTAATGATATAATGATATACCTAGGGTTCTTGGATCCGTGAATATCTTTCTGACCATATTTTCTCCAGCAAAAACCATCATCAAATTGAGAAGTTCCTTCTTGTTCTCTTCCAACACAAATCTTAACTTTCTCGGACGTCTTCTTCTCCGAGGTTCTTCTGCAGATCAAGTAATAAATAAACAAGAAAAGACAATCAGAAGACAAATGTCCTAAAACACAAATTAATAATCTCTCATTAGTTTTACCTCTTCTTGTTGTTACTCGGATCCATCCTCTTGGTCTCGGGGCTTCTCTTAAGAGTTTTCTGATCAAGACTCATCATAACTATTGAGTTTTCGTACGAACGGAGGATTCCAGAGATCAAAAACATGTTTGATTCTTTAGAAGAAGGGTTTTTCAAATTGTTCATCAACCGACTCACTAACTCTTTTCCTTGCTCCAGCTCTTTAATCACACGTTTTTCTTCCATCAACGTCTCTTCCTTCATTTTCATGTTAGAGAAGCTTTGGTGAATTTGATGAGATATGAGCTTTGTCATATATATATATATACAACATATATAATGTGTGTCTCTGATCTTATTGTGTTTGTTTGTTTATTTATTTATTTAATCCTAAAAGCTTAGGCAACTAGGTGTGTGGAAAAGAAAAAGAAGTTGGAAAGAAATTGACAAAAGGGTAAGACAGATGCCAATCTAAAATATAAAATTTGTGATTGCCTAAAAGTATATGAAGAAAAGTCTTCTATATAGATTGGGTTTCTAGTTCACACGATGGATTGATAGTGACGTGTTCAGATGTTATTGGCGATACAGTGAGATAATTAACGTTGTGATGATGATGTTTTGACCCATAGTGTCATGTGATCTAGAAACTTTTTACTAAATAACATTGATTAATATTAGGGTGAATTAGGTGAGTGACCAAAATAAAAAAAATATAGAAGAATATAGCAGTATAATTTAAAAAAATAAAAAAACAAGATTAGAATAGAGTAAAATTACCAATTTAGTGTTTGTGGTAGTGGAGGGCAGTCGAAGTTGATCAAGAGGTGGTGGCCGGAGCCGGAGTTCACCGGAAAATGTCGCCGGAAAATATTGTCGGAAAATGTCGTCGGAAAATGCTATCAGAAAACGTCGTCGGAAAATGTTGCCGGAAGTGGCAGGAAGTCAGAGGATGCCGGAGGTCAGAGATCGCCGGAGTTTTCCGGAGGCTGGAAGTTGCCGGAGTTCGCCAGTGGTCAGAGGTCGCTGGAGTTCGCCGGTGATCGGAGATCAGAGGTGGCCGGCAGTGGTCGGAGGTCAGAGGAAAACTAAACCCTAGAAAATTACATTGGAAACCCAAGTGGTGATAGTTAGGCCTAGTAATGATGATAAAGAGGAGATAGTGACAAGGAAGTAAATGGGATGGTGGTGACTTAAAGACAAAGATTAAAATAGAATATATTATAGTTTATATAGGGTATATTAGCTTTGAATGGTTAAAATAATTAGTTCTTCAATTATAATTTTTTTCTTGGTCATACGCAATTCTCCTTAATGTTATACCATAAATGTTGGATGGGGGATAATGCTATATTCTTCATACGGGATATACTACCTTAATTTTTCTTATTTAAATTGTTGTTAGTGACCAAGTGCTTACGTGCTGCTAATCATTGCGGGTGGAGCTTAATTAACTATGGTAGAAATTGATTGTAGCATAGTTTAAAGATAAAAAGATTAAATCAAATAAGTACAATGTCTAAGAAATGACATCGACGTGCACATGACTTTTCTTTGTCAATGATAAAAAAAAAAAAAGATAATCATGATTAATGCGTAAAAAACTTTTTTTTGGCAAGCTAAATGCGTAAAAAACTATTTCACAATTCACACTCTGATATTTTAAGGAACAAAGGATTGAATCGATTTCTGTATATGATTGATAGAGGAATATACAAACCTATATATATGAGAGCTTATCCCCAAACATAAATACGACAGATCGCTAAGAATATACAACAGAGTTTATGGAAAGTAAATAATCCCTTAGCTAAACATACGGGATGTGATGTAACTCCTAACTCTTCTAATATCCCCCCCTCAAACTGGAGCATGGAGATTTAAGATGCCCAGTTTGGAACGAAAGCCTTCAAATGCCGGTTGACCAAGTGGTTTTGTGAAAATGTCGGCTAGCTGAGAGTTGCTCGGAACGTGAACTGGCAGAAGAACACCGCGCTTAATCTCGTCTCGAATGAAGTGGCAGTCATTTTCAATATGTTTCGTCCGTTCATGGAAAACAGGATTCGTAGCAATATAGATTGCGGATTTACTATCACAGCAGAGACGCATCGGTTGATCGTGATTCACCCCAAGATCACGAAGAACACGTTTCAGCCAAAGAAGTTCTTTGGTTATGTAGGCCATTGCTCTATATTCCGCTTCTGTAGATGACATACTAACTGTATCTTGCTTCTTTGTCTTCTAAGAGATTGGAGAAGCACCTACTTGAACAAGATAGCCACTGACAGACCGGCGAGAAAGGGGGCAACCTGACCAATCAGAATCACACCATCCTGTGATTTGAAAATTTTTCTGAGATCGTAAGAGGATACCTTGTCCTGGATTACCTTTTAAATAGTGAAGAACTCGTAAAGCTGCATGCCAGTGATCATGTCGTGGAGCTTTCATAAATCGCGATAAGACATGAACACAAAATGCTAAATCTGGTCGCGTAGCTGCTAAGTATATCAACTTCCCAACGAGACGAAGATACTGATCGGGATGTGGAAGCAAAGGAGAGGTGGAAAGCCCCAGCTTATGATTCTGATCGAGAGGGAAGTCCACAGGTTTACAACCTAAAAGTCCAGCTTCATCCAGAAGGTCCAAAGTGTACTTTCTCTGATTTAAATAAAAACCCTTGATGCTGCGAGAAACCTCAATACCCAAAAAGTATTTTAAAGGACCAAGATCCTTCATTCTGAAACAAGAAGCCAAGTATCCTTTAAAGAGATGTAAGGCTTCATCAGAGTTACTTGAGACAATCATGTCATCAACATAAATCAAAATATTGATCCGTATACCACCCTTATCAAACGAGAACAACGAATAATCAGAGAGAGATTGAACAAAACCATAGGCACGCAAAGCCTTTGTTAACTTGTCGAACCAGCATCTAGGAGCTTGTTTCAAACCGTATAAGGACTTGCGCAATTTACATACCTTTGTCTCATCATTGGTAACATAACCAGGCGGAGGCTTCATATAGACTTCCTCAACAAGATCACCATGGAGGAAAGCATTGTGCACATCCATCTGATGCACTGGCCAATTGTTTCCAACAGCAACTTGTAAAAACAGTCGAACCGTTTGCATTCGTGCCACTGGGGAAAACGTTTCGCCGTAATCAACACCCTCGACCTGTTTATTACCAAGAGCCACCAAACGCGCCTTGTATCTTTCAATTGAACCATCAGAATTGTGCTTAATTTTATAAACCCATTTCGAGCCAATCGCTTTCTTACCAGGAGGCAAATCTTCAAGTGTCCAAGTTTCATTTTCTTCGAGAGCAGTAATTTCATACCCCATAGCATTGTTCCAGACTTTGCTCTGTGCTGCTTGTTTATATGTCTTTGGTTCAACAGCAGAGGTGATCGCCACCAAATATGCTCGATGTGTCGAAGAGAAACGAGTGGAGCCAACATATTTCGAAAGTGGATACAAAGAAGCAGAATTACCCAGAAGTCGTGTCTCTGCTGTGTATGTCTTATAGTCCTGCAATTTCAGTGGTGGATTTCGCGACCGGAGACCTCGCCGTAGTTCAACAGCGACCGGTTGATGAACGTCGTCGTTAGCAGGAGAAGGAGATGGTGATGACGAAGAGGGTATGATAAGAGATGGGGTCGAGGATTCAGACAGAGCAACGGAGGCGGAGGATGATGACGGACTCGGAGCAACAGGGGATGGCGACACCGGAGATGAGGACGAAGGAGATAAGTCGAGTGTTGAAGGTATCGGGTCTAAAACATCAATTGGACTTGAATTGGGTAATGGGCCAACATGCTTGGTTGGTTCTTCGACAATTGGGCCCAATAAGGATGTGGCCCATAGCTCAATGTCTTCCTCATCGTTTTCATTTTCGTTTTCGAGAACAGAGGTTGCAAAGGGGAACTCTGTTTTGCTGAAAACCACATCTCGTGAAGAGAAAAATTCTTGTTTGTCAAGATCATAAAGTCTCCAAGCCTTTTTGCCATAGGGATAGCCCACGAATACACACTTGCGACTTCTTGGAGCAAATTTATCCCCTTTGTGTGTTTGATTTTAGGCATAACAAAGACTACCAAACACCTTCACATGATCGTAAATTGGAGGAGTACCATGTAGCTTCTCATACGGCGTGACTCCACCAATCACCGAACTAGGAGTGCTATTGATCAAATAACCAGCAGTCAATATACATTCCCCCCAAAAAGTGATCGGCAAGCTTGACTGAAAACGCAAAGCACGAGCAACATTTAAAATGTGACGGTGCTTTCTCTCAACTCTGCCGTTTTGTTGTGGTGTGCCCACACAAGAAGTTTCATGGATGATCCCTTCTGTGCGAAAGTAACCACTCATACTTGTAAACTCTGTTCCGTTATCGCTTCTTATACGTTTAACTTGTTTTTGAAATTGTCGTGCAGCCAAGGAAATCAAACTTTTCAGATTCGTGGATGTTTCGGTTTTGTCGTGTTGAAGATAAATCCACACACTTCTTGAAAAATCATCAACAACAGTAAGAAAATATCGAGCACCAGAGGAAGAAGGAGTGCGATATGGTCCCCAAAGATCAACGTGAAGAAGCTCAAAAACAGATAACGTTTTATTCTCACTAATGGAAAAAGAAGATCTTGTTTGCTTGGCACGCAAGCATACATCACACACCTTATTCGATAATTCAGAAACAACAGCAACATAAACATTTGGAAGAGAACCAACGACTTTCGGAGACGGATGACCCATCCTATTGTGCCATAACTCGTACGCCTTTGTATCTTTGTCCGTCACAAACGCTCCCACCTCCGTTCTACAAAAGCGAAATGTTCCACAATCCCGTTTACCCGCACCAATCATCATCCTCGAAGCACGGTCCTGGATCACAAGAAACTGATCAGCCATCTGTACTACACATCTATTCTCATCCATGAGCTGGCCTACTGAAATGAGATCAGACTGAAATTCTTCAACATAAAAAACAGATTTCAAAATCAGATTGGATCCCAAAACAACTGTTCCTTCTTGACTAGATATTCTCTCCCTCCCATCGGCTAAAATAACCAGCACAGGCTCCATATGTCGCACATTTGTGAGTATATCAAAGTTACCCGTCAAATGATGAGATGCCCCGCTGTCTAATACCCAAGAAGGAGTAGAATACTTACCCGAAACTTTTTCGTGACTGGAACTTGCTCCACCATTGCCACCAGCATTGAGAAGCTTTATAAGACGCTCCCATTGCTTGTTGTCAAGGCCGCTAACGCCATCGCGGTCTTTGTCCGTGATCACGTAATTAACGTGTTCCTGAGGCTGCATTGGAGGCACGTGAACAACATTGGCATACGTCATGTTACGACCGCGACCACTCGATGCACCACCAATATACCCACCACGACCTCGTCCTTGTACCATACGGCTCCTTGGACGATCACCCCACCACTCGGGGTAACCCACAACAGCAAAACAACGATAGGATGAATGACCACTTCGATGACAGTGGGTACATACAGATTTCTCATCGTCAATACGTACGGACGAGGAGACACGACCTCGTTGATGAACCGCATATGCAGTCACGTCAGCTGAAATATCCTCCTTTTTAACATTGTTCCTCAAATCTTCCTCTTGACGAACAACATTATACACTTTCTCCAAAGATTGAATCGGTATACGAGAAACCAGAGTCGATCTCACTGTGTGATAAGCATCATCAAGACCAGAAAGGAAATCATGGACCTTGTCATCCTCTCGATCTTGCTCCTGCAATGTGTTAAGATTGCACTCACACCTCCCACATTTGCAAAGATGCAGTGGCCTATGATTAGCCATGCTATCCCAAATCTTGTTCAACTTACCATAGTAGCTCTCTATCGTAAGTCCACGTTGCTTGCAAGAAGCGAGCTCCGCTTTGAGTTGCTGAATGCGTGGACCATTGGTAACGGAGAAACGCTTTTTCAAGTGTTCCCATAAATCCTTGGCAACATCTCGATGAGAAATGTTGGAACGCAACACAGGATCAATAGTCATGCGAATCCAGGAGATCAGCAATGCTTGAATCGTCCACCAGTCTTCAAGATCGGATGATCCTTCTTCGGGGCGAGCAATAGTTCCGTCAAGAAAACCGAACTTTTTGCGAGAACAAAGCGCAGTCTTCATTCCTCGCGCCCATTCTTCGTAGTTCATCCCTTTCAACAGCGGATGAGATATCACAGCGCCTGGGTTGTCGGCAGCAGTCAAGTCATATGGAGAGATGGTACGTCTTACCTCCATAGTGGCTTGAGTCGGGGTCGTCGAGTTCGTGTTGTTCGAGGTCAGGTTCGGGGGGTTCGTACCAGCCATGATCAAACTTGAAAATTTTCTGTTTCTGGCTCTGATACCATGTAAGGAACAAAGGATTGAATCGATTTCTGTATTCGATTGATAGAGGAATATACAAACCTATATACATGAGAGCGTATCCCCAAACATAAATACGACAGATCGCTAAGAATATACAACAGAGTTTATGGAAAGTAAATAATCCCTTAGCTAAACATACGGGATGTGATGTAACTCCTAACTCTCCTAATAGATATATATATCGTTCGATACTAAATACGCGTTTGCACTAAAAATATCCATCATCCATTCCATGGGAAACTTTTGACCTCTATAGATCATAAGCTGTTAAGAAAATTAGAGTATCAAGTATAACTGGATCATACGTTGGTAAGAGAGCTAGATTCAATTATTTAACGTTCTACAATTGATCTAGAGTTAAATCAATAACCCAAAGTACACTCAACCACGATCTAGTGGTGTCGTCATAGCACTTTAGGTTCGAATCCACAAAGACCAAGCGATGCACTATGAAACTATAAAGATCGAATATAGCTAAGACAAAATAGGAAGTTTGTGAAGCAAGTAATAAATCAAAAAAGGAAAGTAAATAAGTTGTTTCTAAATCAAAAAAGAAATATTGGGTGCAGGGAATCTATGGGGATATAATTTCGGACTAAGGTGGTTAGATGGGATGCATTAGACACCGTTCTAGAACTCAAATCACTGTTGTAAAGCTAACCTATTTTTGCAGCGTTAACTATCTATGCAATGAATTCACTAAACCCTAAACCGTCGTTTGGACCTAGCAAACCAAGCAAGCAATAAAGGTTCAAGTTTGATCTGTTCACAAGGTGCCTCAACTTCAACTTTCGTTGGCTAAGGTCCACCTTGCTCACCTAAGTTCTCCTCCAGCAACTCAACAACACTTTTGGTGCTCCGATGAATTAAGCCTATGATCATAAACTAGGTAGCTAATCTAGTTTAAGCAATAAGAGCAACAATAGACGAAGACCAAAATAGATCAACCCCAAATCTAACAACCTAAGTTTAGAAAATCATAATTCCCCTTTGAAACCCGAAACCCAATAGATAAACTACTCAGACATCGAACAGAGACAATCACAAATCAAATATGAAGAAAGCATGTTTGAATTGCCAAAGAAGTAAAAAGGGTTCAGAATTCTTCTCCAAAGGGTTAGAAAGGATAAGAGATCTTCTCCCAGGCTTACAAGTGCTCAAAAACGGCGTAGAGTAAAAATTTCTTTTTCTAGGGGTCGAGCCCCATGCTTAAATAATAAAATAAATCCCTAAAAAGTCGTTTTAAAACAAAAAAGGAAAGATTGCGTCGAGGGCGGGATTGGTCGATCTCGCGAGGATCAGTCGATCCGAGATGCTTTTCTCATTTTGCTCCATCTGCTTACTAGTCCGATCAGTCTTCACCAAATTGGCTTCAGATGCTTGTCTACATCTTCGAAACACTCAATTTCCTTCCAAAGTAACCTAGAACTTGTACAAACTCACAAAAGACTAAAAAGACTTTAAAAGCACACTTTGACTCAATAAAAGACTCAAAACAAATACAAAAACTATTGTTAAAACCTATAAAATACAGGCACATCAATTCCCCCAGACTTGAATCTTTGCTTGTCCTCAAGCAAGAACAGACAAAAACTCAAGAACAGAGAAAAGGTTTGAAAGTGGAAACTCACATATTCTTTGGACCCTCTTCTTTGCACTCTTCATCACATCAAATCAAGAACTACTTTCTGTACTCTGCCCATGATTAGGATTAACACTCCCTACTCTGAACTCCACAGCCTTAGAGAACCCTCAGTCTCCCCATCGTTGTCTCTCTACATCATATTAATAAAAAGTGCGGTCTTACCATGGGAGTATTGATCATTGAACTTTTTGACTCCTTCAACCTTTTATCGCCCAAGACCTCCTCATATGCTCCTTTTCCTCTCTCTTTTCTCACTTCCAAAGGATTGATTTCTTCCTAATTTTCTAGGGTATCATTTTTTTTTTTTTATCAATCCTTTGCTCTTTTCTGGTGGACAGGTTTCCATGAGTTCCGAAAGATGCACAGGTTTACGCACAACCCTCGGTTCACTTCTTTATTACCTTTATCCTCTTCTTCTTCTTCTTTCTTTTCTCTTTTTTTTTATTGAGTAATGAAGGAAAGAGAGAGGGGAAGCATACTTTGTGAGGAGATGCATGTCTTGTTTGGCTTAAAGGAGGTGTCTTGTCTGATGTATACCAAGCCCCAAGGCAAGAAGTTAAATCCGGTTAAGTCCTTTCAAAGCTAGAGACAACTTCTGGTTCAATTGATTGTCCTCCTTGGCGAGTGTCTTTTGGGGCGTGTTGAGACTGCTCATGTTCATTCCAAGCTTCATTCAAAAATCAAAAGTACTAAAACAATCATAAGAGTGTTAGTTCAAAGTAAAAGACTCCTAGATATGATCATAGTTTCCCAACATTTTTTTTAGACTCGATAAAATGACTCAAAGAAAAGAAAAATCCAAAGAAAACGACATTAGTAACTTGGAGACATCCCTCCCCCGAACTTACTTCACACCGTCCCGGTGTGAAAGCAAAGCCAAGAAAAAGGACGAATCCCACAAAGAAAATAAGAAAAAAAATAAATAAAAAGAAAGGAAAAGAATGAAAAACCGGTGATCGCGCATCTGGTGTTGGAGTGGTGTTAGCAAGGTTGGGGACCAATGGGTCTCAGGGTGGGATCGACCGATCTACAACATTATTGAACTTGGAGATACCCGCAACAAACCAACGGGATCGATCGATCTGTAAGGAGGATCGACCGATCCAAAGCTCATGGAACAAAAAAATTCGCATCTTCCGCGTTTGGAACCTGTTCCTGTAAACACTTAAAACTGGACGTGATTTCACAGTAATAAATCCTAAAAACAAAACCAAAATCCTAAGACAAATAAAAATAAAAGGGTAAGCCAGCACAAACCCCATGGGTTGCCTCCCATAAGCGCTTATTTAAGGTCTATAGCTTGACCGCTCAACACAAAATGTTAATCATGAGTATCAAAAGGCTGAGCCAATGGACCTTTAGACCTTCTCTTGTTAATGCAATAAACAATATGTGTCAAGTAACACACAATTATCCATGGCAAAACGATAAAATACACATCAAGGAAGTTTACTACAAATGTAGCATATACTTTGAAATATTCCTTGATGGTTGGATGCTCATGAGGATCAAATGCATTTAATGGGAAAATAAAGTCAATTTCAGGTTCAAACAAGGTTTTCACAAAATAATCAACTGCATCACCATTAATTTCATAAAACACAATATCCTCATTAATATAATCAACCTCAGAGTCCTTTGTTTCATGCAAAATTGAATCAATATCAAGAACACACCCTAGGTAAGATTCTTCAAGAAGAGATCTAGATACATCAGGCATTGAAAACTTAAACTCGAGATCATGAACACTCAAAGCACAATGATATTCAATATCAAAACATATTTCATGGTAATCCCTAGCAAGTTTTTCTGCTCTTATAATGTCTAGACGTTGAGACTCACATATCATATCATAGCATTCATCAATGAACAATGGAGTACCCAAACTAGAAGTCACATCTTCGATGCATGGCATGTGGATATCCTCAAAATCATGAATTTCAAGGGTGGAAATGCATGTACCTTCTATTTGGCTTGGTGGAACCCAATATATTACCTTTTCGCAAGCATGAGCTTCCCTAATCTCTGTGAAAGTGGGCTCCCTCCCTTCAAGTACTGCTCGATGTGGGATGAGATTCAACCGGATCATTGCTGCTAAGTTCCTCCTTGTTGTTGTTGGATGCTCCATGGAAAGCTCATCCAACCTAACTTTTTGATCTGGTGTAAGAACACTCTCATCAAACGGTGGATCCACATAATGCTCATCTAGAATGTCTTCATCAAATGTGGTCTCCTCTTCCTGTTGCCAGTCATCGTAATCCCTGGCCCCAAAAATATTTTTCATTTTTTTTTAATCTACAAAAAGAGAAAATAATAATAGTTAGTAAAAACAAAAAAAATCTTAGACTATACTCAATTCTAAAATCTCAAAGGCAATCGTTTTGATCCCCGGCAACGGCGCCAAATTGATCTAGAGTTAAATCAATAACCCAAAGTACACTCAACCACGATCTAGTGGTGTCGTCGTAGCACTTTAGGGTCGAATCCACAGAGACCAAGCGATGCACTATGAAACTATAAAGATCGAATATAGCTAAGACAAAATAGGAAGTTTGTGAAGCAAGTAATAAATCAAAAACGGAAAGTAAATAAGTTGTTTCTAAATCAAAAAGGAAATATTGGGTGCAGGGAATCTATGGGGATATAATTTCGGACTAAGGTGGTTAAATGGGATGCATTAGACACCGTTCTAGAACTCAAATCACTGTTGTAAAGCTAACCTAATTTTGTAGCGTTAACTATCTATGCAATGAATTCACTAAACCCTAAACCGTCGTTTGGACCTAGCAAACCAAGCAATCAATAAAGGTTCAAGTTTTATCTGTTCACAAGGTGCCTCAACTTCAACTTTCGTTGGCTAAGGTCCACCTTGCTCACCTAAGTTCTTTTCCAGCAACTCAACAACACTTTTGGTGCTCCGATGAATTAAGCCTATGATCATAAACTAGGTAGCTAATCTAGTTTAAGCAATAAGAACAACAATAGACGAAGAACAAAATAGATCAACCCCAAATCTAACAACCTAAGTTTAGAAAATCATAATTTCTCTTTGAAACCCGAAACCCAATAGATAAACTACTCAGACATCGAACAGAGACAATCACAAATCAAATATGAAGAAAACATGTTTGAATTGCCGAAGAAGTAAAAAGGATTCAGAATTCTTCTCCAAAGGGTTAGAAAGGATAAGAGATCTTCTCCCAGGCTTACAAGTGCTCAAAAACGGCGTAGAGTAAAAAGTTCTTTTTCCAGGGGTCGAGCCCCGTGCTTAAATAATAAAATAAATCCCTAAAAAGTCGGTTTAAAACGAAAAAGAAAAGATTGCGTCGGGGACGGGATTGGTCGATCTCGCGAGGATCAGTCGATCCGAGATGCTTTTCTCATTTTGCTCCATCTGCTTGCTAGTCCGATCAGTCTTCACCAAATTGGCTTCAGATGCTTGTCTTTATCTTCGAAACACTCAATTTCCTTCCAAAGTAACCTAGAACTTGTACAAACTCACAAAAGACTAAAAAAGACTTTAAAAACACACTTTGACTCAATAAAAAACTCAAAACAAATACAAAAACTATTGTTAAAACCTATAAAATACATACACATCAACAATATGTGATGGGGGACTATTTTAGCAACGATTACGCTTTCAAAACTAAAAGAACATGTATCATCTTGTGACTCGTGTACACAGAATTTTCAGACTAATCCATGCATGTGTCGTTTACAATTATATATGTGTCGTTCAATTAAAAAGCTTCATCCCTAACTCATACCCTCGAACAAAGTTAAAGCCTTTGTGATAAAGTATATAACACGGCAGTGATATATATACCAGAATGTATAATGATGTAGTTTTTTCTTTTTCATTTTAAAGATATGATTTATGGAAAATAAGGAAGTTTCGGC
Source organism: Camelina sativa (assembly GCF_030686135.1). NCBI lineage: Eukaryota > Viridiplantae > Streptophyta > Magnoliopsida > Brassicales > Brassicaceae > Camelina > Camelina sativa. The sequence goes on along the minus strand of NC_141886.1, from coordinate 1,019,078 downwards.
GAAGACGCAGTTATTTAAAATTGATTTGGTTCGCGTAGAAAATGACATGATGAACTTGCTTCTTTCTCCTTTTTAGTTAAAAAATAAAAAGGAAGGAGCCGCGTAGGTCATATGGCAATTGTCTCGTTCTCTTTATCGATTTTGTTATGCTTCTTATTGGCCAATATCGTATTATTAACATCAATTTCTAACAATCCAACGTTTGTTATACTCCAATGAATTGTTATATGATATACTTGATTATGATAGATTGTTATAAAATCCTTTCATTTCCAAAAAAAATAACAAAAAGATTGTCCATACAAGATCTATCCTAGTAGCGTACGAAAGAGTAATAAAATTCCTAACCAGTTTCAATGTAGACTCTAATAAAAATTTTACATAATTTTCATAATCGTAATTTGTATATATATATATATGTCGTCATATGAATCATTGATATTCAAAGGTTTTAAAGCGGGGTTACGCACGGTAAATGGAGTAACCCAATAAATGGAGTAACCCAAGTGGGGAAACATCATCGTATCATTCATTATTAGTTTCGTCCTTTTCTAATAATGTCGGATCAGACTTTTCAGTGTCATTTAATTTTGTGAAATATTTTGTTCGTCGTTATAGAATCTTTTTACTCTTCGAAAAATACAGGTGATATTGGAAACTAAAAACAGTTGACATAAGACATATATATATATATATATATTTTTTAGAACGTCGTGCTTTACTTTATTAACATGAAAGAGATAGTGTCAAATACGTACGATTACAACAAAGAAAATTATCAATAAAAGTTATAAAACCCAGCGTTTAGTTTTCACTTGTTCGGAGTAATTAGACTTAATATTACATTATTAACCTAAAATATTTCTTTTGAAGTCTCTGTTTCCTTAAAATCTAACCGCAGTTTGGTAATTTGTATTTGTGTTTTTTCTTTAAATTGTTTGGTTTTTGAGAAAAGTAAAAAATGAAATAGAGAACAAGAACTTCAAAATCGAAAGCTAAAAATTTAGCTTTTACCAGTAAAATGTCTTTTACCACACAAACCCTAAAATTCCAACATATCAGAAGACAGTGAAAAATTAAACGATCGAATTAGTGGTTTTGAAACCTAAAAGTTGTGGTTTTGAAATAAAACTTGGTTTTGTGAAATATTCTTCATAATCACATATTGTATATAGAATACGTACGTCTGAATTCTTCTGAAACATAAAGTGCCTCATAATAACAATTTTCAACTTCAATTTTAATTATACTTCATGAAAACACGATCGGTTAAACAAGAAATAAGAATGTTTTTATTTTTGTCTTCCTTGGAAGATATAGAAACACAAACTTCACTGATCGTTTTATTAACTAAACAACAAGCTGTCTTCATCAGTTTGCAAAAAAGAAGCCGTGTTTCATAAGCCAGTACCTCTCTATCACCTCCGGCGTACGCCCCGGGATCCTGCCGGCTATCAACGACCACCTACTCGCCACGTGCTATATTATTAGTTTATCACGAAACTAGCCCTTTTAAATACATGCTTCCAATATATTATTACATAACTCTGGATCGGATGAAAACATATGAAACACTAGTGAGGAGATGTGCACACGCACAGAGAATTTAACCTGTCACCAACAAGTTTATACATCCGAAAAATGAGATCTTCTTCTTCTTCTGACATAGTCACAGCCTTCCACTCGATGCTAGTCACCTCTGTCAACACAAACGATATATTAGGCTTCGAATAAAGAGAAATAATAATTACCAAAAAAAAAGAGAAAACGTACGTAAACCTTCGGAACGAGACGCATAGGTCGTCTTTCTATGAATCCACCGACGGTTATCCATTTCCGGCTTGTCGGGAAGTTAACTTGTAGTTGCTCGTTGTGGAGTTGTTCGAGACATGTATTGATGTATATAAAGAAAAGATATACCAAAACTCAAATAATTAATAGCTTCCTTCTGCGCGTTACAATGGATATATAGAGGGAAGGTGGGAAATTAAATCCTTGGACTGGACCATATATGACCATTAAATGGTCACTGTTGTCGACTTACGTACTAATATGTTTTTTTTTTTTTTAGCTCGCTTGTCTTGGTATGATATTATGAATCAATACAATAAGGTTATTAATAATTTAGATTTATGGAGTGAAGATTAGTTATAACTAACAAAAAAATTAGTTGTAATTTACAGGCAACAACCTTGATTCAATATATAGGTGTTATAACGAAAGCTTTCTCTACAACGGAAAAATGTGGATTTTGGAAAGTCACAAAAATTTAATCATTTTTTTCTGTATTACAGAGAAATCATATTTTTCTAAAAGTATAATTTTAATCTTTTTTACCTTCTTATATAGTTGGTAGTTTCCTATCATAAACTTAATACATCGCTTTAAAAAATTTCGAGAATATAATTTCACAGCAATGTATAACTAAAGATGGTATTATATTTCAAGAGGTGTTATATATTATTAATCAAGATTTCTTTTATTTAAACGATAATATCCCGCGCAAATGCGCGGATTGTTGTATAATAGAATATATTAATTAATTTAAATTTATTTGATAATCATATAAAAAAAATTTAACAAATTAATTTAAATGTCATTAACATTTTTGACACTTTTATTTATTCAAATAATACAATATCAAAATATATAACTTATTTAAATATAATCATACATACATTATACATATCTCTTAAAGTTATTTATTTTTTATTGTTCAACTTTGATAATAAATTTTATTAGTATTTTTAAGCATTTGAGGTAATAAAATATTATTAATAATAAAAACGAAATTTTACTATGTGATTTAAATATATAATTTAAGTTTTTCATATAAACTAACACATAACCTAAAGTATTGAATAATTAAAAGCTAAACTATTTTGAAAGTAAAAAATACTTATTTCCTATAAAATTATATGAAGTGCATTCAAAGTTTTAAAATACGATAAAGAAATCTTTTTTATATTCCCCTTAATTTAAGAATCTTAAATTAAGATATGTTGCTAGGTTTAGTTATAATTTTTAATTCTTGTAATTAAAAGCTAGATAGAAAATAAAAAATCAATTTGTTTTTTTTATATAGAAAATATTTAAAGTACATATTTGGATTAAATAAAAAAAATAGTGATTTTTATATCATTATATGTTGAATCACAAACTGAATATAATGATTATTATTCTAAAATAAATGTATTACAATTTTGTTGGATGTAAGTGAGGGTTAAGAAAAATTGATTTCATAATTATATTACAATTTTTTTATATTCCCCTTAATTTAATTTATATTGCTAGGATTAGTTTCAATCTTTCATCCTTGTAGTAAAAGCTAGAAAGAAAATAAATACCAAATTGCTTTTTTATATAGCAAAATCCTTAAAGTGCATATTTGAATTAAATTTAAAAATTATGACTTTTATATAATTATATGTTGAATCACATACGAAATATAATGATGAGTATTCTAAAATATATTTATTACAATTTTGTTGGAGGTAAGAGAGAGGTAAAAAAAATTGATTTGATAATTATATTACAAATATTTCCTTCATGAGAACATTTCAAATTTTAAGAATAAAATAAATATACATGAATTTGTAAGAACTAATCAAACATCTAAAGTAAAGACTTAAGTTGTTTTCTTTAGCTTGATTCCATTATTATGAGTGGTAACCAAAATATTATTATGGTCATCAAAAATTTATTATACATATTAGAATACATATGTATTCTAAATCAAAATAATATAAGAAAACAAAGAAGAAAAGGAGAAGTACATAAAACAAAGAAACAATAAAATTCAAAACAATGTAAAATATATAGTAAACAAAAAATATAATCAAACTCTTATTTGGGGTTGCAAGAACATTATAAAAAACAAAAAAAAATATTTAGGATTTGGGATATGGTGGAGGAGGATGTGAGAATGATTATTTATAGGATAAAAGTGATGGAAGTTACATTTCTAAATAATTAAATTAGAAAAAGTTACAATTATAATTAATAATGTGTTTAAATGAAAATGAATGGAGGAGAAAAAGTCAATTCACAATTTATGTAATTTCAGTTATAATTCAGTAGTAAAAAATGAATTTAAAGTATGCATTAATGTATATAATAAAATGTCTTGGCTAATTAAAAATGAATATTAAATTTTTAAAATTAAATGTCAAATGGACCAATAAAAGGAATAGGAATATCTAACTTGATTTTTTTTTTGTTAAAACCAACATATGTGAATTTAAATTTAACTGTGGAAATTTAAAAAATAAATATGAATAGATTAGAAAGGCAAGAAATATAAAATAAATATTTTATTTTTTATATGAATAAAATAAAAATTGTAAACCATGTTAAATATATATAATACTTTCTAAATTAAAATATAAAATCAAACTTTTACAACACATATGAGATATAACAACATTTGATATTGGTGGGAGAGGAAGAGATTTTATTTTCAGTTATAATTTTATTTTAACGTGTGAATTGATTAATAATTTTTTAATTTGGTCGAATTTGTTATCTAGTCTATTCTACCTGAAGGTAAATTTCTTATTATAAGTAATCTATGATTAATATATACTTACATTCTTAGCTTCTTCATTAGAAATGAAACATTTCGTAATCAATCAATAAATTCGATTTGACCTAATATTAGTCTAATGTGCACAAAACAAATCAATGATGTAAACAGAGTTCTATAAAGTATCCCCAGATTTTTTTTTCTATAGCAATACAGTATATATAGTGCTAAACTATGGTAATTTGTGGTTCAAATTGTTTTTTTTTTTAAATCAAACAAACTTATCATTTATGATTAAAGTGAGCCATCCTACAGTATCGAAAATGATCAAGTGGACACTTATTAGATGGTCAATTAGATGGTCACATCGATGAGAGTCTGAGACAGACTGTCATGCTATAAACTTCCTTATTATAAGTTCGTATCAGGACCATAATTTTTCATCGATAAAAAAAAAAAAAAAAAAAAAAAAAAAAAAAAAAAAAAATTGTTATCGACAAACTATTTATGATGAATCGATGATGATAGTACCGGGTTAGGTGTTCGTCGTCTATATATACATTTTTGAGATATCATGAAGCTTATACCTATTTACAATCATGTCATTATTATTAATTATTAATTAGTTTTTTATTTAATTAATTAATATTAAATTTCTATTTTTGAAAATAAGATTTCTCATCCTAAATAAATTTTCAAAAAAATCGGAATCACTCCTTTTAAGTTTTAACATTAAGTATTAAGTTTATAATTAATTTAATTAATATTAAGTTTCCAATTTTGTAAAACAATATTTTCTCCATACACAAATTTCCTAAACAATCGGCCTAATCAATAAACGAATTGATTTTCGATATTGGAGGAGGATCTGTGGCCGAGATTTTTGATCTCAACGCATTAATCTCAACGTATTTGAAACTAATTTTATTTTCACGGGTTTCGTATGATGGGTTTTTGCAGATTAAAAATCTTTGAACATGTTGCTTGACCCGTCTAGCATGGCGGGTTCTAAAACTATTAGTTTATATATACTATAGATTTGTAATCATAGTTATGAAAATTAACTTATAAATCATTTAGTATATGAACTACAAAATATTACACATACTATAACACATTCTTAATATTCCAAAAAAAAATACACATCAAAATATACACTAATATACTATATAGATATATACATCTGTTTAATTCTAGAGAACAAAAAAAATCTAGAATTTTATATTCTATCTAATAATAAATTTAATGTAATTAAGTTATAAACTTTATAAAACATAAGAAGAAGAAAAAAAATTTCAAAAAAAATTCTAACTTAATTAGACAAAAGTTAATTAATTGAGAATTTAAAAACTAAATAAATTAAAAATTAATATTTAAAATACAATAATTTATAATTTAGTTATGCGGTGTACTGCGGGTGAAATCCTAGTTTTCATATTATTTACAATGATCATTAAGTGGATGTTACCGGTATAGTACTATGTTAGATTATTTATTTCAACTACTTAATATATATCTACAAAAAAAAAGGACATGGTCACAAATACAAAATATTCTAATTACCTTGTATTCTTTTTTTTACCATATGGCCATAAATACGGAGTTTGGGGTGGGGCTAAAGAATAAGGTGGAGAATCCTAACAAGTACATTATTTTGGGTCCGGCACCTAAAACTATTTATTTCTGATGCTCAAAAATGAAGTCATGAAAACCTTTGCTAATCCGATCCTTATTTCGGATTAGCAAAGAAAACATTTGCGGATGATCTTCTTCATTCAGAACTTAAACTGACCTTTGGCGTAATTTTTCTAGTTTTTTCCTTACAAATATTTTTGTGTATGAACTTTAATACTCAAGAGGCTGTAAAAAGAAACTGTAAACACTTGTAAAGTAACAGTCTGTAAACTATATACTTGTCAAGTTACTGTAACTATAAAACCCTTAAATCTTTTGTATTTAATATTCATCACTAAAATGGCAGAATAACACAAATCACAATTGCAAATAACCGTTTGAAGTTTGTATGTAATTTTGTTGAGAATTCGTACCATCAAACTCCATGTTTATTAGTTCCTTCAATTCTTTTCAATAGAATTTCCCTAGACTCTACAAATGTAGTAATTATTAACCCAATTCTTCAAATAAAATATTTATCTCCCATAAACAAAATTTGACTCATTGCTTGGTCGAATGATAAATTTACAATCTACATACATGATACATTCCTAGTAAATTACAGCTACTGTTTATAATAGATTACACAACCAGACTCGAATGGAAGAATCAGACATGAAGCTGTCCTAAAGGAGTACTAGAGGTTTACGACTTGTCCACACGACCACACTCAATGGTAATATGCACTCTTCGACTATATATATACATACAAAGGAAGACCCGAAGCCAAAAAAAAAAGAGGTTGTCACATAATAATAGCCAATGTTGCTTAATTATCCTACGGTTTTAGGAAGAAGTAATCTTTTTGTTCAAAAAAAGAAGGAAGAAGTAATCTTAGTCAAATCCTGTCCAGATCAGCAGCCATTCTCTCGCAAACATTGGACAGAGATTTGAGATTGCATCGTATAAGAGCTTCAACGAAGTAACAAGTCTCGTCTCTGGTGTTCCCTTCTGGCACATCCACCACGAATGACTCGATCACCATAGTGCCAGCTCTACCATCAATTACCTCTGGATGTACTGTAACAACGGAGGAGTAGTTCTACAAGAAAAACACATGTATCCGATTAGAATATTGAATCTATCTCTGACGACTCTGCCTTATCTCATGATTTCTCAACTGAGAGGTTGATCACTAAAAATAACACATGGACCAAGAGGTTTATATATATAGTTCATTGAAAGATGCGCAAAAACCTGCCTTAAGCCTGTGATCACCACCAAGGATTTTGATACCAAGAATGTGGTCGTCGTCGTCCAAAAGCTCCAACCTTTCGGTGCTAGTGGTAGCTGGGAGGCCAGACTTAACGTCAACCTCTCGAACAGAGCCGATTCCAACATCACCTTTCATCACACACCTACTCACAAAGGGCTTGTACTTCTGTGGCTGATCGAATCTCCTCACCAGAGACCACACCTATGTAATATAACGACAGATTCAAAAAAAAAAAGAATCAAGCTTTTCCATTCAATAATCACAAACCCTACAGAGACTACACAACAACTCCAATCGCATCAAATCCAAAACAGAGAGACTTACGAGATGAACAGGGGCTTTGATATGCTTGACGAGCACGGAGGAGCACTGATTCTCCTTTGGATCGTGCCTGTGGTTCAACCGAATCTGCAGAAACTCCGTCGCCACCGCCGCCGCACCACCGCCTCCAACTCCGGCCTCCATCGTCGAATTCATATTCTTTTTTCAGATCGATATGTTGTTGTTTCCTTTATAGAAAATTCAAGAAAATGGTAACTGATACGTAAGGAATCTCAAAAAAAATCAAGAAAAGATTCGATGATTCCAGAGACTTGACGAAGAGACTGATTTTGAGAGAGAGAGAGAGAGAGAGAGATAGAGAGATAAGGATTGGGTTTTGGGGTTTCAAGTTGCAGAGGGAATTGAACTAGGGTCGTCATCTTCTCATATTCCCTCGAATTTTTATTTTTAAAATCCAATTTATTTTAATACGTATGTAGTGTAGTGTACGTAGGTCCATTTTATTCGCATATTCGATTTATTTTGTGGTGGAACATATCTTCATAAGATCAAAACATTATTGTACTTTGCTTTTTTTTTTTTTTTTAGGTCTCGGGTGAGTTAGGTAATAAGTGTGTTCTTTACTTCATGTTTTGTTTGCCCATTATCTTTAAAATTTCTATGTTCACATGCAACTATAACGATTTATTTGATAATATATCAAACCATCACTGATCTAATTCGGTTTATTTTTAAAATTAGACGTCGTTATCAGAAAGCTTTGTAAGGTTTTTGAACCTACCTTTCTTTCAAAAATTTTAATGTTACGATTGTTGACTGTTTTATTTTTTTAGCTTCTATAGAGTATTATAATATTTTGTCATTATCATCAAAAGGTTCCAATCTAGAGTCTTCCTCTTTCAGATATACAACTATTTTCTATTATATTTTGATTATATATATCTAGATAACACATTTTATTCGAGTGTGACATATGACATATCATTATACTTGCAAAATCTTTATTTGCCCCCCCCCCCCCACTAAACCAAAAAAAAAAAGAAGGGATAGCGAGGCTTTATATTTCATATTACTAATGGGCCAATTTAATGATGGGCCTTAGTTGTTTAGCGCTTGGAGAAACATAATAAGTCCCACTAGCTAATTTTAATTAGATGAACGAACATAATGAAACGGAGGTTTCTAAATACAATAAGTGGCAAGTCTCTTTGGCAGAAGACATTAAACCCTAAAATATGGAAATTTTTTTATAGAAAACCCGGCGGAAACAAAAAGGCGGCTAGCCACCACCTGGGGGACGATATGTGGAGATTACTGACTCTCTTTGCTTCATGCAACCGAACATTTGGCTCTTCGTACTCGTTTAATTTTTACAATGACCTTTCTATACCCTTTCTTCCTCCTCTGTGGTCAAATAGATATTTTCATCTCTCGACTCTCACGCACGCACGCTTCTCATATAATATGACGGTAATACCCCTCACCTTCCGTGTCTAGTAATTTACACAAAACGCTCGCATCTTTTTGTCGTATGGGAAAATTTATTTCTTTTTCGTTATTTCTTAGCGAATCGATTTTTTGGGGTTTGACTTTTTTAAACAAAAAAAAATACTGTGAAGAATTCTAGCAAACTTGTGGTGGATACAAATACGAAATTAGAACGACAAATGTTATATTTTTTCATAACGACATTTACCAAAAAAAATTCTCTCGCTAATTAAGCAAAAGAATGCCTAACCACTCTCCAACCACCAACTACGGTTTTGCCGATCTGTAAAATCAAAGACCACGACGAGGGCATTTACGTCCTTGCTTACCTTCCCCTCTCTGTCTCTCTCCCTCCACGTGACTTGGTTCTATCTCTCTCTCTTCTTTCGTTTTTACGTATATATATATATTAATCGGGCTTCCATCTACATCTGTATGAAAGAGAAAGAGAGAGAGAGAGATTCATGAATCTTTTTATAGAAACAAGAACAAGTTTCAGAATCTGGTCTGACTCTTTGTAACCTTCTCGTTTAAGTTACATCGTATTCGTTTCCTTTGCCATTGTTGGAATCTCCGCCTCGTTTGATTATTATCAGAGAGGAACTTTTGATATCGTTCAAAAGAAGTGGTGATCTGATAATGAGATGATCCTGCAGATCTCCGGCTGATCCAACGGTTTCAGAAACGCTGTTTTAATTTTATCCTCCATTGTTGTTTACCATCATCATCCATCAACACCCATAAATAAGGTAACGCATCTCTCGACACTCAAAGTTGTTTGTTTTTTTTGTCAATCCCCTGTTTTGTTTCTTCCAAATTATTCTCGTGAATATCCGTGAAATCTCCGTTTTTTAATGAACAACGCATATCATATGCTTTTGTCTGTTTTGGTTATTATTATTATTTTTTTTAAAAAATTTGCATAATTTTGTATATTTTCTTCGAGTTAGATATTCGTTTAAGTTCATAAAGATTATCAAAACAAGCATGAAAAAAAAAAAAAAAAACGATAGAAGAAGAAATTAAAAGATATGCTTATTTTGAGTTAGAAAAACATTAGACGAAAACAAAGTTAAATACGATGAGCACATCGTACGTGGCGCACGTGGAAGCACTTCTGTACGATGGACCCAGTCCAACTATTAAGATTCCTACCCCACACTTAGTTGGCTCGTAGGTATATTGAAGTTTTGTGACGTGTCATTTCTTTTTAATACCTGGCTAATATAGTCCACCTAATTAAAACGTTTCTCACCTTTCCTTTTAGCCTGTTCAAACGTTTCATTAATCATTATTATGTTCCGCATATGTGAAGTATGAAATAGTCAAGATTGTTACTTACTTGCTACTTTTTGTTAAGAACGGTTAGACAAATTATGATGTTTTTTTTCTTTTTCTTTTTCTTCTTCTTCTTATATTTGTGTTTAATAATTGGGATTACTTATATTATATTTGTCTTCTTTTGTTTGCTAGAGTTGGAGTTTTTGGTCATAAAGAATGGCGTTTAATGCGGCGATGGCGTCTACATCTCCAGCGGCAGCGAATGACGTTTTAAAAGAACATATCGGCCTACGTAGATCGTTATCCGGTCAAGATCTCGTCGTGACAAGTGGTGGAATACGGAGATCGAGTTCGGACAATCATCTGTGTTGTCGCTCCGGTAATAAGAACCGAATTCTAGCTGTCTCTGTACATCCTCCTGGTCCAGGGATGAAAACTAGTCGATCTGTTGGAGTGTTCTCGTTACAGATATCGAGCGACATAATCCCCAATCCGATAAAAACGTTGCTATTTGAAACGGACACGACTCAAGACGAGAAAGCGAGTGATGAGATCGAGGTTGAGACTGAGCCAAAACTAGATGGAGCCAAGAAGGCGAATTGGGTCGAGAGATTACTCGAGATAAGAAGACAGTGGAAGAAACAGCAAAGACCAGAGAGTGGAGATGGTGAAGTTGCTGAGGATAATATTGACGTTACGTGTGGTTGTAAAGACGAGGAAGACGGTTGCGTTGCAGATTACGGATCTGAAAACGGTGATTGGGAACGTGAGTCGTTCTCTAGATTGCTTGTGAAGGTTTCTTGGTCTGAGGCTAAAAAGCTTTCTCAGTTGGCTTATTTGTGTAACGTGGCTTACACGATACCGGAGATCAAGGGAGAGGATTTGAGAAGAAACTATGGGTTAAAGTTTGTGACATCTTCCTTGGAAAAGAAAGCCAAAGCAGCGACACTTAGAGAGAAACTCGAGCAGGATTCGACACGAGTCCCTGTTATTACATCTTTAGAATCAGAGAAGCAACCTCAACGATCATCTTCATCTTCTGCTTCTGCTTACAATATTGCTGCTTCAGCTGCGTCTTATATTCACTCATGCAAAGAGTACGATTTTTCAGAACCAAACAATCCGGTTTATAAATCAGCTGCTGCGGCTCAGGCTGCAGCGTCTACAATGACCGCTGTGGTTGCTGCAGGTGAGGAGGAGAAGCTAGAAGCGGCAAGGGAGCTGCAGTCGCTACAATCATCTCCTTGTGAGTGGTTTGTGTGTGACGATCCAAACACATACACTAGGTGCTTTGTGATTCAGGTATGAATTTCAAAGTTACAAGAGCACCTCCTCTGTTTTATAATATCATGATCCTTCAATGTGCTAATTAGCGTTGTGTCACTGCAGGGATCTGATTCTTTAGCTTCTTGGAAAGCAAACCTCTTCTTCGAGCCAACTAAGTTTGAGGTAAAAAAGATCTTGATCTCTCTACTAGTAATGGATATTTGGTTTTTTGGTTCGGTTTTTAATTTTGGTTTCTCTAAAGCTATGTTACATAAAAAAGAATTTGTTTTGTATGGTTTTCATCCTATTAGAGTAGACACCGTAATTAGGATATTGATATGAATATTGCAGGATACAGATGTATTAGTACATAGAGGAATCTACGAGGCAGCGAAAGGAATATACGAACAGTTCTTACCCGAAATAACAGAGCATTTGTCTGTACACGGAGATAGAGCTAAGTTTCAGTTTACGGGTCATTCTCTTGGAGGCAGCCTCTCATTAATAGTGAATCTGATGCTTATCTCTAGAGGACTCGTTAGCTCTGAAGCTATGAAACCCGTTGTCACGTACGGTTCACCGTTTGTGTTTTGTGGCGGGGAGAAGATTCTGGCCGAGCTTGGCCTTGACGAGAGTCATGTTCACTGTATGATGATGCATAGAGATATCGTCCCACGAGCCTTCTCATGTAATTATCCTGACCATGTTGCTCTCGTTCTTAAGCGTTTGAATGGGTCCTTCCGTACACATCCTTGTCTCAACAAAAATGTAAGTCCTGCTTACGAATAGTGTTTTTCTCGGTTTAACGTATTAAACATCTTATTTTTTCTCTGTATATTAAATTACAGATGATGTATCTGGTTGTGTGTTTACTTTTTGCAGAAACTGTTGTATTCACCAATGGGGAAAGTATTTATTCTACAGCCAAGTGAGAGCGTCTCGCCGACGCACCCTTGGCTACCACCTGGAAATGCTCTCTACGTTTTAGAAAAGAGCAACGAAGGTTACTCTCCGACGGCGTTACGTGCGTTTCTGAACTGCCCTCACCCGCTCGAAACACTCAGTCAACGCGCAGCTTATGGCTCGGAAGGTTCGGTCTTGAGGGACCACGACTCCAAAAACTACGTCAAGGCCGTGAATGGAGTTCTCAGGCAGCACACGAAACTCATAGTTAGGAAGGCCAGGATACACAGAAGGAGTGTTTGGCCGGTGCTTACGTCAGCAGGACGTGCAATGGACAGGAGCTCGACGACTGCTGAGGAGATCATGACACATGTCTAATAAAGGGAAAAAATATAATAAATCTACGGTTGTATATAAGTGGAATCTCACTTCTAAATTATGCGTTTGTTTACATTTGTTGGGGTAAGCGGTAATCCAAAGGATTTTGTGCATTAAAAACCTTTTTTTTTTTGCAGCTTAATTCTTTAACTTATAAATGTAAGTAAATCTCGTAACTCAAAAGTCACCCACAAATATAATTGTTTTTAAGGTTTGTGGTTAGGATTTTTTTTTGTCAGAAAAAATGAATTTAATAAAAACTTTTGTAATCTAAAATCTTGGAATTTTTTGATCTAGAAATCTCACTATTTATTTTATTAGTACTAAAGTCATATAAAAGTTAAATTATCGATATAAAAAGATAGATGTAGTTACCGGAAATGCCGCGAGTATCGCGGCTAAACTACCTAATAATAAAATACAATATTAAATAAAAATCATTTGCACAAGTTTTGTTTTGTTCATACCATGTTATTAAAGTGGTGAATAGTAGTTTTCATCATTATGGACTATATTTCCTATCTATCATTATAACGATATTTAAAATTTTCTACACACAAAATTTCTACACATATGTCATCTTTAAGATATAAACGGATTATTTTTCTAAACAACATGTAAATCAAATCTCTAAAACTAATCAATATGGTTAGTTGTGTACATAGTGATTAGAGAAAAAATAGAAAAACGTAATTTGATATTCAATGCTCACTGGACCCAAAACAATTTGCTGCAGCAAGCGATGTGCATATTAAAAAGGGGTGTATTCAACTTGACATTCTAAGTGATTTAGGTGAAATTTACAAATTCTATGTTATTCAATCATGGATTTTAAAAAGTCTATTAAAATTCATTGTTATTGAACTGATGATTTAAAGATCTACTTTAAAATCTATTAAAATCCACTGCTATTGAACTGATGATTTAAAAATCTACTTTAAAATCCACTGTTATTCAAAACAGTTTTGTGGATTAGGATTTTGGAGGATTCTAGAGGATTTGTTTAGTTAAAAATATAGAAATCCAAATCTCATGGTTTTAGGTGTGATTTGAAAGAATTTTACAGAAAATCATATGAACTTCCCTAAAATCTATCAAAATTCTAAATTTTCTAAATCCCATCAAATTCTTCAAAATTAGAGTTTGAATACACCCCAAAATTAGAATAAAAGAGGACGTCCGATAAAGTCATGGTCATTTATTTAAGAAACTAGTGAGAGAGCTCGTGGAAGTGGAATAATTGCAGACTCAGAATAGAAAACACATAACATTTAATCATTTTGATTGGTTTTATGATTTGATTTTAACAGAATTTATTATCGTGTAAAATATATGTTGTGTGTGTGACTTTTACAATTATTACAGGCATAGTTAAAAAATTTAAAAGCCAGGTTTAAATTACGAAAACAGCCCTGAGATTGAGAGAGAGAGAGAAAGGCTGAGATTGCCCGGAATTGGCTATCCTCGTCACCAAACACTCCCACTTTTTGCTCCTCCTCGACCAAAAGAAAAACAAAAAAAATATCAACAGAAGATAAAAAAAAAAAAAAAACCTAATCAATCAATCCTCACAACAAGATATACATACATCTTTTGGTCTATGTCTTCTTCTTCTTCTTCTTCATCATCATCTTCTTCCGCACGATTTCAGTCCGCCAGTGTAACCTTTGATCAATCTCTCGCATTTGCCTCTCGATTCGTCGTTACTGCTATATTTTCTCTCGATTTATCCTCTAGGGTTCTTATTGATTTCCGCCCTTTCTGTTTTTAGAATCTTGCTCCCTTCGTCTCCCTCCTCCTCCTCCTCCTAGGGTTTTCTTCCATTCGATTCCCCCCTCGTCTGCGATTTCTTTTTTTTTTGCCCAATTTGACGGTGCCTCATTTAGATTCTTACAAATTGTATTTGTTAGATTAGCTAAGGTAGAAAAAATCTTCTTTATTAGGTTCTCATAGCTTTTAGATTTTTTGAAGCCGCGGTAGATAGATAACAACGGAGGTTGCTTAATAGCAACCGTTAAAAAGCAAAACGTAACGGGTTGGTAAAAAAGGTCTTTGTTTGGATTTTGAGGGAGAGAGAGAGAGAGAGAGGTTTCCTCCGAAGTCGGTGATTGTGACGGGAGAGACCTAAGTTTTTTTTTGCATGGGTGAGCATGATTCATGGGCGGCTTCTCCGCCGTCACCACCTACTCTCTTATTTCCCAACGGTTTGTTGCCAGGCAAAGCTGCATCTGTCACAAGGCCGCTCGATGCTGAGCGATGGGCCAAGGCTGAGGATAGAACTGCTAAGCTCATTGCTTGCATCCAGCCTAATCCCCCTTCCGAAGATCGCCGCAATGCTGTTGCCAGTTACGTTAGGAGGCTTATCACCGAATGCTTCCCTCAAATTCATGTGAGTTTCGTTTCCTTTTGGGAGGGTTTCTTACTTTCGTTTAAGTTTACCCTGATGAGAAAAATGTGTTCTTTATCCATATCTGATCCTTTGACTTCAAATCCGTGTCTTACCAGATCTTTACTTTTGGATCTGTACCTCTCAAGACTTATTTGCCTGATGGAGATATCGACTTAACTGCTTTTAGCCCTAACCAAAATCTCAAGGATTCTTGGGCGAATTTGGTTCGCGATATGCTGGAAAAGGAAGAGAAGAATGAGAATGCTGAATTTCATGTCAAAGAAGTCCAGTATATCCAGGCTGAAGTATGCTTCTTTTATCTCCGCTTCTTGTTTTGGCCTTGATATTCTTACAAGTAAGGTTCAGTCTCTTGATTGTCTAATTATTTTTTTACTGGTAAAATGTTTCAGGTAAAGCTAATTAAGTGTCTGGTGGAGAATATTGTGGTGGATATATCATTCAATCAGATTGGAGGGCTGTGTACATTATGCTTCCTTGAGGAGGTTAGCGGTCCACCTTAGACAACATGCCACTTGCTTTCTCTTGCTGAGTGATGTAGATCTTCTGATTTCTTTACCTCTGCGTTTTTTTTTCATATGCAGGTTGATCACTATATTAACCAGAACCATTTATTCAAGCGTAGTATTATATTGATTAAAGCCTGGTGTTACTACGAGAGCCGTATATTGGGAGCTCACCATGGGCTTATTTCAACATATGCCCTGGAAACCTTGGTTCTTTACATATTCTATCTTTTCAACAACTCATTTTCTGGACCCCTTGAGGTAGTCTCATTACAAAGCTGTCTTTATTCTGTCAAGATTGCTTCTTCAGTTTCCTGACTGGATTGCTTGTATTTGTAGGTCCTCTATCGTTTTCTTGAGTTCTTTAGTAAGTTTGACTGGCAGAATTTTTGTCTTAGCCTCTGGGGCCCTGTTCCTGTTAGTTCACTACCAGATGTAACAGGTATATACGAACTGCTGCCCATCTTACTTTTGCATTACTTATGCATCGTAACTTTCTCCAGTACTGATTGTCTTGCTATGCAATTTTTGGCAGCTGAGCCTCCTCGAACGGATGTTGGAGAGTTACGTGTTAGTGAAGCATTTTATAGAGCTTGTAGTAGAGTTTATGCAGTTAATATAGCTGCCCAAGAGACACAGGGGCAGCCTTTTGTTTCCAAACATTTCAATGTTATAGACCCTTTGCGTGAGAACAACAACCTTGGACGCAGTGTCAGTAAAGGTACTTGCTTGGGTTGAGTGCTGCTGCCTATTCTTTATAAACGGGTATCATTGAATGCTAATTTGTGAATCTGCAATATGCATTCTGTGCAACTTGTGCCTTATTGCTTACTGGACTTGTTCTTTTCTTTATAAAGTATGAAGCAGAAGAGGCACAAACATGTTGACTTACGTACATGCTTGGCTTTTGTTTTTGTTGTCTCAGGTAACTTCTTTAGGATACGAAGTGCATTTACCCTTGGTGCCAAGAAGTTGGCTAGGTTACTTGATTGCCCTAAGGAGAATTTGATCTATGAGGTTAACCAATTTTTTATGAATACATGGGAAAGACATGGCAGTGGTCGACGTCCTGATGCTCCTGGAAATGACTTATGGCTATCAAGACTTGGAGAGCCTGAGCCATATCAACAAGCTATAAATGTTAGTAATTTTTCAAGCAACCAAAGAAACCAAAATGCGGCCCTTCTTGGTGGGATTCATGGAGCTCGGAGTATGCCCTCTCAACAGAACAACGGTGGAACAGAAGTTATATCTGGAGTAACATATCAAACGCAAAAGAGTCGAGGCAACTCTTACCAACCTGCCAAGGAAGTAAACTCCAATCAAAGTGCTATAAATGATAAGCTTCAGCAAACTGCTAAGCCAGAAATTGTGGTAAATAATTTTCATGGTAGGCACCTTTTTGCCAGGACCCGGTCTAGTCCTGAGCTTACTGAGACATATGGTGAAGCTCTTTTACAATCACGTCGTAGTAGAGCCCCCGAAGCTGGGAAACGCCAAAGTAATACCAGGGTTGATAATATCAGGAAGAAGAATCTGGAGTCTGAAACTTTGTCAAGCAGTGTCAGATATTCGGCCGACTCATCGTCAGTCAGGCTTACTCCATCCCCTCGAAGTCCTGATAGTACTGCTGACATGGGCAGTGCAGTGAACAGTTACTATGATGAATTAGGGTCAGTTTCCATGAATGAAGACTTCTCTGTTGCAGGGGAACAGGAAGACCAAGATTTTGTTAACTCGATGACATCTGTTACTGGGCAAGGTTTTAATGGACACTTTCCTTTCCCTTTTAATATTTCAACGGGTCACTTACCGTTTCCAATTACACCTTCTATCTTAGCTTCAATGGGATATGGTCAGAGGAATGTGCCTGGTATTGTTCCTTCTAACCTTCCTTTCGTCGAGACACATTGGAGTACTAATGTGCAGTTTCCGCAAAACTTTGTTTCTTCACCATTTACCCATTATTTTCCCAGTGGATCCCACCCAATGTCAGAAAAGCCAAGCAACCCTGGTATTGACGACATGGGGTCTACAGAAGTAAATGTCGAGGAGTCTGACAATGATCTGTGGCACGAACAAGAAAGGAGAACTCATAGTTTTGGACTTGAAAATGGTGGTTATCGAATGCATCAGGCAGATGATAAACATCTGTCATCTTCTGCAGAACGCAGTTATGTACCCTCAAGTAGGAAAAACCGGCCGACAAGGGGAGATGATTTAGAAAATTCACACTCTCCAGTCAGAGGAAGCAGTCAAATTCAGAGTGAGGAGAGAACTGCAGGCTCTAGATCTGTGTCTGGTGCTAGTTCCGTCCGAAGCAGGACTTCATCTGAAAGCTCTTGGGATGGGTCAACTACAAGGGGGTCAAAGCCAGCTAAAGATAGACGGAACAGGAAAGTAGTGTCTGGGGCTGCATCGGCACTGTATGGAAAAGGAAAGAGTGTTCCTGAGCACTCAATCCAGATTGATGATGATAACAGAGAATGGATTCCTGTATCTAGCAATGAAATAACAGATAGAGATGTGGGGCCTCGTCCTACTGTCCCTTCATTTCAAGTTCAGAGGAATCAAATACATGGTCATGAACTAGCTCAGGCAAGTGGATCAGAGTCTTCAGTGACCCTTGCTCCATTTCTCCTAGGCGGCATGCAACAAAACGAGGTTGATAATTCTGGATACACGTTTTATCCCACAGGGCCACCTGTCCCGATCGTTGCAATGCTTCCAATGTATAATTATCAAGCTGGTGGTAATGCGCCATCAGATGCTCTGGCAAGCCACCACAGTGTGGATGAAGGAGTAGAGAATCATGATCCGTGTAAAAGTTTTGACTCTTTCAGGGGACTTGATCAGTCTGATATAGTAGCTTCTTCGCACTCCACTAGACTTGGCTCTTCTGCAGAACAAACGGAGCACAAAATTGATATCCTCAATGGTGATTTTATAAGCCACTGGCAAAATTTGCAGTATGGCCGCTCTTGCCAGAATTCTCAACATCCGCCTGTGTTGTACCCTGCTCCTGTTGTAGTGCCACCTGCTTATCTTCAGGGGCGTTTACCATGGGATGGTCCTGGAAGACCTCTTGCCTACACCAATGTTGTAAATCAACTCATGACCTACGGACCTCGTCTTGTACCTGTTGCTTCTGTACAACCTGTTTCAACTAGGCCACCCAACATTTACCCTCGTTACACTAATGAAACTCCCAGATATCGAAGTGGGACGGGGACATATTTTCCAAATCCTGTAAGAAATTAATACCTTCCTTGAGCTTCCGTTATACTTGTGTGCATGTTTTGGTTAATCGAGGGGCAAATTTCATTTTATTTTTTGGTCTTGTGATGTGTTGATCTCTGTCCAATGGTCTTTTGAATTTCAACGAACCTGAGATATTTTCTAATGCTAAAACGGAGAGCTTTTACCTTGCGCTAAATATCTTTAATGAATATACAGCATGATCTGTCAGCTTCCCCCTAATCCCATCCAAGTCTGCAACTAATTTGGTCATGTTGCAGGCTATATGGTTCTGTATCTTTTCCATTCTATATATACCTGCCTTACTTGTTATGCTATGCTCATATTGATCACGTTGTTGTTGTCTCCCTTACTGATTCTGTCCTGTCTTTCCTGTTTCTTTTATCTCCTGATATAAAACTCATGACGGTTTTGGTTTGCCACACTTCTCTAAATTTGTGCTGAATTTGTTGCAGAAGATTTCTCCTAGGGAGCACCGGCCTACATCTGGCATGAGGCGTGGGAATTATGGGCATGACAGAAACGACCATCACAGCGAGAGAGAAGGGAGTTGGGTTGCTGGTACAAAGACACGGGGTTCGGGACGTAACCACAACAATCGTAACCAAGCTGATAATAAGCCAAGCTTAAGGCAAGATCGATCTGATAGGCATTGGGGGTCGTCGTATAGGCATGAATCGTCCTCATATTCTTCTCATCATTCTCAAAACGGTCCAGTTCGCACAAACACATCACAAGATGCTTCTGGAAATATTTCTTATGGCATGTACCGATTGCCGCCGGGCATGAAGCAAAACAGTGTGACGTCTTCAGAGGGACACAACGTTCCATCTGTCATGATGATTTATCCATATGATCAACACCATGAGTTTGGATCTCTTGGACCAGCAGGTGAAGCGCCCCATTTAAATGAAGAGGATCAACCAAGGTTTCGTGGTGGTGCTGCTTCTGCTGCTCATATGTCTTCACCTGATGACCCTTCCTCGCCTCACTTCCCCAGGTAATTTGGGTTATAAAGAAGTCCCGATTGCAGACAAATATTAGGTTACAGCTGTGGAACAACATTCTTAATTAAATTTAAGTATTTTAGACCTCAGATTTGCCTCTTGATTTTCACTAAACAGGGGGAAGTAACATTAATGCTTGCTCAAGTTTAGCTGCAATAAACTCAAGAACCTAGAAGAAACTGGAAGATCACATCACTAGGGTCTTGGAAATCAAAAGAAGGCAAAAGGTTGAGAAGCCGTGAAAGAAGAGTCAGGACAGGAGAGAGACTTCTGTTCAAGTCTGGCCGTGAGAGCAACAAAGAAGGAAACCAAGTCAAGAGGAATCGGTAAGCGACCCAAGCCTTGGTTTGTTCTTTGTATGTACACTACAATCAATCAAGCCATTTACCGCCCATGATGCTCGGTTTAATCATCAATTTCAAGGAGACTGCTGCTTGTTTTAGTAGCCCATATGGATGAAAAAACGCAGGAACTCTTATCGCAGACATACGGTTAGGTAACGTTTCTCTTTTGTTTTTTTTTAGGTTTCTTTCAATAGAAAATGTAACCCTTTTTTTGCCCACATAGAAACGATTAGAATTCAGGGCTCATCGTCAATGTTTCTACAAATTCAAGAAATAATTTCTCTAGTATTTTTAGAAAAAACAAACAGTACATTTTTTAGCTGTACGTGTAGCTTCATTTTGAAAGTTATCGATCGACTTGTCGTTATGACTTATGATAGAAATTTTAAGAAATAATTTGTTGACTTGACCCACTTGAGCTTTGCTCTTGATGCTCTTCTATAGCAGAAAATTGTCTGTATACGGCGAAAATTAGTGCGGGTATTTTGCTTTCGCTATAATTTGGGCCATTACTGGGCTTTTTCGTAGACAAATGAAAGATTTTGGTAAATTTATCTCGTTTCGCCCTCGAACCTGCAATTTTTCATAATTTTCCATTGTAATACTACAAAGTAATAAATAATTAAAATTATCCATTGTAAAATTGTAATACACAAATGTTAATAAAAATAAAACCAAACTTAAAGAATTCAATTTGATATTCTTCATATCAGGAATATGAGCCTATTTTCGAGGATGAGTTAACTGTTATAGACCACATTGCAGATTAGATTGATTCACTTATTTGTTCTCGCTAGATTGATCTGAACGTGTATGATTTTTGGTTAACAGAGGAAAGAAAAAGAAAAAAAAGTCTGGGGAAAACCAAGTCTGTCTTAACATTGCAAAACCTGTAAGTAGCTCGCAATAAGAAGATCTTGTTTGGTGCCTATATGCCTAATGACACAACCTCTTTTGTTTTATATTAATGCATGATTTTTTTTTGTAGTTTCTCAAGGTCAGGACGGACCACTCTTTATGAGGGAATCAAATTTGATATCAATTAATATCAGAGAGACTTCTCCATATAGCTAAAAAAAAAAAGAAGGTGGTCCTGCTGAAGGAAACTGTATAATAATGGCATTCCCAGAAAGTTCCACAGAGCAGGCCATGCCCATGCCTTGTCGTAACGCAACAAAGCAAACAACTTGACGACCACTACTACGCTACGGATGTAACGGTTTAATCCGATTTTATTCTCTTGGTTCGGTTTGATTTTGGTTTCTTTTTTTGGCAATTTCACGTATTTTACCATTTTACTTTCTCTTTTTTTCCTTGTCTAGTCAAGTCTTTTTTTTTTTTTTTTTTTTTTTTTTTTTAACATTTAACTGCAGGCAGATTAGATAGACAATTAAAAAAAAAAGAAAAAAAGAGAAATATATTAAACTGAGAAAGGCGTTTTTATTTTTCTATTTTCCTGTCTTCTCCCAGTCTAGTCTGCTCTTTTTGTTATCGCTGCTCTCTCTCTCTTTTTTTTTTTTAATTAATTAAATTAAACTCTTATCTCTGCAACTTGGTCTCTCTCGAGAATGGCGTACGGATACCTTCTCTCAGTCTCCGTCATCGGAGGTTTTGTTTGAACCGTCGGATCTTGTTTTTACACTTATCTTCTTCTTCTTCTTTGCAGATTTCCAAATCTTAGTCCCATAAGAGTTGTGTCTCTCTCTCGCTTCTCAGTGTTGTCTTCCAGTGTTTATAAGAAAGAATTGTTGAGTTGAGACTCGTTCCGTGATTTGTTGGCTTTTTTTTTTTTTTTTTTTTTAAATTAATCAAAAATTCGTCGAGATAACTTTTGTTTTTGCGAGTGTGTCTGTGTGTGAGAGATTTTTTAGGGTTCGCTTAATCGCTACAGGCTTCGAGTTCGCGGGAAGGTGAGATTCGATTGGATCCTTCTCTCTTTTTTTTTTTGTTCGATTTTGATTTATATAAATATAAAAAAACCTTTCTGCTTTTTTTTTTTTTTTGATTTTGTTACAATATTATTATTTCTGAGTTCTTCTTCTTCTTCTGTTCATGTGTGGTGGGGGGTGTTTGTTCGAATTTTTAATTTTTATTATTGTTCTTCTTTCTTTCAGTTCATCATCTTCCCTGAAGCAGGTGATGCTGCTGCTGAGTAACTCAAATGAATGTATCTGTTCTATGTTTCTCTAAGATTTCATTAGCAAAATTAGCATTTGTTCTTTTTAATTAGCACATGTTTTCTTCTACTTCCATAATTGTCAAAGAAAAAGTTTGCAGGATTAGTTTTTTTTTTCTAGTTTGTTCTTTGTTTTGGATGCTCTCATAATTCTGTGTCTATACTTTATACTGACGATTATTTTTTTTAATGTGAAAGAGTGGGAGATGAACTATTTTGTTTGTTTAGAATCTGGGGGGCAACCTTTTTATGAAAACAGTTTTACTATTTAATTAGATTAAGAGATTCTGTAGAGTGTGTGCTTAATTGGGATCTGAAACCCTTACTAGTATTAAACAATGTTTAAGGGAGACTCACTTTAGACTCACTTTTCCATGCTTGCTTGTTTCAATATTAATTTAACATATTCACTGTGTCTATTGCTTTCACTTTATATATTATTATACTCTTCCCTTTCTTTTTTTTTTAGCTTTGCTAATTTGTATTGTTGTTGCCCTATTACTACTAGTAATACTAACTGTGTGAATGAGAGAAACTATGGCCTAAGTATGCGCTATGGATAGCTAAAATGTTTTTTTTTTTTTTTTTGCTTTTTCCCTTGTTACTCAGGTTTATAAAATTTGAAACAAACTGGCCAAGATGTTGTTGACCTCCATGGACTGCATTGTTGTAAATGTTGCTTAAGATAACAATTCTCATTGAAGAAGGATGCAATCACTTTACATTCAGCAGTAATGAAGAACGGACAGGTTCTCCTTTTATACAGTCTTCTCTACTACCTTTTGTTATTTCTCTTGTATTGGCTTTGTGCTCTTCAAAACCTTCTATGTTTTGTTTTTTTTTTGAAATTCCTTGCTTTTGAGATGCTTTCCCTTTTATTAATCACTAAGATCGGTGCATTAGGTCAATATTTTCATTTAAGGGTTTGGAATATGTTTCAATTTCTTTACTAGCTATATATATTAGTTCTAGCAATAATTAAGCTGTCTCAGTACTTGCAGATTTTGATTATGAATTTAAGTTTTTTTACTAGAAAATAGTTATTATCTAATAACAGTGCGCACAGGAGCTACAATCTTCCACTCAAGCTTCACATGAGTCTCAAGGTGAACAGAAACCCAACCAATCAATAGATGCACCTATACAAGATTCTGGTTCTGTATCTGCTTCAAGCAATGACAGTAGGAAAGTTTCAAGACAAGATATCGAACTTGTAAGTGATCCTCCTTGTCATTTTAACTAAAGAAAGCAGGCTTTACCTCTCTCTCTCACTATTTTCGTGTGTATATATATGTGTGTGTGTTTTCTCTCCTCGGATATGTGTGACATACTACTAACATCTGATGATGATACACACTTTGGAACTGATTGATATAGGTCCAAAATTTGATAGAAAGATGTCTTCAGTTGTACATGAACAGAGATGAGGTCGTGAAGACCCTTTTGACTCGTGCAAGGATAGACCCTGGCTTTACAACCTTGGGTAAGCTTTTGAAGGTTCTTGACTCTTTTTCTTCCCTTTGTTTCATTGCATCATAACCTTTATCTCAGTCTTAGAGTTTTGTTTTCATATTCTTATTAGCTTCATAGGATACTAGGATGTTGAAGAGTGACAAAGTTCTGCATGTTTTATATTGTTGAAAGTGTAAATTAGATATACCAATAGCAACGTGAATCATCAGATGAAATTTGTAATTCTGACTCTCTCTCTCTCTCTCTCTCTCTCTCTCTCTCTCTCTCTCTTTTCTTTGTGAAACCAGTTTGGCAGAAATTGGAAGAAGAGAACGCAGACTTTTTCAGAGCTTATTATATCAGGTTGAAACTGAAGAAGCAAATAATTTTGTTCAATCATTTGCTTGAGCACCAGTATCATCTGATGAAGTTTCCACCTGGACCTCCAAAAATTCCTCTGGCACCGATACAAAACGGAATGCATCCCATGGCACCTGGTAATAAGTCTGAAACCCTATATCACCTGAAAACTTGTTTATCATATATGAAATCACAAGTAAACGTTTTTTTTATATAACTTCACTGTTATTTAACACTGTTGTTTCGCAGTGCAGTTAACATGCCAATGGGATACCCAGTATTACAACATCCTCAAATGCATGTTCCAGGCCATCCCCATCTTGATCCAATGGGAGTATCGAGCTGCCATGTTGTTAATGGAGTCCCTGCCCCTGCGAATTTCCATCCTTTGCGGATGAATACAGCGAATGAGTAAGAACTAACTCGCAGTACAAGTTAACTTATTTTGGGTAGAATGATTAGTATCAGTTGATGGCATGTCCTAACCTAAATCTCCATTTTTTTTTTTTTTAGTATGGTGATCGATACAACTGCGAATGATGCAACTCCTCAAGTGATTCCACCAAGCAGTGGTGGGATGCCTGAGATGGCAGCGAGTCCAGCTTCTGTGGCATCAAGTGGACACTTTCCATTTGCTGCGTCAGACATGTCGGGTATGGTAATGGACACTTCAGTGCTCGATTCTGCATTCACATCTGACGTTGGACCGGATGAAGGAGGAGCTGGGAATTCCAGAGATTCCCTCAGGTCATTTGATCAGATTCCTTGGAACTTTAGCCTTTCTGATCTCACCGCAGATTTGTCAAATCTGGGAGGTAAGTTTCAATAACATCCATTATATTTTTCAGGGTCTAATCAGGAATTCTCAGATTTATAACGAGCTGATTATCAGATAAAGATATGTATGTTGCAGATTTAGGAGCCTTAGGAAACTATCCAGGCTCTCCATTCCTGCCATCTGATTCAGAGATTTTCTTGGATTCTCCTGAACAAGAGGGCATAGGTAACTCTCGTTTTCAACTTCTTCTTCTTCTTGCAGTGTCACCAGTCTTGATACATATCAGAAGTAATCCAAACTGGAACACTAATAGATATCATACAGAATCAGATTGAACTAAATTTGGGGCACCGTAAAACTTTTAAAATATTAAGAAAGAAAAAACCCGAGCCTGCACGTCAC
Organism: Camelina sativa; assembly: GCF_030686135.1. Taxonomy (NCBI): domain Eukaryota; kingdom Viridiplantae; phylum Streptophyta; class Magnoliopsida; order Brassicales; family Brassicaceae; genus Camelina; species Camelina sativa. The sequence goes on along the minus strand of NC_141886.1, from coordinate 993,375 downwards.
GTCAAGTTTGGTTGATGATGTATTGCTATGCTCTATGATAATATTATCTCTTCTACTTTGATTATGATTGATATTTTGTAATTTTCTGCATGAATAGAGGAGTTTTTCGTGGATTCTGTGCCTGGACCCCGTTCTAATTCAGACGAAGAGAAGCCTTGAATTTGAAGGTAAAGGACCATATCCATGCGCATAATCATCTCCAGAAAGACACCAAGCAGTATTAAAATAACAAATATATAGTTATTGATATCTCATATAAATCAAAGTTTTATGAATAAAAATGAGCCTGTGGGTGTAGTCTCCTTGTACCTCTATGACAGTTTAGTTGAATGAAGAATTAGGCTTAAACTTAGTTTCTTTTGTATTGTTTCAATTCTATCATGTAGTCGTATTTTATCTTAAGTGGATGTTTAATTTTAATTTTAGACAGAATGTGTTTTTTTTTTTCTTTTCTTACATTCCGAATCAAACCGGATGACATAATAAGGTTCGACTAGAATACAAAAATGATATAGTGCAGTGTCGTTGAAGTGAGATTTTTGTTTAATAACATCACAATAGCTTAAAGATTCAAAAGTCTTATTAAGAGAAAACAATAGTTAATATTTGTATGTGAATAATATAAATAGATCAATAGAACATTTAGATATAGTTCTACATAATGGGCACAGATTAATGGGTAGGAGACGGATATTCAACAAAAGACATATTTAGTATATAATTTGACTTGTGCTAAGTGTACGACAAGCTGTGTAAATGTCTAACTAACATTGGGCAAGCAAGACCAACTTTCAAATTTCTTTGTGATATTATAGAATTAACCTGTAGTCGATAAGGGTTAACTGTATTTTTTAACTATATGCCCAAAAAAAAAAAAAAAAGAACCCTCTCTCAACGTGGAACAATAATCTAGATTGCCAACTGCCAATGATAACCGAACGACATTGATTCGACTAGACGATTTACTGACCGTTTGGAGATGACCGACCCATTGCCCGCCACCGCCAAGGGCCTTGAGAACTCAAAAAATAGTAAGTTCCTTTCTAGCCATCTGGCGTGTAAGTCTTCCTCTACATAACCTGTTAAAAACTTCAAAGATAAGTAACCAGAGGAGATGCCTATTGCTAAGATATGGTTTTAAACACCACCTCTTTTGCAGTTACAACTACAAGCATGCATGATAGTATATCTCTGTTTTGGGAACTTATCCAACATTATGTAAGACTGACCTGACTGAGTAGTGAAGCTGTTGTGCCACCATGCTCCATGCCAGTCTTTCACGATACTTGGAACCACTTCCTTTTATCTCCGTTTGCTCCATAAACGGTAAATACAGTTACTAACAAAAAGCTCAAATTACTTCTTCAGAAGTTTGTTTAATGTAGGGATGCCCGATCCGGGTTAACCAAACCAAAACCAAAACCGTAGTGAAAAAAACCAATATTAAGAATCTGTAATTCTGTAACCAGTAATTCAACCAAACCAAAAAGACAAAACGTAAGTACGTAAAGCCACAATTTCTTTGAAAATCTTCGAATTAAAGTTTTGAGACCAAACTGAAAGCAATTTGAAGTGAATTTGGCTTTTATATTTCATAAGCCGGAAAACTTCAACTGGATTCAAACAAAAAAACCGGAATAAATACCTTAGTTTCATCTTTGTAAAACCTCTTCTTTACATGCTTCTAGATTCAGAATATGGAAAGTATTTGAGTAAATCTAATATTATTAAATTTTGATTTACTGAGACTTCCCCTGTTATACATTTCCATTTTTAAAATATTCGAAAATATTAAAATTTTCGACGATTGAAAAAATCTCATTTTTGGTTGTATATTTGATTTTGTAGTACATAACTAATTTCTATCTGTAATTTATTTCACATAAATAAATGGAAGAATAATATTCCTTTTCCCTTTTTGGTCATATGCTTGAAAAAATGTTCATTTTTACATTAATTTAATTATAATATTTATTCTTATTTCCAACTTTATATAATAAAACATATATATAAATTGGACAAATGTAGTAGTTTCACATTTTCTTTTGGATAATTGATTTAATTTTTATACACATGTGGAGTTGTTATTTTCTTGTGTCTACAAATGAAATTGAAATTTCCCTTTTTCTTCTGATTTGTTTTATTATCGTGTATTATTATTATTTCCTAGTCTTGGATATCTTATATATAGAGGGTTGAAAGAAAAATTGTTGTGGACAAAAGAGGAGAAGGAAAAGTGGTAAGATTCTCTAGATCTTTTATAAATTTTTTACATTATACATTAAGAGATATAGCTGCGAATTCACGGTTGAAAACAATGAAGAAGACATATGCTCCCTCTGTATCACAATAGATGATTTTCTAGGAGTTTCACACAAATTAAGAAAAACATTGAATCTTTAACTGTAAATTTATTTTTTATTATAACTATTATTTCTCATAACTATTAACCAATTTCATAGCATTAATTAGTAAAAAAATACAGAAAATCAATCTTTGTGATAAAAGATAAATTTCTAAAACATTATCTATTATAATACAAAGAGAGTATAACTGATCCAAAACCTAGCGGAGCTGTGATAGGCTACGTCAACCACAGGAGTCTTAAGGTCCAAGAGTGTGAAAAAGCCTAATCCGTTCTACCTTGGTTGAGTCTCGGTTTTGGATGTTGTCGAATAAAAGAGAGAATCTATTCCATACTAATCTTTGTTGTTTTCTCACATTTTTAATTCTTTGTGTTTATCTTGTATCTAGGAACTAGATAGATACAAATCTCTTATTGTGTTTTTTTTCAATATACAAGTCGATGTAAACCAAAGGGAGAATAGGAAGAAAAATAGTTAAAGTCTTGTGTTCTCTCGTAAACTCTGATTGGGACCTTATCAAGCTGTGTCAAATGATATACAAGAAGAAAAAATTCTCGAACATTTCCCGAGATGACGCAATCGAGCTAGTTCTCGCCAAGAAACATCCTGTTTGATATTTTTTCAAAAAAAAAAAAAAAAAAACATCTTGTTCGATACCCTCCTTGTTCTTAGGTCGGAACCACCTAGTGATCGCTGTTCAAGAAGGAACCATTTTGTTGGAGACTATTTCAAAAGATCATGACGACTGTAGAAACTAGGTTTCCACAATGAATTTGTTTAAGGAGGGAAACAAATTCAATAGACTTATCTCTCTAGAAAATTAGATCTAAGCCTTGGAATTAAAAGTAAAGAAATAAAACTCAAAAGAATTAGGGTTTATTGCTAAGAACAAGAGGAGAACTCGATTCTTGTATTCAATTCTCGATGCCTTACAATGGAGAAGTCCCCCCTTATTTATACATGTTCTTAGATTGCATAATATGCTAACTTTCCTTATCGGATGAAGTGAGATATGAAAACTGCCTTATTGTTTCAGTCGGCCGCCGTGCCGAAGTGGAGGTCGATTTCTTCTTCTTCAAGGCTACGCTTCGGCCGAACTGACTTCTTGTTGACCTAATCAAGCCCTCAACCGGTTTCCCGGTTAACTAATCAATTAGTATTTCTGGTTTAGCTCGGTATGTCGGGGGTGTTGAATCTCGCACCAGCAACGACTACAACAAAATCTTTATTTGTTCTTACAAATTTCCATCATATCCACGTAGTATTCTTTCATTTTAATAATATTGGTCAAAATAAAGGGTTATTGTGCAATGGTTTAGTATGCATCTACCAATCTGAGAACATTTGTGTAACAAACCCCGCGACGAGAAAATTCAGAATATTTTCTTATAGTGTTTTGCGAGAGTGTACATGCCTATCAGGTACGAAACACTCTTTTATTTAATAGTAGATTTTTGTAGTGCTATTCAATTTTTTTGCAAAGAACATATGTATATACTAAAAGACTCAACAAATTAAAGAATCAAAATCTAAAGAGTGTAAATTAAATAATGTTTAATTACTTTCAATATATGTAGATTTATTCTGCTTTTGCTGTTGTCTTTTTTTTTTCTTAATGTATACAAAAGCTGGAATAAAATATTTCCCAGACTAAATGTTTTAGCATTAAGTCGAATGTATCTAAATGGATTTTTTTTTTTTTGAAGGGCATGCATGTGTGCTACAATCATGAATCATATATGTGCACAAACTACAAAAGCTAACGAGTACAGAATTTTAAACCGACGTTATGGCCATGCAGCTCTCCTTTTCCATTTTATTCTTTTTTTCATACAGCATTACAGCTCTTCGATCTTGTTTAAGAGTATAAGAATTAAGAAATTTATAGCAATTGTGTGCCCAGTTTATGACTATTGCAAAAATCACATCTAGTGAAGACCCTTGTCTTGTCTCTGGTAGATTGGAATGGTCTTGATTCAAATGTGATGTGATCACATAATGGCGTTTGTGATTTCTAAGTTTCTAACTTGTGTTGGTAAATTCCGCATGGTTTGATATTTAATTATGTTCGCTATGACAGACAAAAAGGTTTTTATTATATATATATTTTTTAATATATAAGTGAAAGATTGATGTATGCAAAAGTATTTTCCAGAAATGTATAAAATTTTAGCCTAATAAAAGTGAAATACATTTATAGTATTTACATCTTTTTCCCCGCAATTTATATTATTTGGAAAACATAAAGTTAAAATGTGTATCAATATACGCTTATTGAGTTTTTCGGTCTAGCTATTATTTTTAAATTATTTTTTGGGCCGTTTAAACTATTTGTTATAATGGGGGCTGGGTAATTTACATGGCCAAAGACATGGTTTTTAGTGGGTTTAATTATAGTATTTGATAAGAACATATTTAATAACCAACAAATATAAATGTATAGTATAACATATAGTACAAAAACAATGTAAACTTAAAAATATATACTTTTAAAAACTAAAAGAAATTAGCAAACTTCCATGACAAAAAAAAAGAAATGTTTTTTTCTGTTTTTGTTTTTTAATTCTAACTTCCAAATTAATTACTGCAAGAAAAAACCATCCCTTGCAAGTGCCACGTCTAACATCACCCACGCAACATGTGGTATCTCTCCCTGGACATCCTCTGATTTGCATCTTAAATTAAAATAGTTCAATTTATCCAACATTTTAATCCTATATATATAACATTATTATAGCATAGCATTCATAGACGATCACATTAACCATTAAAAATATAAAATCCAAAATATAAAGTATTGCAAGTGACTAAATACTGTGGAACATTTTTTTTTTTTTGAACCAAACTTGTTTTCATTTCACTAGACTAGAAACCAAGTACAAAGATAATAGCAATGTTCCAAAAGTTTAAAGTACAACAAGAAGAAACACTGTGGAACGTGATGTTTAGTCACCACGAAGGGTAATATCAAGTAGAGAGACTAAACTAAAAATGATTAGGATTAAGTAATTAAATAACATCTTAGATAATGAAACACATTTTTCCATTGACGGTGTTGATCTTCGTTACAACGTGCTCACATATAGTCTTTGTCTTGCCACAAATTAAAATCAATCTTTCAAGCATCTCGGTCTCTCTCCTACACAAATAAGGATCGAGCTATGCTGTAATCATCAAATTTAATTAATGGCAAATATATAAATTCAGTTAATAGAAAAAAAAATTAACTCACTTACTTGTTATCAACAATGATGCCGTTGAGAAAGTGAGCAAGTAACTCAACAACACAAATCCAGTCCATATTGTCGAATCCCACCTCCTTATGGAAACCACACTCAACCTATTTATCAAAGAAACGCACTCCTTCAAAATCTCTTGAAACCTTCTATCCTAAAATTATCAACATGGTTGAAATCAACTGTTTCTTGAGCGTTGTTTCCATCTTTATTGAGGACAGAGCAAAATCGTATAACATATAGACGTCACTTTGTCTTCTTTCTAATAGAGATTATAGACGTCATTACAAACACTAACCACTTTGCTACTTCTTGTTATATATGCAATTCACTTTTAGCTTTAATTTGTACTCTTCAAGTGTGATGGAATAGCTGCTTTATAATGCCTTACTTTCCATTGATATGTGTGGTAAGTTCTTCGTTAATTTCTTCCATTGTTTGAGGCCTAGTTATTTTGCTCATGTGTTTCTTCAAAATCATCTAAATAAGTGTTATATATTTTGCTCTTGGTGATTCTTTTTTACAATACTTGTTAGGACCACTGGATTTGGTAGCTGAATCATATACTTGGACTTTACAAAATACTAGGTTTGAACCCGGGATGTACCGCGGGATAATTATTTTATAAATTATATTTTAATATATTTTAGTTATTTCATATTTTCAATTTATAGTATCATATTTAATTTGCCGTGTCATCAAATTTATCATAACTAAATTTAAAACTTTATTACCTATCAAAATAGTATTGTTTTTCTATTGTGCTATTTTTTTATTAGTACACAATTCCACATTAGTGATTTTGTTTTGTTTTTTTTGTATTGAAAATTTTGCACAATAATTCTTTAATAACTATATGTATGTAAATTCATCTTATAATCATATTTATGTAAAAAAATCTAACCCGCTCCATCACATGATCTATAATATTATGAAATTATCTAAACTCTAACTCGTTCAAATTTTAATCGACAATCATAGTTTTACGGTTTAACCGATGTATTGTTAAAATGTTTTATATATGAATGCAACTAAAAAGAAAATATTACTTACATCAGTTTAACAGTTTAATCTTTTATGCTGTTGACAAAAAAAAAAAAAAAATGCAACTATACAGTTACTTAAATCTTAATATATATAATTTGGTCTAGATTTATGTTTTCTACTGATGTAAGTAATTAAGATTTAATATGTTAAATTTGAATTCTTCATATCACTAAACTCTCTAATAGAACTCAAAAAGAAAATCCGAAATTATTGCAGCATATGCGTAGCATTACATTTAGCTTTGTGGATTTAGAACATTATTAAATGCTGACTATTATTTGGATTATTTAGCTTTGTGCTTTGCACCAAAAAAAAAAAGCTTTCTGCATGTGTTAAAATTTCACAAAATATTATAGTTACCAACTTACCATATATACTAACTAAGCCGCACTACAAGAAAACATTGAACATTCCGACTAATATTTCCGACTAATTAAGAAGTCGGAAACTTTTTGACTAATTTCCAACTAAATTCCGACTAAACTTCAACAAAAAAATTCTTCTTCGGAAATTGGTCAGAAAAGTATTAAATTTCCGACCAACGAGTATTAGTCGGAAATCGACGGAGAAAACCATCGGAAAAGTTTTTAAACTCCGACTAAATATTTTCGTCGGAAATTATTCAGAAACATTGTCGAGATTTTGTCGCTAAAAGTAGGTGTAAGACGTGATTTTTAAAATATTTATGACTAATTCCCGACTAACTTATCAATAATATTTTCGACTAATTTCCTACTATTTGGTCAGAATTTAGTCGGAACTTAATCAGCAAATTTGTCGCAGCTTCGTCGGAAAAAGTAGGTATAACACGTGATTATTACCGGAATTTCCGACCGTTTTGTGAAAACGTTTCCGACTAAATCCCTACTATCTCGTCGGAAATTAGTCGGAAATTAGTCGGAAATGTGACCAACGAAGTTCCGACTAGATAATTAGTCGGAAACTAGCCTAGATTGGTCAAATTATGTGGTAGCAAATTTGTCGCATTTTCGTCAGAAAAAGTAGGTATAACACGTGATTATTAAAGAAATTTCCGACTACTTTCCGACCAAATTGAGAAAACTTTTCCGATTAAATTCCTACTATTTAATCGGAAAGTAGTCGGAAAAGGTTTCCAACGAATTTCCGACTACATATATAGTCAGAAATTTGCCTAAATATCCGAGAAAAAAAAGTTCCAACCAGTCAGTCCTCAAACTCACCGAAAAAGTGTCGCAAAACTCCCTAAAAAAAATGTCTTCTCCTCATAATATTTACAGAGTTAGAGAATGGATGTACAATCGTTTAGATGCAATTACAGGAGATATACGACATGAATATAAAGAAGGATTATCAGAGTTCATGCAGTTCGCATCAAATCAAGAGATGACCATTACAAAAGGTATTATGTCTTGCCCTTGTGTTAGATGTGATAATGATCATTTTTTAAACAAGGATGTTGTTTGGAATCATTTATATTTTGGAGGTTTTACACCGGGATACTATGTATGGTTTTCACATGGAGAAGATTTTAGATCTGGTCCAAGTAGTAATCAGTGTAGAGAAGGTGAGCGAAGAAGACAAAATGTTGGTAGTTTTGTAGATGAAGGAACATGCCATAGGGAAAAAGATAATGTAGTGAGAATGGTTGGAGATGAGTTTCGAGAGACACTAGAGAGTACCAGAGTTGACGAAGAACCCAATTTAGAAGCGAGACAGTTCTTTGAAATGTTAGATGCTGCAAAGAATCTGATTTATCCAGGTTGCAAAGAGGGTCATTCGCCGTTATCAGCTGCAACTCGTATGATGAGCATCAAAACTGACTACAACTTAAGTGAGGACTGCGTTGATGCCAGAAGATAATTTAGCACCTCCTTCATACAACGCTGTGCAGAAATTGGTATCTGGTCTTAGGCTACCATATCAAATGATTGATGTTTGTAAGGAGAACTGTATGCTTTTTTGGAGAGAAACTGAACATTTGTCACAATGTCGTTTCTGTGGTGCTGATAGATTTATGATGACAAGTGGGAGGACAAAAATACCATATCAGCGTATGTGGTATTTGCCTTTAGCAGATAGGCTGAAGAGGTTGTATCAATCAGAAAGGACAGCAGCAGCGATGAGATGGCATGCAGAACATGAATTCACCGGGGAAATATCACATCCTTCTGATGCAGAAGCGTGGAAACATTTACATTCATTATATCCAGAATTTGCAAATGAGGCGAGAAATGTATATCTAGGGTTATGTACGGATGGTTTCAATCCGTTTGGTAAATCTGGTCGGAAATATTCTCTATGGCCAGTGATCGTCACTCCTTACAATCTTCCACCTGCTCTTTGCATGAAGCGAGAATTTCTTTTCTTAACCATTTTGGTTCCTGGTCCGAATCACCCTTGTCGATCTCTTGATGTGTTTTTACAACCGCTGATTGTTGAGTTACAAATGTTATGGTCTGAAGGGGTAGGTGCTTACGATGTTTCCACGAAGACTAATTTCAATATGCATGATGCATTAATGTGGACCATTAGTGACTTCCCGGCGTATGGAATGTTGTCTGGTTGGACAACACATGGAAGGTTGTCATGTCCATACTGTCAAGACAATACTGATGCATTTCAGTTAAAAAATGGAAGAAAATCTTGTTGGTTTGATTGTCACCGTCGTTTTCTGAGACGAAACCATCCATATCGACGCAGTAAGACTCTGTTTCGGAAGAACATGATTGTTCGTGAAGGTCCACCACGAGAGTATGACGGAGATTATATACTTCATCAATTGCGTGATTTTGGAGTTGATCAAACTTCAGATTGTGGAGGTAATGGTCATTCCAGGATTGACGGTTATGGTGAGCATCATAATTGGCATAAAAAGAGTATTTTCTGGAGATTACCTTACTGGAAAAATCTTCTACTCCGCCATAATATTGATGTTATGCATATTGAGAAGAACTTCTTTGAGAACATCATGAACACGGCTTTGAACGTTGCAGGAAAGACAAAAGATAATGTTAACACGAATGGATTTGCCGGACATATGTGCTCGTGAGGATCTACATCTACTTGGAAACGGAATTGGTCCTATTCCTATTTGGAGATTAGATGCAAAAATAAAAACGGCATTTTTCCAATAGATTATTGACTCTGTTAAGTTCCCAGATGGTTATGTTGCAAATCTGTCTTATTGTGTTGATGATCATAGTGGAAGATTAGCAGGGACGAAGAGTCATGATTGTCATATCTTCATGCAGCCGTTACTACCATTTGCATTTGCGCATATATTACCAACTATAGTTCATGAAGCAATTGCAGGTTTGATCATTAATTTTTTTCTGAAATTTTTTCATAACATGTCTTTTATACTAAATTGGTAACATTTTATTTTCATGTTTCAATGTTTAGCTGTTGGGGCATTTTTTAGGGATCTATGTTCGAGATCATTCACAGTATAAGGGATGCATAGATTGCAGGAAAATATTAGATCCGCCGCTTGCAGGAAAATATTAGATCAAACTCAACAATTTCAATTCTGTAAATTTTATATGTGGATGAAGAAACAAAGCAACCTGAGGGGTTCTTTCAGATCCGCCGCTTGCTTTTCCCACTGCCTTTCTCCGTCTCTCCGATCTGCTCCAAAAACGATTTTTTTTTTAATTGTTTTATTATAATAAAACAATTACTATATTATAATTTTTTTTTTGTTGAAACTTATTATAATATTGATACAAGGTACAAATACAATAAAGGCATTACTAAGACGGTGAAGAAAATAATTGAGAGCGACTTACCAGAACCTGCTCCGAATTGGTCAACATTGTCAGGATATACAAAGGATCGATGGTTCAAAGCCTTTGTGGCTAGTGATACAATTTCAATATACTTTTATATTTATTATGTTTTACATTAGATTGATAATTAAAAAACATTAAGATTTATAAAATCTCTTTGAAAAAATTGTAGCAAAAATTTTATTGGGATTATGGTGTAACAACCGAAGTCAAAGAAAAATTTGAAGAACTTTGCCAGAATCGTTTGAAAGATTACGTGTACGGCTGGAAAAAAAGGTGGAGAAATGGGAAAAAGAAACCGAGTTGGATGCGGGGATCAGTTTGGAAAGGCTTAATAGCCTTTTGGGAAGATGAAAAAAGTCAATCTTGTAGTTCTACATACTCTCTTAACCGTAAGAGTGAACGTGGAGGTTACGGAATGGCAAAACACACATGTGGGTCAATGCCTTATGTGCGTAAACGAGAGTCAATGGTAAGCTTATAATTTTTATAATTTAAATAATAAGTTTTCTAATTTACATAACTAGTTTCAATGCCTTATAATTTAAATAATTAGTTTGATAATTTTTATTACTTATAATTAATTGATTTTTTTTTAATGCGTTCCAATTTTTTTAGCGGGATCCTGAGTTGGGGAAGCTTCCTGACATGGTTACATTTATGGAGGAGACTCATAAGCGAAAATCGGATGGCATTTTCTTGGATAAAAAGGCTGAGGCTATTGCTCGAAAGTGTAGAGAAATGGAAGAGGAGAAGCTTACTCAACTATCTCAACTTGAAAGCACGTCCGATGATTACGAACTTACACAAGCTGAAAAAGATGCAATATTTCGTGAGGTTAGTTATTATATAATATACTTTGAACATTTAATTTAGAGTTTTTAGAATAATAATAATAGAAATTTATTTATTTGTAGGAAATACAAAGTCAGAAAGGAGGAAAGTTTGGATTTGGATCCATCCCATTTGATGAAGATATTAGGGGAAGTTCAAACAAAGAATCTTACGAGGAAAAATATCTCGAAACTCAAGAGAAGTATATCTCGAAACAAAAACTGAACTTGCTGCAACAAAAGAAAAAATGAAAGAGTTGGACAAAAAATATGAAGATTTCACATATTGGAATAATATGATGGCCCAACTTCATCCAGATTTAGTTCCACCATCTCGAAGAAATCCCATTGATGATTTGGATTTGTGATTTCTTTCTTTTAATTTGTATTTTGGTTTTTTTTTTAACTATATATGTTTCATTTCTGTTCTATGAATACTATTTATGTTTCACTTATGTTCTACGGCAGAAGCATTTGATGAATTTTTATTTTATAATTTATTAATATATAATATTTATAATTTTCTTTAATATTATTAAGTTGGTCGAAAATCAGTGGGAAATTTTTCATTTAATTAATACATTATATTTATTTATTGGTCAGCAATTGGTAGGAAATATTAATATATTGCTCAAAAATATAGTAATATTCCGACTATTTTCTGACTAATATGCATGGTTTGTCGGAAATTAGTAGGAAAATCATTAATAATAAAATATATTTTTAAAATATGATTGGAATTTGGTGGGAATTTTCCGACTATTTTCCGACAAGTATGTACGGTCGTCGGAATTTAATCGGAAACTGTTACTGATTCCCGACCAATATCATGATAAATTCTCGGAAAATCGTCACAATGTACCGACTATATTCCGACCAAAGATCTCGTCGTATATATTGGTCGGAAAATAGTCAGAGATTTCCGTCGAGTTTCCGACCAATTTCCAACCATATAATTGGTCAGAAAATTCTGACTATTTTCCGACCAAATCCTATTTGCGACCAGATTATTCCAACGACGTTTGTGTAGTCGGAAATTAGAAGGAACATGCGCTTTCCAACGAGTTTCCGACTAATACCCTGGTCGGAATTCGGCATGTTTTCTTGTTGTGCTGTAATCACACATTTAAACAGTTGGGTTCAACTATTTGACCCATATATTATTTGAATCAAATTAAATTCAATTTCTGATTTATTCCCTAATTGTCCTTTTTAATTTTAATTAGTGTTTTCTAAATGCATAAATTGAATGGCAATTGAAGTAAATAAAACCACAATTTTGGACATTCTTAATTTTGTACTCTTCTTTTAATAGTATTATTAAGATTTAGTCTTTGTCTGTTCCTATTTATGTGATAATCTTCTTGGAGTAGCTAGTCCGCCATTCTGATTGATCAATGTTCATTCAGAATTATAAATACCCTATGAAGTTCTTCACATTTTCTGACTTTTTCTGATGTTAACTATATCAAAAAAGGTAAACTTTCACTTCACAAAAAAAAAAAAAAAAAAAAAGAGAAGAAGGTAAACTTTCTTCGTACTTATGACCTTTAGTATTAATTATGACTTGACAAGAATGATCGAGGTAACAAATGATTTACATTTTTTCCAATAATACTGTAGTTTGGATAAACATTATTTTCGTTATTATTTTATTTCAGGAAATAGTCTTACAAGAGTTAGTTGCAAACTTGCAATTCAAAAGGCTTGAAGAGTCATATACGGGCAAATATTATGTATTATGTATATATCATATTTTGTTAGACATTTTATCTTTGTGTTATGATATTTGATTAACCAAAATTTTAATGGTTCGATTTTCTGTGTAGTAATGTTTTAGTTAACTACAGTTAATTTTTTATTTTAAAAGTCTAATATATATAAGTGCCTTCATAATGTATTCTTGCCTTACAAGAGTTACATTATAGACTAAATTGGTCAGTTGAATAAGTGCCTTCATAATGTATTCTTGCTTCTTGGAATGACGTTAACATTTAGTCGCTAAACATAAGGTTGACTAATTGACACAATGTTGTTAGTGTCTGTTTATAACCGACATTAAACCCGCGTTTATTTTGTAGTGATCTAATGGACCAGACAGCTCTGTGTAATAATAATTCAATGAAAGAGTATGACCGATCGTATTTAGACCCAATCATTTTCCGTCGTCGCACGGCAAGGTATACGCTCATAAGGTTTGGCTCGTTCTGGACCCAATCAGTACTTCCCTCATGCATCATGCATGGCATCAAAGCTCATATGTCTTGGGATCCAAGAAACTCAAATAATTTATCTGAAACACACTTTTGACGAAATTAGTGTTTACTGAATTCCCCCTTGTTTATGTCAAGCATAACTATTATATATGTGATGTTACAACGGAAGTCAAGAGTCAAGAAACAAATATATATGTGTGATGTTACTCGTATCTAGTTTTTTTGGCTCTCGAAAATTGAAGTTCTGATTTTACGTACTGCTATATGGAATGAATCTCTAAAAAGATTAACTTATTAAAAAAACTTACACATGAAGTCAGTAGACGTGTTTCAAAATTACAATATGGTCATTTTTGCCTGGCCCTAGCTAACTGGATAATCAAAGGCCAAATATTATGGTTTACATATATACTACTGTATATGTAAACCAATTTTTTTCAAACATGTATAAAGTTGACCTTAATTTTTTTTTGAACAAATTCATTGAGATAATAGTATGTTGATTGATTTTTCTTTCTAACAAAAATCTTTAAAGGAAGATTTATTACAAGGAAAAGGATGAGAATGCATATATATAGATATATGGAAATATTTCTTAAATGATTTTTTTTTTCTTTTTCAAATGTTGATATAATTTTCCTTAAATTTTCCTTTATATATTATTACAGAATATTTCCCTGACTCGTCTCTATTAATAGGAATACGTAAGATACATGACGAATTCACTCAGTTGCAAACAATGAAGACAGGCATAACAAATTAATCCAAACACTTGCGAAGTTGATAACATAGAAGAGATTCTTGAGCGTCTGCCGGTGAAATCTCTCTTCCGATTCAAATCCGTGTCGAAGCTATGGAGATTGATGATCGAATCTAACTATCTCGCCGAGAAACGTCTTCTCCGACACCCAAATCCAAAACTCCTTGTTCTTCGATTGGAAATATCTAGTGACCGTTGTTCAAGAACCATATTTTTGGCGACTAATTCAAAAGATGATCACGACGACCATAGAAAAATCTTCATTCATTCTTACAAATCTCCACTTCCATATCCCATATATTCTATGTACGATATAGCTGGTCAAATAATGGGGTATTGCAACGGTTTAGTCTGCATCTACGATCTCGTTGGCTACATTTATCTGATTAACCCCGCAACAAGAAAACTCCGGATTCTTTCTCCCGAGTTTTTGCGAGCTTATACAGACCGACCGGGTACGAAAGATAGTTTATGTCTATCTGATGTGCTACAGAATCCGAGAGTAGACGTATGGAGTTTGCAGCAAGAAGATCCTAGTGTGAAGTGGGAAAAGATTTTTTCAGTTAATATTTTAAGCACGAATTGTTTAGACGCAAACTTTTGGAAGCTTGGTCTAGCTGCTTATTATTTTAGCTCTACAGGAAGATATCCAGCTAATAATCCTTTAGATCAAGTCCCCGATGATCACTGCAGCAGCGTTTTGCATACGGAGAAATTTGGTTATTCAGTCTAGTTTTTACGGTCCATGCTTTAAACAAATAGGATTCTCTATTTCTTCAATTAAATTAATAAATTTAAATTGGTTTTTGTTTACTTGTTACTTTGTTAGTCTCTTCAGTGCCTAAATATCCGATGTTTATCTCACTTTTGGACGACCATGGTCCATGCATGAATGTTTTACATGTGTTCCTTATCCATGAACTCGAAGGACGTCTTCACTCGGAGTTAAAAACCTAGTAATTAACATATTGATTTCTACTTGTTGGGCTTTCTCTAGACATCCGTCCACTCCAACCTATCCAAATTGGTCAAAAAATCTCACATTCTGACTTTTAAAAGTTTATATTAATTTGTTTGGTAAAATGACCTTTAAAATACAACTAGAAAGTCTTAATACGATTGGCATGGTCCACATATAAATTTCGTTTCAATTTCAAATTATCTTTGCGAACATAAAGAATTAACAAAATAAAAGGCTTACACACTAACACGAGAGAAGAATTTGTACAATAATAGATTGTAAGCATTAGTGTTCTTATTATTCGATGGTTTATAACATAATAAATGCGTAAAAACTATTCACACAAGTCACTGATTTTAGTTCAATTTCTCACAAGTTTCTTTGGTTTTTACCAGACGACTTATTGTTAGAATCAGGACCCCGCTTGGCGTACAAGGAACCAGCCGCTGATACATCAGAAGGCAAAGAGACCGTAGCAGAGAGAGGTTGGAAATTAGTGTTTCCAACGAACCAGTAGAGCGCCCATTTGAGATTGCAGAGAGTATACTTCAGTGCTTTTGTCCAACTCTCTTTCTTATTGAAGCTCTGTGTTATCGAATACCCCTCCACTTTGTCATTTTCGATCCTGCCAAAAGAATGTTATATGAGAGAAACTTCATTGGTTTTGGGTTCCACCCATTAACAAAAAAAAAAGATGAGTGACGAAAAAGATTTTAGTTTTAGGAGAGTGGGGACTTGCTTGAATGGAAGTTTGAGGCATTTCTCTGGTGGGATATTGTTCTCTTGGTCCTTTGAATTTGCGAAATCAGTGAAGTCTTTAAGACACATCAAATACAGTGTCATGGCTTTATCGTACCGAGTGCTCCAAAACAAGTTTACAGGGCCAAACCTGACAAAACACATTGAAAGGTTTTTAGTTATAAAACGCTGAAGAAACTACTAAGACAAAACTTACCACAAGACTTGCGTAAAATCAGCACAAGACATATGTTTTAAGTTCAACTGAATCAACTCCAAGCATAATAAACCAGTACAAGACTATGCCAATTAAGCAATGAAAATTACTTACAGCTCATAAGTTTCGTTGTTGCTGTCTACAATTCTAGGATAGCTCCCCATCGGCTGTATCTTAACTCGAGATCTTTAAAGGTACTGGTTAAGAATAAACTTCATAAACAGTACATAGTATCCAACAACAAGATTGCAATAAGGAAAAGAATTGTGAGACGTAGTAACAAGGATACTGAAATTTTGGCCGGAAATAGTTACACATCGTGTGGAGGAGAAGACAGGCTTGGCCCCAAGCAGCATTGATCTCATCCCACTCAACCTAATAATGTTTCATATGACCTAAGTTAACACTTTTTATGAGCAGAAAGAGGTTATAACCTATAAACATGCAACTGAACTTGCAAAGCTTACCTTTATGTCAGGGAGTAATCCAAGTCGAAAATTGTTAATCGTACCAAAATCTCCATCATACCGTATGGGGAAGGCATCAATCAGTACGTTTGTCTTATTTAATAACTCTAAATGTGCTTGTGAAACTTCAATCTTTGCCAAGATTGCATCTCTCTCTTGCTGTTAACAAGACGTATATATATTTAAACACTAGATCTACGAAACGAGTACTGTTACGCTGATAAAGCCTAAACCTTCACAGATACAACATGACTACAAAAACCTAGTCAATTGCTATGAACACTAATACCACAATGAGAGAGAACTATTATCAAGAATCTGTGAAGCAAACGAATGAAAGCTCTGGACTCTCTAAAGTATCATTTAGTAATGAAATGAGGGAGAACACTAGGAATATCACCAGCAACGCACCTGATGGGCTATTAGTTGAAACTGAAAATTATTGAACTCTTGCCAATACCTATTACCAGAAAAGTCATAAAAGCATGTGAGAAAATAAGAGATGGCATTATAAATGTATCGTTAAGGAAAAACAGTGAGGGAGCTTAACCGATCTTCGAGTTCGTTAAAGCGATTTCCCTTTGATTCGAGCTCCTTCAGTTGATGGTTCACCTCAGCATTTTGTTTCTCTGTTTCTTCTATAGCTGCAACAAGTTTTCTTTCTTCTTCCTCAATCTAAGTAGAGCAGAGCAGGAAAACAACAACAAACTTGTCACTTAAAAAAACTATCTGCAATTCATCATAGAGTTGGTTAAAACAATATGCTGAAACCTGAAAAAGGTACCTTCTTTTTTTCCTTGAGAAAATCAGATTCACTAAGAACATCTTGTGTCTCCCCTTCTAACCGCTGAACGCATGCTTCGTAAGCTTCCACGTCCCTCGTCACATCCTCAACTTCTTTTTCAAGTTTATCAGACAAAACCCTCATGCATTCTAAGCACAATGGCTGTTCAACCTAAATAAATAACTCACAAGCAAGAAAAGTATTATCATGATGACTTCATTTTTATCCAAAGAGATACAATACAACACTCTACAATACCAAGAATACAAAAACATCATATACCTGAGTCTGAGTTCTGGCAATATCAAAAGCTCGTGTCAAGACATTGATAGTGGCATTAAAGCCAGAATTATTGGAATGCAACGGACCGTTTTGGCCGACTTCAAGGGAAAGATTGTGAGAAGAGGGTGAATCAGAAGCAGGCTCAGACTTATACACAACAACAAACGAGTCTTCCATAGCCTTTCCAGATTGGTTAGCATCAGGACCACGAGGACGTGGAGGAATGCCCTGAGCTTGTGCTTGAGGAGGCTTGTGTCGAGGTAAGACAACAAAGGAGTTGTCCATGCGTGTTGAACCAACAACACTGTTAGCTCCATATCCTTGTCCCTGCATTGTTGCTGTATGTAACCAGTTTTTATAAACTAGAGAGACTTCTTATTAGATAGGCAACAAGAAGCGGGGGGGGGGGGGGGGGGGGGGCACTTAAACTAACTAACCGGAACCGGAAGGAGGAGAATCGGAGAAGAATTTGGCGGCGTAGGAATCGACGACGCCGACGATGGTAAGGGAGTGGTGACAGTTTTGGCAGACCCATTTAGGAAGACTCGGGTCCATCGGGATGCTCCGAGTTTTATCGGGGATTTCCTCTTTCCTCATCTCGCTTCCCAATTTTTGAAATCAAATCTCTTTCTCTCTAGGGTTTGGGTTTTTCACCTTCCTTTCTCTCTACTTATATAATCAATCTGTGAAACAGTAAAGATCAAAATAAAAAGGATTGATAAATCCAATCCGAGCTTCACCCGAGAATCCGGAGATCGGCAAAATCAAAGCTTAGGAGGGAGGGGATAATCACCAAGGAACAAGGATCGAACCGAAGAACAGAGATTCTACTGAAGATGTTGATGATGATGATACAGAGAGCGAGATAAAAGAGAGATTACTAAAGTCTCGTATTGATTGGATTTTAAGGTGTGTAGAAGAAATAATTAAACCAGAAATCATAATTAATTAAACCAGATAGTATGAGATTGCCCCAAAAAAGAAGAAGAAGAGTATATCTAAAATAAATATGAACCGTCCAAATCTTAAAGAAAGAAAGAAAGAAAAAAAAACAAAAAAAAAACAAAAAGAGAATATCTCAAAAACCAAAACAAATAATAAAACGGAGGAGAATTTGTCTTCAAATGGGGTCTTCGTTGGTCGGCAGTCTTCTAAAGAAGTTCTGGAATCCGTAGGGCAAATCGTTGCGAAACCACGGGAGTTTAATCCACCAGCCAATAACTACCCAAAAGAAAAACCCATACGGGAATCTACCCCAAATGATGTTAACGATGTACAGGATGATGTAACAGAAGAGAGCCGAAACAAATGGATGCTCAATTAGCAAATCAACAAGCGCTAGAAACCGTTCTCCTTGTTTCGCAGCATCCCCCAATAGTGACATCACCTGCTCCATAATCTTCCTCAACCTATCGTACCTCATCTTGAGAATGTTCACATCCATCTCCCCCGACGGAAACGAGTCCAACTCTTCTGCTAACTCGTCTAGGTTGATCACCTCCAGCCCCCAGAGCTTCAAATCCACGGAAATCAATGGAGGAGGAGGAGTAACGTTCCGATAGCGCAATATCATCTTGACCCCTGACGTAACACCTAGAAGCACAATCAAAACCACAGCTAGCCACGAATCCACCAAACACAACATCAAGTAGTCCCACCAAATAAGCGCAATACTGACTACAAATACAACGACGAGTTTCGGAGGTAACTCTCTCCCGGATCTGATCAACTCAAGGGTCGAAACCCACCACGTTAACCTCTTATAGAGTATGCAAAGCCTTGCAAAATTAGCTTTCGTTCTTCTCATACTGAAATTCTTACTCTTCGGCTTCAACATATCCGACACGATTTCGCTTCCCAGAGGCGGCAAAGTATTCTCAAGATTCGCACAGTTCAGATCCACTGCTTGTGCTCTCATCTTGTCGACCTGATACATGGACACTGGAGACTTGTAATGAGTTTTAGGTAACATCCAACGGGTAGAAGCCGAAAACCGTGCGTACAATTCAGCAGAATTAACATAGCGAATCGCGAGCTGAAGCTCTCCCATTTTCTTCAGTCCGCTGCTTCCCAAATTCATTATCGGATACGAGCAAGTGTAAATCCAGTTATAGTGTACACGATTCAATGGGATCCTCACTTTCCCGATCGGAACATCTTTCCCCGTAACGTTTTTGATTTTTCGGTTATCGTAGATCCCAAGCGTTAGCACCGTACACTTGTCATAGACATCCCACGAATACTGCTCGTTCCACTTGGGTGAGACATTATTAACCACGGTTCGAGTCCTCGCCCATTTATTCCCATATTTAGCCACCACATAACTGTCGATGCCCGGTTTATTCTCGTCTCTTCCCTTTAAACCGGATGCCCCCAAAATCCCGATTTCCAATTTCCCGAGAACACCCGGCCATAGCCCTTTAACATAAGCTCTGTAGTCACTCGCGTATTCGACGCATTCCTCAGCAACGTGATAAGCCTGATCAGTCGCTAGTTTCATCTTGAGTCTGCTTGCGAACCTCCTCGAATCGCCTGCCGGTTCGACCCTAACCGGCATTTCAAGGTCATAGAACAAAACCGGTGCAGAACTTGGAATTTTAAGCGGAGTCATCTCTGAGAGCTTCTTCTTTAACATCCCTATGCATTCTTCGTGTTGCTCGTCGACTCTGTCCATCACCTTAATGACGACGGTTCCTTCTAACGGCTCTGATGCAACTAATATTAGATCTTGGTTCCATGACGGGTTTGCACCGGAACAAACTACGGTTTTGAGACATACTTTACCTAGACTTGCCGTCACGTATGCCGAAGGAGTCCGCTTATTATCAGAAGAAATCAAATCGTGACCTGAAACAATGGTAACCCTAACGTAACACAGCCTTGGGGCTAGGTAGACCTTAGGTCGCGTGTTGATCACGCAAAGTGGACTCACTTCAGAGGCGTCTGAAAACCAAGCCTCTGGATAAACCTCATCAACTTGTGTACCAAACCAAGCCGACATCAGCAAATCCATGTGATGACCTGTTTGGGTATTCTGCATAGAGTACCACTGAGGCGCGATTCTTGCGTCCGGAGGAACCCTACTCGGAATCTCCGAGGCCAGTTTGAAGTTTCGCTTGCCAATTACGGTTCTGGTCGCATCATCTTTGAGAGTAACGGACAAGACATCACCTTTGGTTTTGTCGAAAGCGAAGACTTGATTCCACTGCATATTTTGTCCCATTGGCAGATCTTGGGTCGAGGATTTGTAGTTTCCGAGAGTGATTTCGACGATGGGGATTACAACAGTGTTGGCTATTTTGTTCTTGGCTTGGATTACTTCTAAGTAAAGAAACTCCATCTGCTCGACGAGGTCATGTGAAGATGTTGGGCCGTGAGGGTTTCGAGCTCCTCTTTCTCCCCCAAGCTTTGGAGAGATTTGCTTGACGATGAATTCATCTTTCTTGGCAGCCATCTCTGAAACAACAAAAAAGGAAAAAAAGAGAAATGAATAAGAAATTTGATTTCATGTATGAGTTTCTAATTAATCTTTTGTGCATTGGTAGTATCTTAGAGACATAATCAAAATAAATGAAAAAAAAGGTAGGAAAAAATGGAGAATCGATTTTTAATATAAAAAAACATGAGAAACCTTGAAAACCCAAGAGACAATTAAAATTTATTCCATTTTTAATATAAAAAGATATGAGAAACCTTGAAAACCCAAGAGACAATTAAAATTTATTATAATAAACCAAATCTATAAAAACTTAAAATTTTAATTAAATAGTTTATTTGTTATTTTATTTTTTATGGTATAAATCGTAAAAAGTTTTTGCTATCTAACAACTCTATTTTGCATAATTTAAAAATTTATATTGATATTATTTTAAATTAATATTAGTTAAAATATTATATGATTAAACAAATTATGAGATTTGAAAAAATATATTGTATTATTAGTATTTATAATTTTATACTGATAGTATGATTAAAAATATAACTAATTAATAAAATTAAATATATCTAATAAGTAATTTAATATGTTTAAAAGATATTAATAGATAATTAAACAACAAAAAGGGAATCGTGGAGGAAAAAAAAAACAAAAAGTATTAGACCCGTACATGGTTTTAATAAATTATGTTTTAAAAAGTATTAAAACATATTTTTTTTAAAAGTATATATATATATATATATATATATATATAATTTTATTAGCGAGGTTTATACATATTATGGTTGATCTACACAACTTTCACCCCACGATAAGCCAGTATTAAAATTTAGTACGTACTGGATTCAGACTCAGTCAAAAAGTATTAGACCCATCAACTAACAAAAATCAGTATTCAGTTAACGTCAAAACATATTATTTTTAGAAAAATAAATTTTAATAAAAATATGTCTTAAAATGGAAAACAAAAAAGTATATATATATATATATATATATATATATATATATTTCAGCTAAATATATGTTAGTGATGAAATAGTGATATGTGGTAAGATTATCGAAGCTAAACCAGAAAAAATGAAGAGAAAAAAATGTCAATATTCCTCAAACTATGTTTTATGGAATATTTGTGACATATTTTTAGTTAATTAATTTGTGCCATGTGATTTTTAAATTGAGTACGTTAACTATAAGAAAAAAGTTCTAGATTCACTTTATTTTTGTAAAATTTGGAATGCAATTAAAGATTTAAAAAAAAAAAAAAAAAAAACTTTGCTGTGCACCGGGTATAAGTATAATGCTAGTTAAATAACAAGTAGGAAGTGGAGTTACCAAGACAATCGGTATCTTCTTTAGGACAGATCAAGAACGTGTTCGTCGCCGGAGATTATGTAACAGTCTTCGATCCTCGTGTTAGTGCGTGAGTCTGACCACATCAAAACCAATTAAAATCAAGAAACTAGAAACTAACGATTCGATTTGATTGGCGGCGACGAAGTATACGAACCTGGATTGATACCGTCTGTGTTCGGAAATTTCACTGGAGCAGAGGAGCGATGATCGTAACCCTTTTCACGATGTTCCACGTACGAAGGCTCTGAAGGATGCGATAACGTTACCTTCCTTAGGACAGATCAAGGACGTGTAGTTAGTTCGCTAAACAAGTCTCAAGGAGTTACACTACTAAACATAAACCCTGAAGTCTTGATCCTCTGACCGATATCAATACTTACACTTCATCAAGAGCACACAAAAAAAAAAAAAAAAAAAAAATCATCACAAACCTGTGTGTCTGGATACAATGAAGCAGCGTACAAAGAGTTTTTGGCTTTGATTATTCCTTATGATTACACATGCACGCATGTATTATATATATACATATAAAATATACACACAAAGTGTTGGATATAGAAACAGAATTTAGAGAAGTGGAATATTCATACATATAAAATATACACAAAGTGTTGAATATAGAAACAGAATTTAGAGAAAATGGAGTATTTTCAAATTTTACATTAAGAAAGTGAAATCCTCTGTCATAATCTTATTTCCTCATCGCCGGTTTAGTGAAACTAATCTAATTGTCAATTGAGTAACTCTGGTTTAGTGATACTGGTTTCTGTAACACGATTTGTATTGCCAGGATCATAGAGAAGCGTGAGGTCGAACATACGTTCTAGACATCTAATTCGTTTTTCAATAGTGTTATATATTATTCATAGTGATATAGCACTATTGAAAAACGTATTAGATGTCTATGTTGGGAATCGAATGTGACAGATGCAAAAATACGAAGAAGACTTTGAATGCTTTCATGTTTCAAGATACTGCATCTTACTATTCATACTAATGGGCTAAGAGTGATTGCAAGTTAAAGCCATAATCAACAATTACAGCTTTTTCCATCATGTTGTAATCAGCCTCTTCCATAAGGTCTTGAGTGATTGATCGCAGTGGTAGTGACGAGCATGAAAGAAGTATACTAATCAATCTGAGAGCTTTCTACTAATAATGACATCAAATCCACGTTAAATGCATTAGAAAATCGTTGAACTTTAAAATCCATTCAAAATCGTGAATCCCGTTTGCATCTGTTTGTATTGAACTAGCCATCGGCTTGATTCTTCTCCAAAGATAGAGAGTAACATCTTCGCCATTATATTCTCTCTACATTTGATCCTGGTTTGTGTATTTATAATTTTCTGAATTTGGTGTTTTGGCTTCGTTTCGACAGTTTTCTAAATCAATTATGGGCCTCGAACGTAGCCTCGCTAATAAAACATTTTGGAGATGCATCAAAAGAATATCTTTTAGCAAATCCAAGAGACTTTATATACATTCATGCATACAAAAGTTAGTTGCACCCTTCATGGGTCGGAGAGGGATTACTCCGACAAACCGGGCAAGAACTATGCAACTTGAGCCACGCATCAATACATTCCGTATGGAAGCAATGTTCACATTCCGGTAAACACCTAACACTTTCTTTGGTTGCATATTCTGACAAACAAATGGAACATACAACATCATTTGACCCGGTCGGGAGTCTCCTACTCTCCCCTAACTCAAATTTCTTGTACGACTCAATAGTAGACTCATCGAGACCCGTCCTTGTGACTTCATCGCTTGGCTGTGGCCTTACCGTTACAGATCCGGAAAGCCTTGCAACCACTGCGTGTTGTATCTGGGACGAGACTCTCTCAGAACTGCACATGACAAGACCGACACAAAAGGTCAGGGCGGTGAGCGGTCCGACTAGGGAGAGGCAGATTATCTTTAGTACTTGTAAGCCTGTGTTGTGAAGTCCTGTTTCGAAACAACAAAACGGGTCAACGGTGAAACTTGTATGTACATATATATATTCCAATGTTACGACATTCTCTCATGTTTGTTGCTATTTGAAATATATGATTGCTTTAATTAATCAAAGTCAATGATTTGATGTCATTATTTAAAGCCAACTAGTTTCATTTCTTTGTTTAATCGGTAGATAAACTAACTACCCCAAAAGAATAGATAAAAAGATTAACACAACTCCTTGGATTTGAAGATTTCCACCATTCATTAATGGACTCTTTCGGAAAGGATATTCTCAAAAAGTAGATGAAGTCGTTTCAAGTAGGAAGGTTGTGAAGGACAAAAGAAGAGAGAAGAATTGAGATAGTACGCACCAGAGTTAACAGAACTGAAGCATTGGGCTTGGAGGGAAGTATTGTTTTTGAATCCACATCTCGAATTAGTCCTCCTCTCACAATCTCTGCAATCAGGGGAGTCCCATTTGAGCCACAGGTCTCGACTGTTTTGGCCACCGGGGAATGCCGTGTAGGCGACAGACCAAGAAAACGGAAGAGGTAACGTCTTAAAGATCTGACAAGAAGACGGCATCAAGCTGACCAGCTCCAACTGGACAACGAAGAAGGAGGAAGTGGAGTTACCAAGGCAATCGATGGCACTGAAAGATGCGGTGACGTTATCTTCCTTAGGACAGATCAAGAACGTGTATTTGCGAGGACGAAGAGGAGAAAAAGGAGATCCAGAGGCGTCAAAGTTAAGAAGCCTTCTAGCCAAGCAGTTCTCAGGGTCGTTAAGGCGAATACGCTGCGTTTCATAATCAATCTCTTTAACCAGAAATGGTTCCGACATAGGAGGAAGCTTTAAGGCAGTATTGCCACCATCTGTGCATAAAAGATTGAATCCCGTGTAGCCACATGACTCAGGTTGATAAGGGAACAGCGAGAAAGGGAAACGGACATCAACGTTTCCTTGTCCACATGAGGAAGTGTAGCAGGGTTTTGGTTGTGATGCGTGGAGGAGAGGGAAGATGATGAAGAAGAAGAAGAAGAAGATGAGATGAAGAAGGAGAGGGAGTTGTTGTGTCGAGAAGGTCATAATGTGGTCTGGCACTAAGGGATAGGAAGATGAATACTCACTACTTATACAGACTAATGGAAAAAGTCAAAAGACTAATTTGGCAATAGAAAATATATATATTCTCTTGTATTCTATATATAACTATATGCAAATGGTATGAGTTAAGATAGAAGAAGCTCTCTCAAGTCAATTCTCTCAGATAAGTCTAGCAACATATATTACATTGAAGAAGACGAGAGAATTAACATACCAGAAGAAGCTAGAAGCTTTTGGATGGCGTAGAATCATAGCTGCTTCTGGGATCACGCAATCTTCAACCACATCGCTCTCTCTACACAAAAGAACATATTCGTATCCAAAAAAAAAAAAAAACAAACAATCAACACATCAATGGGATACCCTAATCCGGAGACTTTCAACAAAGAGGGGGGCAAGAGGACAGGAAGAAGCCTAACCGGAATGAGAAGAATCATCGATGAACTGTCCGGCGTAGGAATCGGTTCTGACGATTCGATTCGGATCCACCGCTTATGAATTTTCATCAAAAATAAAATCCCTAGATTGCGGACGGACTTCCGATCAACTAAACCCAGTTTACTAAAGAAAAAAATCCGTCCAAAATCTAGGGATTCTTCGTCTGATTTCCAAGGAATCATCACATTTTACATCGATCGCTCAACGGTGATGCTCGTTTCGTTTCTGATCCGTTTACCGCCTAAAACTCTCTCTCTCTCTCTCACCGGGATGCGACTGAATCAGTGGGTTCCGTCCGGATCTGGGTGTGATAATTCTAGTCTTCGTATTTTTTGACTTGATAATGGACTTCAGGCCCATATTAGTTTAAAGCCCGTTAGTATTGGCCTCTTTTAGGTGACGCTGATAAACTACAACATTCACTCGCTAAGAAAACGCGTGTTTCTCACGTACTTCTTGAAGATTTGACAAGACTTTAGGAACCGGCGAGATCTGATTCTGAAGGTGTGACGAAGGAGGTCATGGAGTTACCAAGGCAAATGAATGGGTTAGATTTCGAAGGAGGAGGATTTGACGTCTTCGTTAGGACAGCTCAACTCAAGAAGGTCTGGTTCAGAAGGTGAAATAGGAGAGATCCTGAAGCCTCAAAAGCTGAGGAGCCGTCTGCCTAAGCAGTTTATCAGGGTCGTTGAGGCGAATACGTTGCGGTTTTATTTCTCGGACGAGACATGGTTCAGGGTTTGGAAGCTTTAAGTTTAGGCTGTCTCATTAAGATCGGTGAAACGGAGGTTCAATCTTGTATAGCCACGGGACGAAGACTGGTTGGGAAATATCCAGAAAGGGAAGCTGACGTCAAGGTCCACATGAGGAACTGTAGCAACCAACGTTTTGGTTCTGAGGCATCTAGGTGAGGGAGGGAAGAAGAAGACGAGGAAAACGAATTGTTTTGAGAAAGTCATTAATGTGTGTGGCTCGGCACTAAAAGGGAATTGTAAATTTGTAACTACTTGAAGATATATAATAGAAAAAGTCAGAGAACAGTAATCAATATCTAATTTGGTAGTAATAGAATATGGTCGACATAAATCTTCTTATATTCATTGGTATGTGTTTCTTATACAAGAAGTTCAGTAACCTGTCATACTTTTCTTATAACCAATTGTAAAGTTGTAAACTTATAATGATGAGCTAATTAATGTTTATCTTTATTTTACTGAAGAAAAAAAAGGATTTGAATACCAGATATACTTAAAGCTTTGTGTGTGACTTTGAAGACAAAGCAGTGTGAAGGAATCAGAGAAGCTGCTGGGAAATTCTGATGGAAACAATGTCACCGTCTGTTCCTGCTTTCATTGTGTGGTATTTCACAAGGATTCCTGCAATTTAGATTTGTCAAAGAAATTGTAATTGTGTTTCTTTCTTCCTAGATAAAGATGGTTGATTATGTAATGTGATTTGGACTTAATACCTTCGTTTTCTTGCAGTCTTGTGTGAACAGCGACAGCGTGGGGTGCGATAACTGCTTTAGGTTGGGAATCATCTGGCTCTCCGGTCCAAGACTTGAGGTTGAGAATACCTATATAGAGGTTAGATGTGAGATGGAGAATGATTGAGGATGAAGGAGCATAAGAGTGTAATTAAGTTACCTGAGGATGAAGACTCTTTAAGGTGTTTGAGATCAAATATGGCTCCACAAGCTGCACCTGCGTCTTTCTGTAACTTATGAGATCCAATAAGATTGTAATCCCAGCTTCCATCTTTGTAGCCTTCACTGAGGAACAGTTCCATGTGCCTAGCATCAAGTGTTTGCATTGTTCCTACACAATAAATAGAAACACTCATAATTAGTTGTAATTTCGTTATACTAAATAGAGTAACATCAAATACTAAAGTTTCAGCAACAGATTAGAGTTGATTAGTATCTTTTACCATCACAGGTACTGAGGTCACAAACAGGGCAACGCACAAGCTGTAAATCTGGAAAATAAGATAAGCCATGTTACAGTTTTTTCCTGTAGTTGACAAATTTCTGCAGGTCATGAAATGGAAAAGTTTGTTACCTGCAATCCAGATACCACCTTTGATGTCGTTGATGACACATGAACCACTGGACTGTAACATTCGTTCTATGGTTCCATCCCTTGGGACTTTGAGATGACCACTCAAACTCTCAGTCAGGAGTGAGCTTCGAGAGTCAAGTAGAAAGGCACCAATCCGCATCCAATCTATAATTACAGTGTCAAAACCAGATAGAAATGAGGCTGTGATCACCAAATGAAGAACTTCAAAGTCAAAAGAGATCTGGACATGCATGGTCGTTAATATCAGTTTCCATAGAGAATCAACATATGGCCTGGTATCTATCTATATGAACATGACCTTTTGACAAATCAGTAGACTAAGAGAGGATGAACCCAACCCAATTCAGGGACTAACCAATATGCTTCTCCTTCTGACGGAACAAGTAAGAGTGACTCCCATCTGCAGTTTCCCATATTGTTTTTTCTTAGTTTTACAATTGTATCAGAATGTAAAATTCGGAAGTTGATGTGAAGGTCATACTTACCAAAAGCTGAAGCATAAATCTTAATCCAGCTGGAAGAAACGGGAAACGTCTCAGGGACCTGAAGATCACGCAAGCAGGCAAACCTCCAAACAATATCCTCCATTACGAGCTTGTTGAACCATTTGTTCGTTGCTCCCAGCATCACCAAGGATTTACCATCCAAAAACCTTGTTATGTATGTCCATATATCTTGCTCAAACCTGATTCAGCAGAGAAAAATTATAAGATTCGGTGAGTATAGAGACTTAGATCTAAGAAACCTGATTCGAAATTGGAGGAAAATAGCGATTGATTTTCAAATTCTTCCTCGTTGGTATCTGGATTCGATTTTTGAAAATTGAAAGCGAAGGAACATGAAGAAAAACTCAAATCCCAGTTTCTATATCAACCACACAGTCACGCAGAGAGATCTTTATAAGCATCTGAGTCTCATACAAATCAAATTGATTCCGCGGTTTAGTTTCCAGAAGGTAACGAAGAAGATTGATCGAACTCCATATCCTAGATCCATCCAATAGAGTAAGATTAAACACCGTACAAGCATTTCAAATTCAAATTGGAGCTCAACCCAAACCCGCACACCAAAACTATCCGAGAACAGATCTATTACGCTCATCAAATCGAAATTTCGCGAAGTCTAGAGAGAGAGGTGGGGAAGAAAAGTACCATGAGAAGCGAGGCTGGTAAGTATGAGCAGAGCACCGAGGAGATACACAGCCATGGATCCCTCTGAGGATCTTCCCGTTCTTCAGTTCGTTGCCGTGAACGATTCTTCTCTTCACTATACCATCTTCGTCTCTCTGAAGATCGTTCTTATTTTCGTTGCTCTCGACCAATCTTCTCTTCAGTCCACCATTATCGTCTCCCTCCGGAGCTTTCCTCTTCCCTCTACTCTCTCCTATAACTTCACCATATCTCAACTTCATTCTTCGTCTCTCTCTCTATATCTCTCTCTCTCTCTCTCTCTGCTCACTCACACTAGTCACTAGTTTGTTAAGAATTTGTTTCAAGCTCTGAACCGTGTAGCTGTGATATATACCAAGCGAGGGAGACAACAGCGAATTTTGAAAATTTTCATGTTAAATGACGTCTATATCCCTGTAACAAACTTTGTGGGGCCGCCTCTTTACATTTCGAAATTGGCTTGAACTTAGAATCCGGTTTAATATCAGCAGACGAAACCTAAACCAAGTTATATATCTCTTTTTCTTTTTACCCAGTATGATTTGGCCTTGTTCATAAAAAAATTAAGATCGGCATAGTAAATTCGACATAATTTGTAGGAACTTCGGCCTCGAAACTATATTCTGTGAAATGTTAAGAAGCTATAAACACTTGAACATTCTGGACCTAACTAGGATCGAAGTAAAGTCTTCTTTAGTTGCCTATGGAAGTTTTTCCTTTGAATTCTACAGATTTACAAAATTTCCACGCCGGGAAATGTAGGCAGCGTGCACGCTTTAAACGGTTTAACTAATGAATCAATCGGAAAGAAGTCAGCATGAGCTAGCCACCGAGGAAAAAACGGTTAACTTCCCATCACCGCCGTTACTGTTCAAATTTGCAGCAAGTTTGAACGTTTGCAAGAATGGTTTAGACTTAAAAAAGACCTCTAGTTCATGAATTTGCGGCAGTTTGGAGCTTTACAAAGGCAAGGCACTTTGATTTCTTCAGATTCATCAACCTCAAAGAGATAATCATACCTGTAGAAAAATGGGGTTTCATCATTAAGGTAAATCAATGTCAAAAAATATGTGAATTCTATGAGAAGAGTAGCTGAATTTTTTTTTACGTAAGCTCTTCGCCAGCTGAGACAATGGTCTTTGCAATGAGGACGATTCTGTTGTCTTCGCCATCACCCATACTCACTATACGGGCATAGCAATTGGGCATACACTGCACAAGACATGACCACCGTTAGTATTATTAGTTACCAGGCTTTGGTATCATGTGTCAGTTTACGGAACTTACTGAATGATTGATCAAGCGTGCTATGTTTCCAGAGTCTGTGGCATCAATCACTATCTCTTCACTTATCTTAAATAGCTGCGTTGTTAGGCAATAAGTTAACCATTAGATGCAGCCAGCGGATAATGTTGAATGTAAGCAAGCAATTCAGAACTTACGTAACAATCTTTGCCTTGAGAACGGTACTTTGCCTCTCTCAGATCTGCAACACTTCTCCTAACTTTCACCCCACGATACTCGATAATCTACACAAGAATTACAGTATCAGTAGTTTGTTTAAGATGCACATCAATTTGGCCATCGAAATCATGCATTTGATCATAAACTAAGTACCATTTGTCCTTCTTGAATATTTGTCTTTGCAAACAGACCCCATCCATGTATGCCAGATTTACCAAAGCAGACCCGCAAGTTTTCCGTTCTCTGAAGAAGACATATTGTTAATAATGTTCTAGGATAACAAGATGAAGAAATTTGAACTCTTCTTGACTCAATGTTTACCTGCAAATGTTTTAGCCGTTCTCTGAATGAGATAAAATCTGCTTCCTGGTGTAACAAGGTAAAAGAAAATTAAGATCTTGCTGAGATATACAGAAAAATGCCCCAAGAAAGCAAAACACTGACATGAATCTAGCTCTGAATGAGAAACTTGCCTTAAAAGAGTTTAGATTCTCGATTTCACCCAAAGAATGATGGCTTGGTCCCTTAAGCCTGTGGTATATCGCCTCCAGATCAATCTTCTGAAACATCAGCAGTAACAGAGATGAAACAGTACCATTGCCAGGGAATACTTAAGAATGAAAGACTCTCCAATGTCCAAGAATAAACAAGATCACCAGACGCATACCTTTGCGTTTGATCTACTATATATACGGCATCTTGCTGCAGATTGAGAATCAATTACATGACTCTGTTCGGCTTGTGTTTGGATTTCGGAACCTGGAAGCTTTATCTTCTTAGTCATAACGAGTCTTGAACCTTTGGTGCGCCCATTTTGATTCTGAAGCAAATTTCTAGACCCAAATACTCCTGAGGGTGTGTGCACAACTACAACACTATTTGGATCTGGCTTCCTACATAGTGGGTAAATTGATACAGGCAATTGGTAGGTCCTAATATAACATAACAGATCAATTAAAGAACATGTGAAAAAACAAATAACAAACCTGTGAAAAGAACAGTAAACAGATTTTCTGGTTCTCTGCACACCATTTTTCTCCAGGCAGTGCAACTAAATTTCCACAGAAAACAGTATCAGTTACATATCCCTAAGAAGATTTTTTAACAGAACACCTTTGTAAGGGAACTAAAGGTGAAAAATGAAGATTAAGGATACAGAGACCAAGTAGTTTAAGGACTAACCTCCATGTTGTAACCTGCCCGTGACGCGCACATTGCGTGGAAGTGAGTGGCACACTTGCAGCAATGCACGCAGGAACCATGTGTCTGTTTACAAACTGTACAAACCTAAAAGGTATAATCAAAAAATATCAGATGTATATTATTAGATTCTAATAAAACACAATCGTTATTATTTCTACTTCTAGCATTTTGTTATACCTTTAGAAATGAATTTGCTGGAATTTTGAAAAGTCCAACAGCAGGCTCCATATTTTCATGATTCAGAAACCCAACTTCCGGTCGGAACCAAGCACATGTGACATGAACCCACAAACCCTCGACATCGCTTGGTTTTAAAGCACCGCCTGCACAAATGGAAGAGAATTTGTGTTTGAATATCATGACGGAAATAGAGATATGGATATGAGTTCAATTTTAGCATCTTTGTACCCAAAAAAGAAATCTATGACTGAGTTTACTTAACTTGATCTTGTGACAGGACAGTCTATAATAAACCATTACTATTGCAAGATGGGGGGAAAATCATAAAGAGAGCTAATTCTGCAGTAATACCTTTTACAGGACAAAGACAACACTCTCTCTCAATATCTGGTGTTTCACATGCTCTGCATACCCAGGAGGTGAGGTCCTGAGATTTGCTTACCCCATAGCATTCTTGGTGCACAGCCACCTGACATCTGAAGACATATTCATAAGATTGGTCAGATTTACATATTTATGACCCCATGTTTGGTTATAAAACCACTGTAGAATTCAGTACAACCAAAAATGCCAAAAATTAACCTGTTACAGATGATCATTTTATTTTCTTCCCAGTCTTCTACCCATCTGCATACAGCACACCTTTCAGTCGTCCACTTAGCACTGACTGGCTCATACTTTCCTGTGCATACAAAATAAGTAGTAAGCAAGTTTCCAACCAAATTTGAATTCCAAAAGAAGGGAGCGGAGAGCTGAGCTTTAATCTACCTTCCAGCAAAGAGAGCATCTTCTGCTTATCTAACATCTGGGTTTCTATAGTGTAGGTACTAAATTCTGCAATCTGTAATATATTGTTGTCAGTAATTTGCAAGGGTATATAAGGGCAAGTTTATGAGAGAGTATAGCATAAGGGATGTACCCATTTTTCTAGAGGTAGCATTGTGTCTTTCACTCTTACGCTATACTTCCACTTTTTTGCTCTGCAGCCTGTATGCCGTTCCCATTCACTTGGTGACTGCTTCCTTGACCCACATGAACCACACTTGCACTCAATTCTGAAAACAATAGTTCCAAGATAAATATGCTGGTCTAATCTCTAAAACAACATTAGAATGATAACAAGAGCCTAGGATTAAACGTGGAATTATAGTTTTCAGAGAAAAATTTAATTTTACGATATTGTGTTTTGTAGTCATGAATATAGAAGATCCTTTCTAAATGAAGAAATTAAAATAAGGCTGAGACATATAAGACATACGCATGAAATTTTCTGATATATGTTCCTTCCATGCCATTACAGACTACAGTAACCTCATCAGGCAGCTCAGTCTCTGTCGCCTTTTCTGTAGACCTGTCCCAAAGAGGCAGTGAAAAGGAAATTTCGAAAATTAAAGAATTAGCACTAGAGAAATGCGAACAACCAAAGCAGGATAGCATGAGATGTTAACAACATACTTGAACACTGAGTTATGTTCTTCTAATATTGTTGGCGAAAGCTCATGCTGGACTTTACAATTAGGGCAATAGTAATTGTTGTGCTCCAGTTCCTTAAGATAGTAACCAAATTAGTGCAAACGTTCGATAGGTGTCTTACAATACTTAGAATCAAAAGTTAAAGATGCACGGAGATGTACCTTAAAGCGCTTATTTGAAATGTTGTCGCATTCAGCATGTACCCATACATCACACCCATCACAACAAACCTAATACATCAAATCAAGTCAGCTACATCAATATAATAGTTTCTAATTCACCAAACATGGTCACATATATTCTCACCCAATCTCCATCATCTGAAGGGTGCCAAATTCTCTTGCAAATGCCACAACACTGATTGGATTTCCGCAACTGAAACAACAAATTTGGATTATTCCTTTTGGTAAGAGAAAACCAAAGGCGAAGAGTGAAGAAGACATTTAAATACCTTTGAACAGTGTTTGCATAAAAGCTCTTCAGGTTGTGACCCTTTTGTCCTTTTTAGAGATTTTAATGGCATTACTGAGCCACAGCCGTCGCATGTCGTTATGTCTGCCTGACATGAACCCTACACAAATAAAATCAGCATATCGTTTTAGGGGACGCATCCCAGTAACCGTTGAAGTGTCGGATACAAGTACATCATCACCAGATGTAGGTGGCTACGAATTACACAAGATGTTTATGAAACTGACTGGTGAGAGTGAAAGTAAGAACCTGTCCTTAATTAATTTGCTTTGTCTTTCTAAATCGGCTAAAACAGCAAACTTGAAGATCTAACCCAAAAGAAAAAAGAGAACATGTGTCAAGAAAACGTACCTGAATTCTAGAAGCAGGCCCATACTCCTGGTCGGATTCCGTAGCAGAGGAATCTGGGCAGCTAATTTCAGCACCCTCGACCCCATTTTCAGCTAAAACTGCTTCCTCTAGTGCCTTCTTAAATTCACTTGGTTTGTAATTGTACAAGTTTGTCTGATCCTGAAATCTGAAGAGATGAGAGATTAAGGAACAGACGCAAACAAGGGAACAATTATGAAAGAATCAAGAAAGAGCGTCTCATGTACTTACTTGTCCATAAATTCCGTAAATGGATACATCATTCCTTGCCTGACCCATGCGTAGTCCTGTTAATGACCATAAGTTTCAGAAGAATTAGAGATCCGTACAAAAAAAACGCGAGCTAGAAAACACAGAGAGAGAGATTAAAGAGATACCCTCTGAGTTCCATTCTTGGAGTACCCAAAAAACATGACACATATTGCTCCAGGGACGCAATGTTTCAAGACCGGAGTAGGCGCTTGCGATAATGGATCGATCACCACAGCCGGCCATGCTGGGAATTTTTTCCCACACTTGGCCCAGACAAGATCGCCGACCGTAAACTCCTCTGGTTTATACACGCCCTTACGCGTGGCGTCGGACTTCTTCTTGAGCATTCCAGAATTAGCATCGTCGGAGGAAGACACCATGGAAATTTGAACATCCCAGCCATCAAAATCTACTTCGCTGCTGTCTCCGTTATTATCCTTACGAGGAACCACCAGCTTCGAAGCTTTGCTTCGATTCAATTTCGAGCTTCCACTAAAACCTTTAGCCTTCTTCCCTGGATACATGTCGTCATCATGGCTAGACTCCGTCGTCGACTCGACCTTGCGACTGCTGACCTTCCATGAACCAACAACCGAATCGCTGAACCTTGAAGGAACCACTCGAACTCTGCCACGCGAAGATTTTGACTGGTCTGAGCCCGGTTGACTGGTCAAGCAGCTTGAGCTACTACTGGTAAGACCTTCGGGCTCTGAAGGTGGTTGATCTACGCTTGCTCTTTGTCTCTTCTTATACACCATAATCTCACCCTTTATGCTCCCATAATCTATTTCTGAATCAATTTTGCACCTCTTCAGATTCTGGTTCTCGAATGTCTTCAAGGTTCGTTTCAAAATCATGTCCTAAACTCAAACGATTCTGGCCTACTCAACATACGCGACCATCCAAATTCCGATTCCAAAACCCTAATTTCATCAAACAAACAGATTCGCCGCTCGGACCTCCGGAAAAATAAAAACCTCGAAACTATCCAATAATACCTCTCGCAAATCGGCTCGAGTATATGAACCCAATGCGAAACCGCTTCTTAAACCCTAAATTCGAAAACGAAATCAAAATGCTCGGAGATAGAATTCGTACGTGAGGATAGAATTAAGAAATCGAACGACGGAGAAACAGACGACGGAGGAACAAACCAAAATACTCTTCGCGAAATTTTGGAGAATTATAAGTGTGTATCCCTACGGAGAAGATAAAAACCTAAAAGCTCCTTATGAAAAAATCGACGGCGAAGGTAAACAAAAGAGGAGGAGGAGGAGAAGGATCTTTGTTTGTTTTGGGTTTTGAGAGCGTGTGTTCTGGTGAAGGAGACACAGACACCGTCGGTTTAATATATTTTCCCAATTATTTTACGCTTAAACCGAGAAATCAATTCGCCTAAACAATTATTAGTTGGCATAAAAACGAAAATTAGAAATCGAGTAATGCTGACGTGGCGGTTCGATGGAACAGTGTTTGGCTCCAGGGATTAGGGACGGAGGGAAGACTACGAAATTTTCAGGCCTACAAGAGCGCCAAGTCGAAAACTTCCTTTTCATTTAATCCGACGTGGCGCTTCGCTAAAATAACTTTTTTTTATTTTTGGTTGATCTCAAATTATGAGAAAAAAAATCAAAAGCTTGTTGGGCCTCTATATATATGCCTGAGATACTTGGGTGTATATTGGGCCTATGTTTTATTAATTATTTTTTTTTTCTTTTATTAATTGGGTCTATAAACATGTGAGATTTGTTTATCTCATGATCAAATTTTCTCATCTTTTTACACGATACTGCAAGTTGAAATTTTCAAATCCGTGTAGTCTTTGTTTTCAATTTCGATATTTGATAAACTAGTGTGCAAATTGGTTCCGTTTCTGAAAGTAATAAAAGAAAGAATTTTTTTTTAGTACTATATACAATTATGATTACTAATATAAATTGAAGTGGATACTAAATTTGCATTGGAACAAAAACGGACAATACTTCTGTTAATCGTTTAGGGCTTCATCCATAATGTTATTAACGTCTATTCATTTGTACAAACTCGCATTCAAGAAAATAAAGAATAATATTATGCTTTCACTTTTTTTTTTTTTGGTAACACTATGCTTTCACTTTTCAGGAACAAACAACTTTCAGAACTCAAGTTACATCTTAAATGAGAACAAATTAAGATCCAAAAAGAAACAAACCTTATAAAAGAAACAATCATACTATGGCCGCCAAAAAACAAAAAACAAATCACTTATCGACCATAAAAATTTAATGACTTTAGCCAAGAAATCCATAAAAAAACAAAAAAAAAAGTGCCTTTATATATGTACAAGAAACAAATCAATGACAAAAACAGATGATCTTGAATCAGACACTAGTAGAAGAAGTTGGATGTGCCTCAAAAGAGGGAGGGGTGTGAGAAGATGGTGAACCAATGGAGCCACGAATCCTGAATATTTCAAGAACAACAAAAGCAAGTAACGTCAATGACAACACAAATCCATATCCAATTTTCCATCCATCTCCTCCGTTATTCGCCATTCGGATCCCAAGAACAATGTTCACTGCTCCAAAGAAGAGAGAGATTCTCCCAATCCAATGATGATACCAATTCCAATATCTCCTCATCTTTGTCTCCTTCTGTGGCCGTGCAAAGAAAGCCAAAACCTACAAAAACAGAATCCCATATATGTTTCAGCCAAAACTTACAAAACCCTTATTTTGATTCTTAAACTCAAGAGACTTCTCAAACCTGAAGAATGCTAAGGACTAGAAGAAAGATCCCAATGCCTCGATGTGCAGGTATATTCGGATGGATCCTATTGTAAAGCTGAATCCCAAGAATAACAGCGGCTAAACCGAAGATAAACCCCGTGAATTGTAAACAGATATGAAGATAGTACCAAAGAGGGTCTTTATGTCTAAGATATCTCGCCAAGATTGCCCCTACGGGAAGTAAGAAACCCCATCCGAGTATCGCCATTACTCCATGTTTTGTCTTCTCCGTAGAAGTCGTCGTCTTTATAGAGGTTGCTCCACTCGCTGCTGCATAGACCAAGAACACACAAGACACTAAGTATTGGATCGTCCCCTGTGTTTTAACTTGTCTAAACTAGTATATGGACATTAATGTTTAGAAAATTTTGCACGTAAAACATTAGTGTTGGATCGTCCCCTCTGTTTTAACTTGTCTAGACTAGTATTTGGACTTTATTGTTATAAAATTTTGCACGTAAAACATTAGTGTCACAACATTTTGGTGTTTTGCATATATACCTTTGGAGAAATCGACGACGACTGTAGTTTTATCATCGTGCTTAGTCAAACGGCCTAGCTTGGAAGGATAAGCGGTGCTAAACGCTAGAATGACGGCTCTACGAGGAACTCTAACGGCGAACTTCACCTGAAAAGCCAAGTAAATCATTGCTCCGTGAAGAGCCACCACAGGAGGCACTTTTTGTAGTTGCAGCTCTCCTTGATCCGGCACAACTTGGTCTCTCTCCGTTCCTTGGAGATAGTATTGTTTGATTTTGGCGTGACCCTTTTTCGAAATCCACCCGATCATCGCGCTTGATCCAACCATTCTTCCGTCTTTCGAGAATCCTATCCCAACCCATCCGGTTGTGTATAAAGCTGATACTATGATCGTCATCACATTGTCTCTGCTTTCTGAGTACTGCAAAACAGAGACATTAGAAATCAAAATCATGGATTGGTTTGAAAAGCAAAGAAAGTAAAAATCAAAATGGATGCGTTTGTGGATGAATGTGTTATTGTAATGTTTTACCCGTAAGACGAACGTGTTCCAAAGAGGAGTACATGGCATGTTATCGGAGATATTGCTGTACGGTGGTGGGAGAAAATCAGATAATCGGTTGGCAAAACAGAGATTCTGGGTAGAGTCGTTTATGGCATTGACGTCATCTGCAGCTAGAAAGGGTAGATCTTGTCCAATAAGGATACAGAGGATGTAAAACCCTACGAAAGCTCTCATGGTAGGAATCGAAGCAGAGGCGAAGAGGAGCAAGCGTGGAGTGAGGTACGATGTGGAGGGTGTGTTTTGGTGTTGGTTGCTTGATGAGGAAGAAGAAGAGTGATTGAGAGTTTGGTGGTGAAAGTGGTTGAAGATGGCGATCAATCATAATCATCAAATTGTTTTTAAATCAGCTTTGCGCTTCGATTGGATTTTGAGAAAGATACTGGAGTTGATGTTTCACTGGTTAAGTATCGGACAATTTATGTCCCCCCTGTCACTAAAACCGACACGTGAACCGACAAAATTTTTAAATATACTAAGAGATGCGATGAAATAATTGCTTTTTGCCAGTTAAAACAATTGTCAATTTCTATTTGAGGTTGAGAAATTATACGAAAATACGTTTTTAAGAATCTGGAGTTCTCTTTTTTTTTTTTAACTTTGCTTATTTGAGGGGAAAAAGAAGAAGACAGAGATAGGAGAGAGAGAGAGAGTGGGGTCGTAAACTGGACCAAGTGGGAAGTGGACTAGTCTTAATCTGAATCATTACTCATTAGGTATATTTGGTCAGGATGGTGCCACGCTCATCAACATCATCTTTTCTTCTTTTCTTTTCATGGGAGGAGATATTGGAACAGAACTTAGAAACAAAGTCACCAGTTAACCCCAACTTCTTTACTTTAATTTTTTAAAACTTTCATTATTGTGGTATCAACCTTTACAGCTTCAATGAGTACCAATCACACAAACAAAATTCATTTATTTTTGGTGACAAGTTACCTTTTTCACATGCAAAGGAATTTAAACATATTCAAACCTGTTGGAGTAACGGAACAGAGTCAGTATAGATATATCTTTAGTTATACCGGAACATAAGACAACATGGGGATGTAGCTCATATGGTAGAGCGCTCGCTTCGCATGCGAGAGGCACGGGGTTCGATTCCCCGCATCTCCACAATTTTTGCGTTTTGTGTTTTGTTTTTTGACCGCCTCATAATTCATAATTCTTCCTTGTCTAGTTCTCGCGGTTGATTATTGATACAGGAGACTATGAGAGGTTCACATGAATGCTATTTATTTTTGTAATGATCAACCAGATTCCTGCCCCAGTTATCCTCTTACAAAACTTATTCAGGATAAATGTCAATTCCAACAACAAAATAAAAAGAACAAATGGAAAAAAGAGAAAAAAAATGAAGAAGGAAACGTATCCTAAAGAAACAAAAAAAACGGAGTGTGAAGACTGAAGAGGCCTCTCTACTTGGACCAAGCAACTGCTTCAATATCCGTCTGAGCACTTCTATACAACTCCAGCCTCTTTGCAATTGAAGTTCTTCGCTGCTGAACCGCAGGATCCTCATCCAACAATTTCGACAATTTGCTCATCTATTTTCAACACCAAACCATTTTAACATTCTTACTCATATGTTAATACAGTTGTCAATTTGCTCATATAAGTTTAGGATAATGGTTATTATTGTTTACCTCTTTCTGGCCAAGTTCGGTGAAGAAGAAGTCAAGAAGGCATCGTTTTGCTTCGCGGACCTGACAGTAAACAATGGATTTCGGTATGGAGTTTCTCAACCCAGCGCAGACCATGTTCACATAAGACAACACATTCGAACCGATTCTTCGGAGATAAGCATCGTTGTATCTGTCGAATATCGAATGTGTCGGATTCCCACCTTTTTCAGAATCTTGTGGGAGTTTCCTGAAGAACTCGACCGTTAAGTAACCAGACTCCATGTCCACTAGTAACAGAGTTGCTTTCCTGCTCTCTTCTCTCATTCGATCCAATGAATCCACGGCTGCACCCGATACTTCCACTCTAAGCGTTGGATATTGTTTCAGTTCCTGTTGTGATGATGAAACAGATAATCATGGGTCAAAAGTGATTATTATTTTTAACTCTGTTGAGACCTGAGAGAGATATTCTTACAGATGTTTCCCCGATGGATTTGTGGATAAGATCCTTGAGAATAGAATGAACCGCATCGACAGCTGCTTCAGCAGGGCCTCTAATCGAGACTAAGCATGATTCTATGAGACGGCGATATCCTTGTTCAGGAGCTATGAGATGCGGTTGATATCCATCAGCTTCAGTGATCAGCTTCCGTACATTGTCCATGGAGAGATGTTTGTCGAATTGCAGCCTTTTGATGGCAGCTGGGAATTGATTGTCGAACACAGAATTTATCTTTTCACCACCTGAGCGCCTGTGAGGTTGTTAGTGGAAATCATAAAGCCAGAAAATTTCATTAGCAACAATCCAGAAACATGCGAGTGACTTACGTGCCATCGAGGTGTTCTTTAAAAGTTTGATCAAAGGCACGGCAAATTTCCATGATCATATAAAGTTTTCCCTGCATTCAAGAGAATGAGTATTGACGAAAGAGGGATTTGAAATGAGAGAAGAAACAGTAGAATGAAAGGCAAAAAAGTCCTAAAGACATAAGATCCTTACACCAGCATCAGCTGCTACAGGCTTCCCAAGACGGCTTAGCTCTGTCTCTAACTCGGAGATAGTCTTTGTGATAAGAGACTGAAGTCCTGGGATTCTCGACTTGATAACAACTTCCAAATGCTGAAAAAGGTATAGCTAGTTTTAGAGAAACTACCAAATCTTTTATGTTAAAAGTTTCATATACAGCAATTATATACCTTAGAGAGCATTTTTCCTAAATACTCTGAACCCATTCTCTCAGATAAATGTCTGTATTCTGAGCTAGACTGGAAGTAATCACGTTCACGCCGACGAGCAGCAATCATATCAACACTTTTATTGATGTCAGCCTGAGACCGGTTAACAACACCAACCCAAGGATATCTTAATTTGTATCCCCTTCCTTCAAGTATCTGAAATCTCCAAACATATATAGAAAAATTTAGGGACTGTTAAATATTTACTCACCACTATTTAGAGAGATTCTCATATTTAATCTTCATTGGGTCTTTTTCATACTGCGCTCAGAGATAAATTGTTGTCTGAATAAACTTACATCAACAGCATTAGTGCCTTGGTCCATGAGATCAATTTTAGTTAAAACTCCAAAAGTCCTGTCTCCTGAGAACAGCAAGTGCAACGAAGCAACATAAATCAATCAATTCAAATTAATTTCAAGGTATATTAGTTGCAAGGATCATCGTCTTCGTTTACTATAGATAATTTCATAATAAGATTACCACTAGGCAACATAAATCAATCAATTCAAATTAATTTCAAGGTATATTAGTTGCAAGGATCTTCGTCTTCGTTTACTATAGATAATTTCATAATAAGATTACCACTAGGCACTAACCACGCAACTCAATCATATATACAAAGCGCCATAGAACTTAAACCATATTAACTATGTCCCAGTCGCTTATAACCACAGAAAAAAAGAACTCGAAGTGAATTCAGAAAGCATTTGTATCAAAATATAAGGAGGGAAGAATCCGGCACCTTTTGGATCAACTTCACGAGAGATCTTAATGGCATCAGATGTAGCAAGATCCTGATTTGCAGGGGAAATAGCTAGTATGATGCAGTTGGGCTGTCAAAAAATGAATGATCAATCTTTGTTACTTTGCTTGAATACACAACCCTTAGAGAATAGGAAAGCATCATTATTGTACAGTTGTATTCTGCTACACACAAATAATAGTTACCTTCTCAATAAACGATCTGACCATGTTCTCGATGTCTTGAACAATGCTTTCAGGCTGACCATCTAGAACAGCAATGGCACCAATTTTTCATTAATGTTTGTCAATAAAGAGGACTTGGGTTGTGGGATATCATGAGAAGACAAAGACTGGCTCACTTACCAACAGCTACCTTTGTCAGCCCAGGAAGGTCGACAAGTGTCAAATTCACAACTACAAATATTAAGGAAACAAAATTGTTAAGTATGGGAGTGGAAGATAAATGGGAAGATGGTAGAAAACATAAATTTGGAAGGATTTCAGACCCTGTGTACAAGATCTGGGAGTCCTAAAGCATGTTTAATTACTTTCTTGATGCAAATGTAGGAAGTAGAATTGCTTCTCTTACCATTGGGAGAGAAGATACTAAGATGAATTGGAACTGTAGATATTACTTTGCTGCTGCGACCAGTTTCACGATCTGTCTCGTCCGAGATCTCCTGCCTCACAGCAGCTACATACCAAGAAAGAAGAAATGAATATCTCAAACTTAAGAAAGCCAGATGAGTAAGAATGTGTGCACGTAAATAACAAATAGGATACTGCAAACAGTCACAGGAAAAATAAAGAGCATCTTTTCTCAAACAAGAAATATATACCAAAATCGGAGAACTTCTTCTTAGGAAGATGCATAAACTCAGCATACTCTTTGCCTTCATCGATTCTGTGAAGCTGCAGGACAAGAGGTCTACGTGTAACAATTCCTACATGGAAGACATTGTTTGTTGTTCTAAGTAACTAGAGTATATCACGAGATGGAATCAATATACATTTTTGATCGGTTGATATATATATATATATATATATATATATATATCTAAACAAGCTTACCAGCTCCACGAGGTAGAAAATCCTTTCCTACAACGCTCTCTAGCACTGAAGACTTTCCAGAACTCTACAATTCCCATCAAATCAATTGACAATTGGATTGGTTACACACATTGCATTCATACGCAACCGTTTTTGATTAAAAGCAAAAAGATCTCACAAATTGAATTAAAAGCGACAAAATATTCACATCGGTCTCAGATCATGAATTTGGATCAAATCAAATCAAGCAACGATTCATTCCAGGGGAAGATAAGCAGAGGATAACCCCAAACGAGATCAGATTATTTCGTGGCACTGAAACCCAAAATGTACGTGTACGGAACCGAGGAGGCAATGCCTAAGATCTAAAGATCAAAGATTCAAGAATTCATCACAGAAATCCATGGGAAAGGGATCCAGACCTGACCACCGACGACGGCGATTGCAGGCAATGAGTCCCAGAGAGTTGGGAGGGAGCTACCTTCGCCGTGATCTCCCAGAGCCGTACAAGCTCGCTGTATCTTGTTCACAAGCGCAATCAAACTCTCCATAACGAAATCAGCTCCGATTAATCAACGGTGGAATCAATCTTCCGGCGAGATTTGGTCTCCGGCGGGGTCCGTACGAGGAGGAGAAGAGAACGCCAGAAGTTGTATAACCGCGAGAAGACCGTTGAATATTATTTTTTTCTCAGAAATATATACTTATAAGCCAAAGATTGATAATACCCTAAATACCCCCGTTGAATAGTCAAACCTTTATAGCAAAGGGCAAGGCCCAATATATAATAACAATATGCCCATAAGTATTAATGATTAAAAACAAGTATACAGTATATTCTTTATTAATGTTCTTGAGTAGTCACGATACTCGAATGGTATTTTTCCGTTATAATTAACGAAAACAATGTCTCTAGGTTTTCTCTACCACCACACAATTTCTATGTTAATTACCAAAAAAGAGTGTGTTTTTTTAATTAGCTAAACTAATCTTTTTTTTTTGCTAAAAGAGTTTAAGATTATGGAGAGATGAGGCCCACTTGGTTTTGAGGAAATCTCCAATCTTTCTTCGCCAAGTCTCCCACACAGACACACTTGTGTGTTTCTTCTTCTTCTTCTTCTAATCTCTCTCTCTCTCTCTCTCTCTGTATGTCGGAGAGTAGCAGCAACTTTTATTATTCTCTCTCATCATCATCATCATGGAGTCTCTTACTA
The DNA here is from genome assembly GCF_030686135.1 of Camelina sativa. Classification (NCBI taxonomy): domain Eukaryota; kingdom Viridiplantae; phylum Streptophyta; class Magnoliopsida; order Brassicales; family Brassicaceae; genus Camelina; species Camelina sativa. Next base: position 949,073 of record NC_141886.1, on the reverse strand, counting down.
CATCAAATCCTTCCTTCGCTGCTTGTTTCTCTAAAACCATATCTCATTATCCTTCTCGTCTAACTTGTATCCAAAAGTTCGAAGCTTCCAACAACAACAACACCTTATCCTTACTTTGCTGTAAATCATCATCGAATCCTAAACCAGATTGCAATCGTCGTATCAAGCTAAACCCTTTTTGTGTATTGCGCCCAATCGTTCGAACAATAAAGGGTTTGGTCTCTTCTCAATCCAGGCTATGGATGTCTCGTTTTCGAGCTTACAGAGACGACACGGCGGCGGCGTTTTCATCAGAGGACTTCGCCGGTGATTTGAAGCACAACGGTGGGTTAGGGATTGCCCTTTTGAGCGTTACGGCTTCCGCTAAGATCAAGATTAGCCCTTTCGTTGCGACGCTCTCGTCCAATCCAACCTTCGTTTCCGCTGTGTTCGCGTGGTTCTTTGCGCAGTCGAGTAAAATGGTTATCAATTTCTTCATTGAGAGGAAATGGGATTATCGTCTACTCTATGCTTCTGGTGGGATGCCTTCGTCTCACTCGGCTCTATGTATGGCTTTGACGACCTCTGTGGCGCTTTGCCATGGAGTAGCAGATTCGTTGTTTCCGGTTTGTTTAGGTTTTAGCTTGATTGTGATGTATGATGCTATCGGTGTTAGACGCCATGCCGGTATGCAAGCTGAGGTAAAAGATACCATTCTCAAGTTTTGTCTGAATTTTGACTTTGGTCTTCTCTGTTGTACAAGTTTTGACTAGATTTCTATGTGAGGACATTTGATGTATCAGTGTGATGGATTCAGCTCAACCCTCTTTATTTTCGTTGTTGAGTTTTGACTTTCTGATAGTATATTAGGTTCTTGTGTATGCCTAATGTAAATGCTGGTTTACTTGAGGTTGTGTTATCATTAGATATGGAAGTATTGGAGATTTAGGCTAAAGTTTATGTCTGTTCTTGGTTCTTGAATTGAAGAAAGATTCCTGAACAGAAGTGTTGGAGAGAATTCTTCTTATAGATGGTTTTGCATTGTTAAGGACTATAGAAGTTTCCTTAGATTATGATTATTAGACACATGTTGATGATTGCTGTTTCTGGTCCTAGAATGATATGCAGTGATCTTGACAACATTTCAGAGAATGAAGAGTTTTTAGAAAGAGTATTTATACCAAGTGTCAATTTTGTTTGTTTTTGTGAAGTAAGATGACAATGTTGTTTTTGTTTATGTCAGGTTCTCAACTTGATCATTAGGGACTTGTTCGAAGGACATCCCATCAGTCAAAGAAAGCTTAAGGAATTGCTCGGTCACACCCCTTCGCAGGTTCTTGCTGGAGCATTAGTTGGTGTGGTGATTGCTTGCTTTTGTTGCCAAGGTTATCTCGTCTCAGCCTAAGATCTTGTTCACTCTTTACTCATAAGTTTTCTGGTTGGTTTTTTCATCTGGTTCAAGTTCGCATTAGCAGAAAAACTCATGCTTTGAGTATATGATTTTGGCTTAAGAGTTAAGACCCGTGGTTGTATTATATGTTGTGTTCAACAATAGACTCGTGATTCTTCTTTCTGATACTTTTTTGAGTTTTTGTAATCTCCCATAAATACATTGATAACTGGAAGAAGACACTACTACTGTATCTTCTACGGTTCTGACTTCTAAACCAAGTTTCTTCTTTTAGTTAATCTATCCATCGGTTCGTTTGTTACAAGTTTTATAATACAGTTGAAATACTCCCAATGGCTTCTCGCTATTTGCAATCAAATCAGCTACTTGATGCTGTAAGCAGACTAGTAAAGTATGGCTTTGGTCAAGCCTATCAGTTGGCTATCGACGAGGACACGGATACTCTGATTCTGAGGACTAGTAATTACGCCCCAATTTAACAATCTATCCTAGTTGTTCTTCTCTTGTGGGGTACGTTAGTGTTTTAAGCGTTATTACGATTTCTAGTTTAAAACACCATACGCCACAATCAATCCCCCAATACTCTGCTTCCTTCTTATACCTAGTACGCTCATTCAGCAAATTTAAATCTTGAGGAACCCTATCTTTCAATCCCTCGGCTACTTAACTCCGACCATATCACCACGATTCAACAGCCGGGCGTTACAGAATCATTTGGTTCAATTCCGAGCAACAGTAATTGTTGTGCTCCAGTGACCAGCGCTTTAAGATGATAACCAAATCAGTGCAAACGTTCCACAACAGTCTTACAATACTTAGAATCAAAAGTAAGTTAAAGATGCACATTGCATTCTTACGCAACAATTATTGATTAAAAGCAAAAGATTTCACAAATTTTCACTAAATCCAAAGACTAATCAATAAAAACACTAATCACAAATTTTCTCACTTATTTATAACCGAAACAAAATATTTGATTTAGCATCAATTACAATGAGTGATGCCACACGGGGTAATAAAATTGATACTAATTTATCTTAATTTGCATCAGTTAAAAGAAAAAAAAATACAAAACAAATATTAGCATCAATAGTCCAAATGATAGAAAAATTACTATCATTTTAAGAATTGATGCTAGCAAATTTACAAATAATATATATTTGTAAAAATTTAAGTAATTTTGCATCAATTGTTTACAAGTCAACAATTTTAACAACAATTATAAACAAATATTAATATCATTGTCATTTGATGTTGTTGTTTTTTTTTTTAAATTGATTTTTGATTTTTTGGATACGATATTGGAGTGCCATTTGTTTTCAAGGTCTTTTTTTACAATTTCATTATACAGTATTTCTTTCTACTTCTCTATCAGTCATGACAATCTTGTCGTAGTTGCCGTCTTTGGTGGAGAACAATCATGATGTTGCAAACATCCTTGTCATTTCCGGTGACAAAGGATATTGCTCTGTTTTGGATCTTTTGAAAAATAATGGGCATAACGTTCTTATAGCACATATATCCCACAGATCTTCCCTAAACATAATCTTAGCAAGTAAAACAGTATGGAGGAAGTCCTCTGTCACAAAATGAAATCTCCCAACTAGCTTTAAGAAAATTAGCTGATCTGAGGAATACCACAAATCTCCTTCATGCATCAAAAAGAATACATACATCACTTTAGGTTGTATTTATCCTACATGCACTTGGGAATATCAAGAAATATATGGTTAGTGCTACTGCTACCATATCCGAAAGTCAAGAAAATGATGGTGAATAATTGTTATTTACTTATTTTCCTCTATCTTCTGGTGTGTTAAAGCAAAAGAGGGAAGAATGTGTTGAGTGTTTCACTTTCAGTCCAAGTCCCCAAGCTCATGAACAACTAACTCATACATTGAAAATTGTAACAATTTCTTGTATTCGCGGAACTACTAGTTCTTTTGAAATGTCTAATGTATTTCTTTATGACCATATCAATGTATTTTGATTTGCAGAAAGAAATTAAAAATAAATAAATTTGGAGATGTGAGAAACATGAAATAATAAAGAATTCTTCTGGAGTATGTCTAACTAAATAAATAAATGATGATTAGCTAAAAAAAAACTTGAGAGAGATATAGCGTTCTTATAATCTATTTGGTAAAGGGAAGAAAGAGGAAGAATTGAAGGGCAATGCAATTTATTTATGTGGCTCGATGAACAGAGATAGAGCAAAGCTAGCTTTCTGAGATTAGAAATCTTCTTCATCTTGTTCAAGGTTTTTGATAACATCATCGACTCTGCCAACCTTAATAAAGATACCCATTGATCATAGCTGCTCTGGTCAGGTCATGCCAACAAGTCCTCTCAGTCAACGTCGGTCGGCAAAGAGTTTTTCAGCATCCAACATGTGTCCTTGTAGGCAGAGTCTCTTCTTAATCAACGTCTTATATAACAGATACTCTCCTAACCCGGTCAAACGGGAACGGAACGGGATAATATTATCACCGAAGAAACCCTCCTTGGATAGAGTTTCCATATCACTTCATGTTTCCTTGTTAGTAGGATCGTGTTTTGATCGTGACTTGAAAACTGACAAAAACAGAGCTTTAGATCCTTTCTTCAAAACAATATACAGAGACTTAACGAACATGGCCTTAATTCATTTTTAAGTTTGCCTACAATCTCTCTTCTGTTGCTTAGACCTTTTGTTGTGGCTTGGTGCCTCAGCTACTTTTCTTGTTAGAATCTTCAAGAGCCCGCTTGGATCGTTTTCTTCTTTTTTGACTTGAGGTTAAAGACACCTTTCATCAACGAGCTTATATCCACAGATCGATCTCCCATTATTTTATCATGGTACATCTTGCTTCCTATCTCACATATTTTTTCCTCTACTTCTTCTAGTGGCTCGTCTATATTCAACTTCAACTCTCCTTTCCTAATTACAGTTACACCAAACCCGTTCGCCTTGGCTTCTCTAAATGCATCCTGTATACATATATATATGTTAGAGAGAACAACAACTTTAATAAATTAGAAGTACAGAGGTAAGGTAGTTTCTTCCTTACCTTTGGCGGGCGCGGAACAATGAAAACGTTTCCACTTCGTAGCATATCCAAATGAGATTGAATAATGTAACAGAGGTTCCGACAGTCCGCAGCGTTCTCGAAAGCAATCACGTGATGTGGTTTGGGTTCTAACTCGAGATCTGTTGCCATCTCCAATGTGTAGAACCCTACTTGCTGCTCTCCTTTGGCATCAACTGTGTACAACTCAAGGCACTGAAACACGAAAAAACAATTAGTTTTTCAAGGACTTTTGAGTTTCTCCAATGTCAAATGTTTAGCAACAAAACATACCAGTACATGCGGAAGGTCCAACCACCATAGATAATCTTCTTCTTTGTCTTCTCCATACTCGCGGTATTTGCTCACAACAGCTTGAGGACCAAACAACTCCATCTCTCTCTTGAGTTTGTTCAGTTTCTTTTCCATGAACTTCTTGTTCCTCTCTGGCAGCTTTTCCATTATATCAGTTGCGTCTTTGATTTCATCTTCTGTAATCCACCGGTCCAAGTCTTTTCCCATGTCTCTCATAACCGCTTTCACTTCTGGATCAGTCTCTGCATTGTACAATTCGAGGAACCCACGAGACCATTTCTTCGTGTGCTGCCAATACTCCTTTCCTGATTTTTTCCCAGGTCTAACAGATCCATCACTTCCTTCTACAACAATCTTTGGCTGGCTTGAGGTAATTTCAGATGAAGGGGTGAGAGTGTTCTCAGAGGAAGCAGACTGTGATAATTCCTGATGAGAGCTCTGTTCTTCTAATTTCACAGGAGATACAGAAGCAGCTTTTCCAGAAAACAATGCTTCACGCTGTTCATGATAGTTATTGAGAAACTCCGGGTTCTTGTCAAGAGAAGGCCCTTTCCATCTCGGTATGATTTTTTCTGGTGGATCATACACACTGATGCCATCTGAATAATAATAAAAAGAGGAAGGGAGATAACTGAGATTTATTTTGACAAGCTCATTAACGCATAAACTGTGAATATCTAAGATATTGAGCAAACTTAGTCTACATCAAAGTTGTAGAGAAGATTACCTACTCCGTAGTCCAGGTTTTCAACGTTTGAATGAATCCACTGATGCAGATGAGACAGTTTCTCATTTTCTTTCTCAACTTTCTTCTCCAAGCCTTGCAAAAACATAGCTTTGTCTTCAGCATCAATCAGGTGAAACGGATCCCTACCAGCCAGCTCATTATCTCGAACAAGGAAGACAATGTCTCTTAGCTTTTCGTCCTTCATCCACTCAAGCTCATCATTATACTCACTGCGGTAAAGTTCTGCAATTTCAGCAATCGTACCTGGCTCCTGAGTTTCACCCTCTCTTGCAGCCATATAATTATCCCTAAATCCTGCTCTCATTTTTTCAACAACTGGCTTAAATTCATGGTAGTTTTTTTCTATCCAATTCCCCTTCTCTGATGGTTCTTCCTTCTCTATATGTTCAGTACCACCAGAAGAACTTTTGGCTGATTTGGAAAAACTTGTTTTGCACTCTTCTATTTCATTTATAAAATCTCTTTGCTTGCTCGATCCCTTATCTGCATTCCCAGGTTCTGAGAGTCTTCGGTAATCATTCTTTAGGGGTTGAGAATCAACATCCTTCCCCAACGGTTCAGAAGAAGTAGACTCAAGTGCAGATCTCAAGTCTCCATTGACAGCTGCACCAAGGATTTTATTATTGTCAACCAATTCGTGTTTTCTAGCCTTACCACGCTCTTCATCGCTCAGCTTTGAGAAGATTTCAACACTGTCTTGGGCTATCGTCTGAGACAGATCCTGAGTAAGCTCTTTCTCACCACTTCTTCTTGAAAGGAACTCTTTAGCCTCTTTTACAGACCGTATGACCCGTAGCTTACGACCAGTGCTATTTTTCTTCATACTTAACTTGTCCTTAGAAACATCAGGAGATTGGATGACTCCGTTGGTAGGAACTAGTGGTACCACAGTACTCAACTTTTCTGCTTCAGATGCTGCCATTTGATGATTCGGAAAACCAGAACCTATCAAAGCCCCATTCACCATTGGAATAGCAAAACCAGAAAGTTCAGTGTTTTCAGTTTCAGTCGAAGTCCCCAAGCTCTCATCTTTATTATCATCATCACCTTCACTGTGTGTCAAACCTTCATCATCGTCGTCCATTTCTTTGTTCGCATCGCATTTCTCCTTTTGATTAAGTTGTATGCCAGCTTCTATCTCCCGCGCCCGTCTAGCCATAGCTTTGATTTCATGGATCTTATTACTATCAAAGTCCAAGGATTCACCACTCTCAACCTGAAAAGAATTCAAGAGTTCCAATTTCTTCTCTGCACCCTTTACTTTAGATATGCTACTCAAAAGTTCTTTCCGATCAAACTTAGGAGGCTTCTCAAACGAAACCAATGATGGCTTTTCCAAACCCTTGTGTAAAACCTCCACAGTAGCACCTTTCTTCTCCACCCTTTCCTTTTCCTTCCAAGCTTTCATCTTTCTCCTCATCATCTCCTTGTCCAACTCTGTACACTCATCAACCTCATGACTCTTCTTGTTAAACACAAGCACCGTCTTCAGAAACCAGAGTCCAATGTAACCACACAAAACAGCTCTTCCAATAGCCGGCAACTTTGGAACTAAGTCAAGACGAAGAATAGCGTTTTGGATTGAGCTAACGAAACGAAACTCTTCTGAAGAAGAAGAAGAAGAAACGAACTTGACAAGAGAAGTATCTTTAAGGATCACAGTTTCCCCATTCTCCATTTGTTCAGCTAATTTCTTGGCATATAGAAGAACCCTAGAAGTAGAAGTCACTACTGATTCCAAATCCTCGAGACCTCCTAATCTTGTTCTACTCAAGACCTCGTTTTCATCAACCTCAACCCTGACCACGTTTCCAAAAGAATCCTGATGGACAGTGAAAATGGGATTCGAACCAATCCCCCAATACTCTGTTTCCTTGTTAGACCTAATAGTATCTTCAAGCTCATTCACCAAATTCGAATCCCTATCTTTCTTCAATCCCTCCTCGGTGCTACTAAAATCGAACTTATGGCTTTCGTCACGAGGTTTCGTACCTGTGGGGTTCGGAGTCGAACGCCAATTCTCATCACCGATGATCTTCTTCCTCAGAGAATTGCGTCGCCTCGAGGTCTCTCCAAAACGAGCCGAGACTCGGAGAATTGAGTACTGGAATTTGGAGATGGGCAATTTGAATCGATGCTGGTTTCTCTTGTTGGTGAGTCTCCTTCTGTTCGAATTAGACGAGAAATTGAAGAAATCCCCATTATTATTATTAGCATTAGCAGAGTTTAGAAGAACCTCCATTGAATTGATGGGGATAAAGCTCACTTCGAACTTTCGAAGTGAAAAAGTCAAAACTCAAAAAAAAAACTGGATAACAGAGCAATGGTGAATACGACGACGTTTCGTAAACAAAGGAAAATGCGGTTGTAACCTCACAATATGAATCCCCGGGAATCGAACCGTCGACCAAAACTATAATCTTCTATATAATAAAACGGAAGTACATTATTGACTATATAATTTTAATAAATTGGTTACAAATAGATTATAGATTAAGTTTTATATTATTTGTATAGTTTGGATTTATTGTTTTCAAAAATCTTAAAAAGAATATTCTAAAAAATCAATTGATATAATCTAACTTACCATATTAACTTTTTTTTAATTAAATTATTCATCAAATAAAATCTTCTATATAATAAAACGTAAGTACACAACATTGTTTTGTAGACTATATAATTTTAATAAGTTGGTTACAAATAGGTTATAGATTAATTTTTATATTATTTGTATAGTTTGGATTTATTGTTTCCAAAAATCTTAAAGAGAATATTCTAAAGAATCATTTGATATTATCTAACTTACCATATTAATTTATTTTATTAAATTATTCATCAAATAAAATCTTTTGATATCTAACTTAACATATTAATTTGTTAATTATTATTATACTTCACCTCTCATTTTTATATATGAGTCTATTTTGTGAAACAAATATAAATTATCATATTATTTCTTATAATTAAAAAATAGTTTTATTTCCGGATATACCATTAGTTGAATTTTTAAAAACAAATATAAATGATTCAATCTATAAAATATTAAATTTTTATTAATATTATTCTTTAAAAATAATATCTATTGAATTAAAAAATTTACTAAGTAACGGGTCAAAATTTGAATATTTAAATTCAATTTCATACTTTTTGTTGAATTTTATAATTTTATATAATATAATAAACTTTAACTAATTTAGTTTGAAATATTTTTAAAATATTGAAACTTGATATTAAAGTTAGAAACTATAAACACTATAAATTGGTTTGTTATAGCAATGTCAATAATATGTCACTATAATATGCAAGAATTTAAAAAAACCAAGTATATTAAAACAAAAAATATAACAATATATGAAATTACTCATAATATAATAACTCACTTTTTAAAAACCAAATTCACAAAATTATGTCTTATAATGACATTCAAGTCATGAGATAGAATATACATTATTGAAATAACTTCACGTACATAAATCAATACAACATATTAAAATTTTATTTTAAAATAGAAAATATACAAAATTTTGTATAAAATAAAATTTAACCAGTGTTATAGCACGGTACTTATCTAGAATCATTAACAATATAAAACTTACAAAATCAGTGTCTTTTTCAAGTCATCATATTTAGCATATAATTTTATTGCATAATATTTTATCCAAAAAACTTTTAAAAATAATCACATAAATTATATTTTATAAAAAAAATACAATGTAAATAAAATGAATTTCAACCCGTGCTATCTAGTTATATACTAATTTGGTAGTCTTGTGTGTCTGTTTTGTGCACTTTATTTTTTGCTTAATGCAAACATTAATCTAATTTATCTCTTTTTCCATACATATACATACATATTTCACATGTATTAGTTTGTGCATGTTGAACAAGCTAATGGAATTTCATTTTCAATTTTTTTTTATTTCACATTCTATTGTTAACGATTATCTCTACATTATTTACCATTAATTATTTTATTGCTTTTCTCAATCTTTTTTTATTGTCAACAGTTATCTCTAGCTGAAATTATTTTTGCAGAATATGTATCATACACAACAACCAATTATGAGAAAACCATTTTTAAAAACTATTTTGAAAATTATTAATATGGTTAATATGCATATTTTGAAAGTCTATAAAATGCAATAAAAATTATAAAATCAGTTATGAGAAAACCATTTTTAATAGTCTTTGTAAAATTAGTATTTTCATGTTAACAATTTAAATTAGTTTTTTTAATGAGGCAAAAATACTAATTCTTTTGAAAACATAGTAAAAACTAATGGGCCGAGCATATGTTACTTGAAACTAAGACTACAGAGGACGGAGATGCTCCTCCTTTGATCAAATGTGACTTCTGTCACCAGCTCCTCAACTTTCCACAGAGCCCAATTACAGAAGTGATTTGCCCAGCTCCTCAACTTTCCACAGAGCCCAATTACAGAAGTGATTTGCCCAGCATGCTCCTACTCTGTGAACTTCACCCCACCAACCCCTCAATCTCAATCACTCTGGAAACCCACTTCCAATTCATCCTCTTAGGAGCTCTCTGGAAACACTAGTTGTTAGATTAATTAACAAAAAGATTCACTAAAGACACTGAAATAAACAAAGAAATTTGGAGTATTTCATTAAATGATACCAGAATATTTAAAATTTATTTTTTGAAAACAATTGGAAAAGTTGAGTGAATGGACTAACAAAGTATACTGATAACCTCTATGCACAAACATAATTGTTAATTTGGAAGAAAAAAAACTAAACAATACTTCAGCTGAATAGTTACTGTTATATTAACGTAGTGTGGTGGTTACTCGTATCCATCAACGTTGTAATTTTAACCTCTGAAGAGGAAGAAGAAGAAACGAACTTGACAAGACTAGAGAACTATGACTATCCTTGTGAATCACACATTTGTTCTATTCTCCATTTGTTCAGCTAATTTAAGGCATACATAAGCCTAGAACTCACTAATTCCAAATCCTCAAAACCTGATCATGTACTCAAGATCTCGTCCTGTCCTCTCCTTTCTCTCCAGTCTCCACGTTTCCAACCGAATCCTGATAGACAGTGAAAATGGGTTTAACAGGAAACAATGTTAACGTCGTCGCTCCCTAAACAAAGCTAACGCCTTTGGAGACGCATCAAATAAAAATTATAAACATTTTTACATATTTCAGATACAGCAGAATTGTAATGAACTATATATATAAAACCCTCCATGACATGATAAAGAGAAAGATGTATAAGAACAACACAAGTTTATCGTCAGATAATAACCCCTAATTACAGATATATCACTACCAAGAAACATGGTTACAGAGACACAGACGAGTCGGCGAGGTTTCAAAATCAATTTGATTTTTCTTCATTTTAGTTTCAGGACAAGTTTGGGATACAAGATCCTCCTCCACCTTCACCACTTTGTTGTTGCTCTTTCCAGATCCTTCCAGTGACTCGGAGTTTCAGCTCTTTCCTATCTCCACCTGAGAAGAACAGAGCCATGTTTCTTTGTATAATTAGTCCATCATGACTGTCTCTAACTTTCCTGTGGCTATCTCTTACGCTTCTCGGTGTTCCTTCCCATATCAGCTTCCGACCATAACCTCCCACTTCTAAACTGTAATTGTAGTTCCTAGCTTCTGTCTCGTCCCCCATGAAACGCAGGAATGCCATGTAGACTGGAGCCATTCCGAGCTGGAAAGCCTCAAAGTGAAGACAGAAGTATTGACCAAAGCAGTGAAAGACCTAAGTTATAGATTCGAACCAGCAACGAAACCAAAAGAGAGGAACTTTGATAAGCATAATGTGACAATTAAAGTATAATAACTTACTACTATGTCTAGAGAGATATGGAAGATTCACAATCATTGATCTTGCAGAGCAGAACAAATGTACATATAATATGGAAGAGAAACCGAAATATGACACTTATAAGCAACACGATTGAGACTAACTCGCAACAGAAGTAAAACTTGACTCATGTGATTGCTTCACATTACAGTTTGTACCCGAAAAATCAATTCATTGACATAAATAACCCTTAAACAAAGCCTCACAACTTATCTAAGCTTATATATAGATAGAGGTAGAGCTATGAAGCAGGAGGAATCATATGTACTTACAGTTAACATCCATGTGGCGTTTTCGACTTCACGAGGATTAGACTTGACATAACGATGGTTGAAAGTACAGCCAGAATGCATATCAACCTTATGATCATCCCTCAGGTGAGCAACTAGGAAAGGGATATCGCCCGTAACAGAACACTCGGATCCAGCATAAGGACAGTTATAAGGCCTGAAGTTACAGACAGTCTCATGTTTGAGCTTACTGTAATAAGGAAAGATTTCAGGACATCCAAGTGACATGTGTTTACAGGGTAGCTCAAGTGATTCAGCTACTTTTTCAAGTGCCAAACAACGGATATCACCAAGCTCTTGTCTACAAGTTGGGCAGCGGTTGTGAACCCTGGTTTTACAGGTTGAACACAGAGTATGTCCATTGTGGCACTGCCGGGAAAAAACAAAGAATTTTGTAAAAATGTTATTCCATAATTCTCTAAAAGAGACAAAAGCTAATTTGCAGACAAAATTCCACAATACTAATCAGTGAGGATTGTTAAGTGGAACCAAATCAATGGAGGATCATTCAAAGACAGATGATAGTGAGTGAATGATGAACATAATTTAGTCAAATCAGAGTATTAAGAACTGGTTAAGTCATAAGTAGAAACTCAGATGAAGGAAGGAAGGAATGGATAAAACTCAAAAGTTCAAGTTAAAGCTATCTTACAAAGACCAACACAACCACTGGTTCAAACCTAAATCCATATATATATATATATATATATATATATATATATATATGTTTAGAGTAATCATCAGAAACTCACTCACAAGTCACAACACAAACCCCCTGGAATCAATCAACAAACTAAAGATCCGGGGAAACCAAATCAGGGGAACAAGGGATTGGGAAGAGACGTGACACACACCTGATGAATGGGAGGGTACATAGAATTGGTGCAGACAGGACATTCGAGAAGCTCATGAACACTGGTGGTGGTGGGAAGAAGACCAGAAGCAGCAGCATTGACGTTGGTGTGATTACTACTAGTATGATGATGATGATGCTTGGAAACCGAAGCGTAAGAAGAATGGCGATCTTGGTGGATCTCTTCATCATCTGTCACATCCATGGTTGATGTACAGTCCATCATGCTATCCAAATCCATTTTCGAAATAAAGGCGAATTCTTCGATCGAAACGAAGAAGATCAAATCCGGGGACCTTACAGAGAGAGAGAGAAATGATTTATGAACACCACCGAACGAAACAGGTCAACCCTCGTGAACTAGTGTTGTTCAATTTCAAAATCAAAAAAGATTGATGCTTTTCTTCATCAATTCTAGAGAGAGAGAGAGAGAGAGAGTTGCCGTCAAATGAACCGGAAACGCTGATTTAAAATCGGACGGTCACGAAGGGCGGCTGTGTGGGTACAGAGAAAGAATGTTATTTTGGAAACTAAAGATTGAATTATAACAACAATTACTGGATTGGGAAATTTTTTTAATCATTTTATTATTATTATTAATCACTCAATGATTTCTTCGTTTCTAATTAAAATGTTTTTTTTTAATTAACTCATTAAGGGCCCTAGTCCAGTAAAGATGGGCCTAAACATGTACATGGTGCACATGATTACCTTTTTATTTTATTTTGTTTTGTTTTTCTCCGGTTTTTGGTTTTTACATTACGATTCTAATCAATTTGATTAATCAAATTTTAGCTTTTTAAATTAGTTTAAAAAAAAACTAACGTAGATCGACCACTAAAATAAACTTCAAAGATTAATGAAAAAAAACATACTCATCTTCCTTTTTACTTTAATAAAAACTTAAAGAAATGTGTTTAGACTTTAGATAAACTTAAACGCCTTTAAAGGCTTTAAGTACATTATGAAATCATAAGAGAAATATAAGTAATGCGATGTGGCTTGGGTTCAAAGTCACTTCAAAGACCAATGATAATGTAAAAGAACATTTTACTCTTCTTCCTCTCAAGCAAACTCCCTCAATCTAAAAAAAGCAAATTATTCCATAAATAATTGGTCCTCGTGAGTGATCGGCCTCATGAGTGAATCATCCTTAGAGACACAACGCATAAAAGAAAAAGAAAAAAAGCCAACAACAACGATCCATCCAGCTCTCATGATCGATCTGTCATTGCTTTTGTAACACAACATGTCATTGTACTTTTCTCTTTCTGTTGAGTTTTGTCTGAGAACAAACTTCACAGAATCTGAGACATGACTTAAGAACTGTTTGTTTCTACATACTTTTCTCAGCTAAAAGAAATCACTAAAGAATCTGATTCTTCATCAAATATTTCGTTAGCTTTTTTACTCCCCTATTTGCATCAAACAATCAAGTTTAAGGCCTTTCTGAATCAAAACTAGAATGATTTTAGTTATTTGTTACCACTGGTTAGCTGATGTTTCCCGGCACTTCTCATCATTTCCCTGAGCCAACTGTTGTGGATTAGTAGTACCTTTTACCCGATTACTAAACAGTCTCTGCGATATTCTATCTTTAGCTGATGTTTTCTTACGTCGCATCGAGGAAAAGGTTTGTTTCTTGTTTTTTCTTGCAGCAAAAACTCTATCAAACTCTTCATCGATAACATTTGATCTAGAAGTTGAGGCTATAGCAGCATCACGCAGAACCTCTTGATTATGTTCCTTTACCTTTACCTTCACAAGCTTTGCTCTTTTCCTCATCACTTCTTTGTCTTTCTCCCTGATATTCTTCAGAGCCTGTTTCGCTATCTGCCTAGCTAACTGATTAGGATCAGAGTCTGAAGTTGTTACATCCATAGGCACATCCTGGTTGATCCCTGTAGTTGAAGACGTTTGGTTTTCAATCTCATCTACTGGAGATTCCTGGATTATGGGGTTCCCTTCATCATCCCGAGGTACAATGGGTCCGTGAAACGGACAAGTTCGCAAATCTCTTCTCTGACAAAGACCACCTTTCTTTAGAGCACGGCATGGAGGTGTCTCTGTTCTCTCCTCTCTATAAACAGTTACCTGAAGATTCAGTTCTGCTATTTTCTCAGCCGGAATAACAGCATCTTGATCCACCCTGCCCCAGTGGCTCTCAAGCTCTAGACCCCGGTAATTAGATCGAACTTCCGCAGTTGAGTCCCAATTACTCAAGTGTGATCCCCAATTCATCACGGGCGCTTCAGAAATTAGCTTATCCCTAAGAGAGTCTCCACTGCTTCCAACTTTTTTAGTGGACCTAGATTCTGATGTAGACCTATTTGCGTCACTCGATGATGGTAAAGACGAATTCTTGCTCTGCTGACTTATCGTCACAGGAGCCACCTTTTTGACTGAATCAGTTCTGACCTTGCCATCATCCTCCTCCCAGATATCTTCTTCTTCTTCCTCGTTTGTTTCTCCATTCTCATGACAACCAGGCATACTTGAAATTGTAAAACCAGCTTCTTCCCATTTCTTTTGAGCTGCCAATATGCTATTCCTGATATCGATCAAGTCTTTCAACATGGAATCTCTCGTTCTGTTATCACTCACGTCAACCCTGATGAGAAGAGAGATCCCTTCCTGAACCGAGATCAGATGCTTTGTCACGAGAAGCTTGCACTGTTCCCTCAATACATCGAATACAACTCTGTTCTCACTAGTTTCTTCAACCTTTTCTGACTGCTTCAATGAATCAAGACGAATTTGCCTAAGATGAGAACAACGGATCTCCTCAAAATCTTCCTCATCTAAGATGGCAAGGGGAACACCATCATCCCCTCTCCACTGAACAATTTCCATACACTCCTTGATCTCCTTAATCGTTACATCAATCTTATGCTTCAAGAGTCCAAAACTATCCCTCAAGGAATCAAACTTGCCACGCAAAATCTCTCTAGTCTTCATCTCCCTCTCCTGTCTCTCACGTTGAACACGTGCAGCATTAGCCTGGAGATCAGGGAACTTCAACTTGCGGGTGTGATACGACCTCAAGAAGCTTAATAGGCCTTAATGGGCTTGATTATTTAGTTTATTGTTTAAGCCCAAAATACTTAGAAGTCTCTTTGTATTTAATCTCACTTCCATTCTCTGTAAAACATTATCGAAATTAATCAAAACAATGTCATCTTCTTCCTTCATCGTCTCTCTCCTTCTTCTTCCTTCTTCCCTCTGATTTATTCACCTCAACCTCTATTTCTTCTGCTTCTCATCTCAAATTCTGTTATCTCCTTGATAAGCTACTTCGGTACTTATCAATTGGTGCTTTCATTGAGAGTTAAAAAAAAAAAAACAATGGAGAACTATACTACTCAAGCTGCTCATCTCGTTCAGTCGCCGTCTTCTGCCGAGCTTGGCGAGACGATCGAACAGCTCCGGGTGAAGCTGAGGGCGCAGTACGATGAATATGTGCGCTGGTTACGCGACACGGCGAGTTCATCTGTTCCATCATCGGTTCCTCAAATCACCATGGTGAATCCGGATCTTCCACCATCTCGGCAACAAACCATCACGACGAGTCTATATCTTCCACCCTCAGATCCTACACCGCAAAGGACCTCAGAAATCTCTTTTGGGACATCTGTTGAACAAGTGGTGGGCGTTCAAGTCCAAAAGGCTTATTACACAGATTGGACCTTTAAGGATCCATTTGTTGCTAAAAATTTCAGAAAGCGAAGGATGCGCTTCAGGCAAAGCTATCACAAGGCTCGGAAAAGAAATATGAAGAAGGATCATCGTTATCACTCTTTGCATCTGGCCTTCCGAGTTCGTTCACCACGGAATCAGTTGTACCTAGGTGATGATAGGTTCCGTTCGATAGCAGTTCTTATGGCAAAGGAAAAGCAACAAAGAGGAACTCGAAGAGCTCTTTTCAAGCATCGATTCCACGAGTTTCAGAAAAGAAGGTCAAGAGAAAGATATCGAGTGGTGATAGCCTCCTTCAGATCGAAGCATTACTCTTGGGTAGTTGCTAAGAAAAAGGTGAAAAACAGCTCTCAATTGTTTGCGTTCCCTCCTTTGAATCAGTTGAATGTGAGTGTTGATGACCTTATCTCGGCATCAACACCGGATTCCAAAGTTTATGCAACATCTCCAAAGCCGTTACCAAAGGTGAAAAATAATGGAATGAAACGAAGATTCGAATGCGAGAGGGGATCAAGAAAGAGAAGTTCAGCGTTGGCAACATGTTTGGCAAACTATGGTATGCGATTTGGTTATACTTGTTCTGCAAAATCTAGAACTCATTTCAAACAATTGCAGGAGAAGGGTCCTTCTCAAGAGAAGAGAGCGGGTAAAGAAGAGGAATTACTTTGGTTCCCTCCTAAGAATTATGTGTCGGGGAAGCTTGGTGCAGAATTAGCTAATCATGGAAACAGCTTAGAAGAGAGTTTCAAGCTTGATACCGTTTCAATTATGACAAAGAATGACTCAGGTCTGCTGTTGGAAAAGTTTGTGGCTTATGTCAGATGTCTCTCTGTTCAAGTGGGTACCAAAAAGAATCTGTTCAATGATTTATTTCAAGATAACCAAGTATGGGAACCTGGTGGGTTCTTAGCTGGCCAAGCTCTACATGACTGGTTAGTGGAATCTTCTGGTTTTGATAAAATGGTTGATGTTGCTAAGCATCTACGGAGGAGACTGAAAATATATTGTAAGCTTGGGGAAGTGAGTCTTGTTGTCCATGATGTTAATGGAAGAACAATCGGTGAAGGGTCTAATGGGAATCATAATCTACTTCTACGAAGGATTCAGGAATTCATTAGTAGGGTCAAGGAGTTTCAAGCAACATCTCAGGATCTGCAATGTCGTCAAGCTGAGGTTCTTACTTCTGCAAGTAAAGCTGGAACAGGCAAGACACTACATTACAACCTTGTACCTGCTAACTTTAATTGGGAACCAGGTGGAATCTCAGCTGCACAAGTTGAACTAGATTGGTTAGTGGTTTGCTTTGGTCGTGATATAATTGTTCACGATGCTAATATTGAAGTTTGCAACGACATTAAAGAACCAATGGATCATGGAAAAGCTAATCGTGTATGCGAGTGTGGTGGTTTAGAAGATAGTCAGCTTCTGTGGGATTGGTTCGAGAAGAGTAGTATACATATTGAACTGGACATTGCTGAGTTTTGGGGATTCAAAACATTTGGTAAGGAGTTTCTAGTGTCAAGCCAGAAGATACAGCAAAGTCATTACATGTTCCTAAATGGACCCAAGGAGAAGACACAAAAGCTAGATAGTGAGTGTAATTGGGTAATTTTGGAAGCTTTAGCATCGCTGCTACAGAACAATCAGCGCTTGTCACTTCATCTTGAGGACAAGATGGATCTTTCAGGGGCGAGTAGTAGTAGGTGTAGATGGTTGGTATTTGATAGAGGAAAAAAGGATAGAAGCCTAGATGTTATGACTATAGTGTTATCCGAATTAAAGAGGTGGTATTTCCTTCAAGGTCAAATCCGTGATAAGCAGGCTACAAAATGGGAAGCTGGTATTCAAGACATAATTGTAAGATGTTTTGAAATCGGAGTGTTCAAGTCTGACGGGGAAGAAAAAGATTTGCAGGATGATCCCATTATGTACAAGTTGAGGCCACCGGAGCTACAACCAAGTGAAGAAGTTTCATGGTTTAGGTGCCTAACTGGATTGCCTGAGCATTGTGCCTATAGCGAGAAAGAGAAAAGAAAGAAAGCGATGTGGGGTTGGACTGAAGTAAAGATGATCATAGGTGTATGTCTCTTATGCACTTGGGTGATCACAATTATTGTGATCATGAGAGTGTCGTCATTGCAGGTTTATGAGAAACGGTTGAGAAACTACTACATCACTCCAGGGACATTATCCAACTCGAGAGATGATCGTGTAAAGCATGGACTGTGCAGACTAGCGAGAGACTTTCAACTTGAGGACAAGTTGATTCTTCGAGAGGGAAGTATTGATACGACCTCAAGAAGCTTAATAGGCCTTAATGGGCTTGATTATTTAGTTTATTGTTTAAGCCCAAAATACTTAGAAGTCTCTTTGTATTTAATCTCACTTCCATTCTCTGTAAAACATTATCGAAATTAATCAAAACAATGTCATCTTCTTCCTTCATCGTCTCTCTCCTTCTTCTTCCTTCTTCCCTCTGATTTATTCACCTCAACCTCTATTTCTTCTGCTTCTCATCTCAAATTCTGTTATCTCCTTGATAAGCTACTTCGGTACTTATCAGGGTGTTCTTAAGGTAATCAAAACCAAGCCTAAGCTCCTTGTAATGTAACCCAAAAGACAAATTCCACTTCTCCAAGAACTCAACAGCCTTAGAACGCAACATAGTGGCAACAGCGGGAGGTGCAGGAAGAGGGAGATTGCTTCTAAAACCAACACTCAAACTCAACAGCTGATCAAGGTTCTCAATAATAAAAGTTCTAAAGAGCTTTGACCTCATGAAAAGCTCGTCGATGATGAAAAGCGTCAGATACCGAACCTGCCAAAGAAAAATTACCACCGCGTTCGTTATTTGACCAAATAAAAACGTTGATCAATCAAATCATCATTGAAAGGATCGGAAAAAAAAAAGCAAAACCTGAGAGTGGTTATGTCTCATGAGCTCCATTAGGGTTTGCGAAGCGAATCGGACCTCCGAATCAGAATAGCGAACAATAGATTTGATGGCCTTGAGTAGCCTCGGGTCAACCTCTTTAGCAGTTGATTTCGTCGCTTTCTCTATCAACCCCTGAACTTTTCCTCCGCCGTCATCTCTCCCTTCCATCGCCGGCAATTAGAAGAAATTCAGATGAAGACGGAAAATAAAATAAATAAATAAATAAAGGAAAAATCGATTTGTGTTGGTTTAATAGATTATTGTATCCACTGTGATAGTCGGTTTACCCGGTTAATGACTTATTTGCCCTTCGTTCCCCCCCCCCCCCCCCCCCCCCCTATTCCACTGGGTGTATTCGGTTTAACTTGGTTCTCTCTTTTGTAATCGTAACAACAACAAGCATATTTATCAACGATAACGTTATAAAACGGTAAGGGAAGTACTGTATATGTAACGGTTATATTTTGTAAATTTAATTAGGATAATTTCCATTCTTATTATGTTGGTCAATCATAGATAATTAAATAATTTTCATTAGTGAACCAACAATTTCCAAATTTCCCATCTATATTATTATTTTCACAGTATTTTTCAGAAGAAGGTTTGAAGTTGGACAATATTTACATCATATGTTATTGTAATTAAAACATTTAATACAAAAAGATTAAAAAATAAATAAATTAGGAGAATCTAGTATGGAAATATATATTTTCCTAAATATCTGAACAACATCAATTTCTATTTTCCTTTTTAATTACAAGTTTTAAAATATTTTAATGAAAAAAGAAACTATAGTATTTTACCTTATTCAATTTCGATTTTCCATAATTGGTTTGGCATTATACATGTTTTCCATTATACATGTTTTCTATTATACATAAATTGTATAATGTTTTCTATGTTAAAATGGATAGAGCAATTGATGTCAAAATAGGTAGAAAAAAATATAAAAATAAACTAATAATGTATGATTTTATTATACTATATATATATATATATTGTTTTAACCTCCACAAAATGATATATGTTTTTTGACTAAAAAACATGTGTCATTTATAGAGTTATGATGTCAAATACAACTATATATATATATCCTATTGCACAATTGAAATAGTGAATACATCAAATTTAGTCATATGAGTAATATCAATAATATTATCTGTGTAAATATCAATAACAATACTAAAAAAACAACAATAATATATGAAAAATTTTATTTATCCACGAGTCTAAACCTAAACTAAAAATAATCATAAGAATGTGATGGGAATTAGGTTAATATTAGTACACTTATATATTTTTGCGGGTTGGTTTACAAACACAAACAAAAAATTTTAAAACTTAATTTTATATGAAAGGAGTTAAAAACCAACACTAACCCGCTCCATCATACTCAGATACAAAACTAACTATTTTTTTTAATAACTATTTTTTTTATCCACGGGTCCAAACCTAGACTAAAAATAATCATAAGTATGTGATGGGAATTAGATTAATATTAGTACACTTATATATTTTTGCGGGTTGGTCTAAAAACACAAACAAAATATTTAAAACTTCATTTTATATGAAAGAAGTTAAAAACCAACACTAACCCGCTCCATCATACTCATAGATAAAACTAAATAATTTCAAATTGGTGAATAAAATTTAAATAATTTTATACTAACTACAAAGTATTATACATATTAACAGATGTTTACTTTCACAACAACTAATTTTGATTGATTACATTCCAAAATAAAAGAATTTTGATTAATTAAATTTCAAAGGAAAATAATAGAGTTTGTGAAAAGAAGTTTATAAGTTTATCTATAGAATAATACAACCACCGAACGATCCATTGAAGTTTATACTATGAAATGCGATTGAAAACAGAATAAGGATATGTATAAATTGTAGCCAAACAGATATCAATTAATAAAGAACTCTAAAGCCAAACATATATTATGTGTCATAACTAAAAAATCGGAACCAAACAAATATTAATTGATTCTTAACACATAAAAATCGAAACCAAACAAGTATGGTTAAAAGATATTTTTAGTGTGGATGCCATTAAATACAAACAAATTTACCCACATAAATGGAAATAAACCTGTATCTAAATATTAAGTTTCCTAATAATGCAGCATATAATAATCTTAGCAGTTTGAATAATTAAGGTAATCGATATTTTAATCACACAATATTTTAGGAAGTTGTTTAAATTTGCTTACATAATAATCAAAAATTAAATTCGAAATTATATATACTTAAACTTATTTGATTTGGTTTTAGATAATTACGGAAACAACAAATCAATTTAATAAAATTAAATAAAAACAAAATAATTAATATGAAAAGTACAAATATTATAAATAACTAAAATGAATTTCAAATTCAGATCACGTATACTAAACAACTAGATTAGTACAAAATATAAAATCAAAACAGTCAACAATATGTTATTTATACCAACAAATAAATTGTTTCATAAAATATCTACCAAGTATAACAAACATTTTTAATTTATCGATAAAAGAATTAGCTATCTTTTATAGTAAGATAATAGAGTTTGTGGAAAGAAGTTTATAAGTTTTCCACTACTAATAATTTTATATTCTTGTGTTAGTGATGGGAAAGAAAGACACAGCTGGCAAACATTGCATCGCACTGATGACAACATGAGCTCAGAAACAACTGAGAGATGGAAAGAAGTCTGGCCTTATCGTCCCCCTAATAGGGAACATTGACTTTCTCGATATTTTTCAGAAATTGGCATGCTTGGATTTCAAGGTAATCCTTGGCTACGGGGACAAGGACAAGACATCCTTTGCACTCAAGCGTCAGACGTTCAAGACTATGCCATGGAGGAAGCTTTGTACTGGACAGCTCAAAGCATAAAACTTCATCTCAAATCAATGCATGGACGTAATTATCAGTTATCTGGTTTCTATTGGATCTTATTGCATTAAATAATGTTGAAATGTATTAAAAATTCCGAGATTTTTGCTTCCTTTTCACCCTCTGCTGTCTCAAAACATGAATATTGATTTTGCCGTTTTCACTCATTTGCTAAAACTTAGCGGAAGGCCGGATTATAAAAATGTGTTCCGTTTTCATTTTGCACTTGTGTCTGTCATAAAGTCTTACGTTTGTGTGCGCACATATATGGAAAAAGAATATGTGGTTGTTTTCATCTATTTATCTATATTATTTAATAAGAATTTTTGTTCAAAATATGTTTGTAAATGTGACTCCTTCGAGTTTCCCATATCCAAGTCCCCTCCAACAAATTAATTAAACCTATTCATTTTTGTTTTGTAGTATCTGATTTCAAAGGGTAAAAGTGTAAACTTTACTCATTAATTAAATATAATATGAGAATGTTAGAATAATAGAAAGAAAAAAAAATCAATGCTAGATTACAAAACTATAAAAAATTTAGTCTTTTGGTTAGTAAGTTTTAATATCACCAAGCTGAATATCACTAATTTAATATTTTTGTAAACTTTTAACCATTATTGCAAAGTATACTCACTAATTAAATATAATTGTCTTGATAATATATCCATTTCATTGTCTTTAAATAATAATTAATAAATGTCTTGTGCTGAGTAACGCTGACTCAATTACAGTAAAACCTCTATAAATTAATAATGTTGGGACTAAGACATTTTATTAATTTATAGTGATATTAATTTATTTATAAATTAATAATTATTATTTTATAGTGTAAATTAATAATTATTAATTTATAGATATATTTTTAATTGTTTATTTTTTAAAAATTATGAATTGGAACAACTATAGCAAAATAAGATTAAACTTTCGGATGTTATAAATTTTATGGTTTAGGAATTGAACTTGTAATATTTAGAAAGCACTATTTACAATAAATTACAAATATTATAGACAAATTGACTTATACACATGAGACACATAAATTCAAATCTATGAATAATAATATCAATTCTCCTATTTTAATAATCTGTCAAATTATCAAATTGTAAATGATGCATATCTAAAAATTAAACTTTAAATTTAATTATTTGTATGACATGTTATAAAATATTTTAGAGATATCATTATAGGTTGAAAATACAACATTACAATTGTTCTATAGAATTGAGCTTTAGGAGAAACATATACTATTATATCAGTATATATATATATATATAAATTTACATAATTATTAATTTATGATATTATTGGGACCATATTTTATAAGGAGATTTTGAAAAAAATATTATCTTATTATCTTATCGAATATTGTTAATTTTTACACTGGCCCAACTTGGGACCAGCAAAATTTATTAATTTATAATATTTATTAATTTATAGAGTATTAATTTATAGAGGTTTTACTGTATCATAAACCGGTACGGTTATATATGCGAACCGTTCCCCGATTCCACTGTCGGTTAACTTGGTTCCCCGATTCCACTGTCGGTTAACTTGGTTATATTTGCCCTTCTTTCTCTAACCTCCGTACAACGGATTCAATGGGTGTTTATGTAATTACGTTAAAGAAGATCTCGTTTATATAGTTATGAGTTAGTTACAAAGATACAGTAGTTCCCACCAAAATCACTCAACCCAAATCGAGTAAGAAAAAGAAAAAGGAAGAGAGAAGATGATCATGAAGACGACGACGATGCAAATGCAATACGCTTTCTGGATTCTCTTGATCTTTTCCATCTCAATCGCTTCTTCCTCCACGGTTCCATCTCTTCAAGGTATAACTAATCAAACACGATTCTGTTTCCCGAGAAAGTTGAATCAAACAATGCTCCTCAATTCATTGCGTTTCTCGTTACGCCTCTATTGAATCTTTCTTTGATTCTCGTTCCGCCTCTATCAAAAAATTGAATCTTTCTCACACTCATGGAGTTTTCTTGTTCGTTTTTTTTGCTGCAGGTCCAGTGATCGGGATCAACTACGGTCGTTACGGCTCAAATCTTCCTCCACCAGAAGCCTTACCATCACTTGTCAACTCACTCTCAATCAAACACGTCAAAACCTTTGACTTAGATCCAAGAATCACCAAATCTTTCGCCAACACTGGGATCACTCTCTCCCTCTGCATCCCCAACGACAAGATCCCATCTCTATCCACCAATCTCTCCGAAGCCGAATCAATCATCAGAAACTTCATCTTGCCTTACCACAAGAACACAATCATCACATCAATCTCCGTCGGTAACGAAGTCTCTTTACTCCCGCAGTTCTCAACCAACCTTGTCTCAGCTATGGTCAACGTTCACAGATCACTCAAGAGATACAGATTACACAAGAAGATCAAAGTCTCCACAACACATTCCCTCGCGATTCTATCCAGAAGATTCCCTCCTTCGACCGCTAAGTTCCACAAATCGATCTCTGATTCGGTTGTGAAACCGCTCATAAGGTTTCTACAACGAACAGAGTCACCTCTCATGGTGAATGTGTACCCTTACCTAGCTTACAAGCAATCGTTCCGTTCGATTCCCCTCGACTTCGCTTTGTTTCAGCCGATGAACAGTCCCAAGCGACGGAGATACGTCGATCCGTACAGTGGAGTCGCATACACCAATCTGTTCGACATAATGTTGGATTCTGTTGACTCCGCCGTGAAATCCTTGGGATTAGCTAAAATTCCGGTGGTCGTATCGGAGATCGGGTGGCCGAAGAGTGGAGAACCGGGAGAAACAGCTGCGAGTTTGGAGAACGCTAGGGTTTTTAACCAGCGGCTGATTGAGCATCTGAGAAGGAGATGGAATAAGGTCCCTGTGTATATCTTTGCTCTGTTCGATGAAGATCAGAAAACTGGAGCCGCCGTGGAGAAACACTGGGGTTTGCTTTACGGCAACGGATCGAGGAAGTACGATGTGAAAATCTCGCCGCCGATTTGAAGTTTTGAACGGCGTTAGGAAGAAAACGAGATGATGGGCAAATTGGTCATTTTCGTGTATAGGCTTTTTGATTTTGTAATGGGCCTACGGCCTTATTGATCCACCGATTTTTTTCCGTAAATAAAAAATAATTGAAGATAATTGAGTCATGTTTTAATCTTACTTTGTCTGGATATGTCACATGCACTATGATAGATTCGTGGACTTTCGAGTCAGATCTCTTATATCTAAGAAACAAAGACATTTGTCTCGGAATAAATCGGTAATGCAAAAATTGTCATCATGTTCCGGAAAGTTGTCGTACATTTTAAAATTGGGCAGTGACGTTAGAAAGGTCAGGAAGTGACGCAGTACGTGTTGTTAAAAAACCCAATAACGCTGTGATTCTTTTTTGATGGCTATTTATCTCTTAGACCAATATGTTAAAGTCACATAATTTCCTGAGAAAGTATATTATATTATCTAACTAATGGTATATAAATTTTCTAGAAGGCAGGCTGCATTTTTTTGGATAAGCGGAGCATAAAATTGACTCATCAGTCATCACATATCTCCCACCAAAGACGCAAGTGACTGAGTGATCGGAGATATTTGCGGAGGAAAGAGCGGTAAAGGGAGTGGGTATAAAAACCGGTGGATCGTTCGGTGGTTGCATTATTCTGACCATGTGGGCCAACGTGCCGCACTTTGTCTCTGTATCGTCATTGAGGATGTTTCTCACTTCTCTCAATCACTTATGATTACTATATTTATTGATTTGTTACTTACTGATGAAATTATTTTGCTTTTGACTTGTTACAATTGAGACTGCTTGCTTCTTATATATATAACGCATAAAGCCAAGAACTGCCGTCCGATATGGCGATATCCACACTCTCTCACTCACATGGAGAGCCAAACACCAAGAACGTACCTCCACCTTACATTAACGATACCATGTGTCGTTTACGATATACACATTATACATAATGTATGTTTATATCAAAAAAATCAAAATATCGTGATGCACTGAACCGTTGGTATTTATGTCCATCACATGAGCACAAAAATTGATAAATTTGACAAAAATAAAGTAACAAAATTAAGTAGCTAGTTCTGTAAAGTGAGTGGTCAAGCAGAACGAGAAGAATGAAGTTTCATCTTACAACTAATCGATGGGTACTAAACATTAGATCCATATAAAGTAGGTGAGCTAGATCGATCATTACCTTTATATATCATCATCATTGATGTATATATATTAATTGTGAACAAGTTATATATAGGTAGTTATATCAATTCCGGTGAGTTAGTCTAGTGACATAATTGAGGTAAACATGTAACTCGTAGTCCTCATTACCTTTGTAAGCATGTATTTTGGAATTTGTTGTTTAATGCCTCAATCTAATAAGTACTATACAGTTGGAGGATTGCAAATTGTTTTCTTTGGTATAAAGATTCATTAGTGAAATGAACACTTTTATGTTATAAAACAAAATTAAAAAACTAGACTGTTAACAAAATTTCACTTTTGCTTTATGAAATTTCCAAAAGGAAAACAATAGTACAAATTACTTCTCTTTGACTTGAGTGTATGTAAACAAAACAACTAAACAAGTACAATTTTTAAAACGAATCTACTACAACCACTCGAGAGGAAAATATATCAATCTCGGGATCATCATTAATAAAATGACTAAATGGGTAGTTTGATATGAATCGATGATTGATGGATGGATAACAATGTTTTTTGCTTTTTGTTTATTTTGTTTTTGCTCCCATAGAGACTTTTTGGGAAGTCATAAATCATCGGTCAACTCAAACTCAAATTATCTAACACGCGCGAGACAAAAACCCGATACGTGACCCGACCAAGTCATAAGCGACCCGGAAACCCTGTTGCTGTATGTTTCCAATGATCGACAAACTCCCCATTGTTCCGGCGAACGCAAAACAGAACCGTCCTTGAGTGTTCACCGGGATCAGATAATTACTCGCCGGAAGCGAAACCTCTCCGCCTCCGAAATGAAACACAACCGTAGGAACCTTCACCGTCTTCATCCCCGAGAGATCGAAACACGTGTCGAACAGAGAATACGGCGGAGCACGTTTCAAACTCGTAGCTCCGAGACGAAACGCGTCTCTAAGCGCCACGTAAGCAGGTTGCGTCAGCCGAGTAACCGAGGTACCTGAATCGATGATGACTCCGCCACTTCCGGTGGCGTCGAGCTTGAACTGCGACTCCGAAACGCCACGAACGCGCGAACCGCCAACGCTGATTCCAAGAAGCTGCAAGTAGTAAAACGTGTCGAGTTTCGGGTTCGTCAGCAACGGCGTGAAAACGGAGGTTTTCGGAACGGCGTCGTCTCCGAAGACGATGGTTGACGGTGGTTTAGAAGAAGAACCGGAACTCGTCCGGTCAACCAAACAGTACGAGAATTTCCCGTTATAACGGCTTTTCGTCTGCGACGGAAACGATAACCCACCACGGCCCAAGCCCAACAGCCCAGCCGCACCAACGAACAAGCCTTCGTTATCGTGACCGCATCCTAGAGGAACGTGATCAACACGCGCTCCGTGAAACGCCAGCGTTTCGGTTGCGAAGTCTCCTTCTGTGAATGATCCGTCACCGTAGGATACTTGGTAGAGACAAGTCTTGCTTCGACGTGTGACACATTCAGACGAGTCGTCTAGTCTCCGGCAGAGGCGAGATCCACATGGGACGGTTGCGTACGTTTTGGATCTCTTCGGGTCAAAGATCGGGTCGGACTGGTTGTAACAAGCTTTGCAAGGAGAGCATTGGAGCCAAACGACGTCGCTCCCTGTGTCGAGCACCATGTAAACGTTAGTCGCCGGAGTTCCAACGCCTAACCGCATAAAATACTCTCCGCTTCCTTGCGAGAGACCGGAGATAACTGCGCCGCTAAATCCACCGGCGGAGCGTGGAGTTCTTCTCGTGGCATTACGTCCGGTTGATACGGCGGCGAGGCTGGATATGGATTCGACGCGGAGAGAGTCTCGTTGGAGACGGAGGTTGAAAAGATCCGTCGGAGACGCGTCGGAGAAGGAAAAGAGAGCATCGACGTGCGATAAATGGACAGAGAGAGAAGAAGTAGTGGACTCGGGTTGGGATTCACCGGCTAAGGATTCGGAGTCGGGCCATGAGAGGGTTGCAGCGGATGGGAGAGTGTTGACGACGAGAGTTTGGTAGTGGGAGGAGGAGGAGGAGGAAGAAGCAGAGCTGGTGGTGAAGAAGAAGAGAACGGAGAAGATGAGGGTATTTAGGACTTTTCGCTCCATCGGGAAAATGAAAAATGAGGATTTTAACTCTATAGTATAGTGTCACATGGATCTTCTTATATAGACTCTATACTCCAAAGTAGTAGTAGTACTGTGTATTATTATTATGAAGGCCAAATGAAGCTCGTGTGTGAAAGCACTTAGATTAACTTTTAGTTATGGCCTGACTTTGTTTTCGTTTTATCTTTATGTTTTTTCCTTTTTCTTTCCCGAGTAAAATCATCAGTATCAAATTATTGACTTTATTCCACATTTCCCTACTAACGAAGTAATAACGAAATCCGTTTAATTTTCGTTATTTCAAAGTGTTTTGTGCGAAAACGTGCAAAATGGTTCCATGGTCTAGTGGTCAGGACATTGGACTCTGAATCCAGTAACCCGAGTTCAAGTCTCGGTGGAACCTTATTTCTGTTGTTTCTAATTTTCCATTTTACACTTTTTATTATTATTGTTGAGAAGTTAGCCCAATGGTGTTTTAGGAATATAATGGCCTAAAAGGCCCAACCACAAAAGTCTAAAAGGGCCTCATTTGAGTAGTGCCAATAAGAATTTGATAACAATGCGAGCTCCTTGACATCTTCCCTTGTTGTGGCCCATGTCTTGTAAATATGGACTACCGGAAAACAGTTCGATAATTTTAGTTTAGTTAGAACTTAGGAGATTGATTATGTGGGAAGAATACATAAAAACTATGAAGATCAAATTACCGGATTTGTATATCTTGAAGGAGTATTTTATAAAAGAGTTAACCACACACACATTAAGTTTACTTTTCTTTTTTTTGCCTAAATGTAGCATCAAACATTAACAAAAGTCTTCACAAAAATTGAGGGAAGCGCCATTATTCCAATTGTAAAAACCAATTGTGGTATTTTAGTCACATTTCTTCAATTTTAAAAGTCAGTTCGAAAATTTTTAAAATTTATTTCCTCAACGACCTAATAGAATAACTACGAAGCTTGAAACCGTGTTGTAGGAGAAGTAGGTGGCTCGCATGCTCAATAATTGAAAATAATTTTTGGCCAGGACTTTGATATTAAAACTCTTCAGAAATGATAAAGTGAGGAGGACATGAGATAGTATATAGTTAATGAACAAATGAGAATGGGAGCATGAATGAACACCTATCTACTAATCTAGTCTAGTTTATAATTTAATTCATTCATTACACCTAAATTAAATTGACTCCATTTCTCATTGTCATCTCTCAGTATTCAGTAATTTCGGTTCCTCGGAAGTCCATATATAGCCTAGAAACTCTCTCCTCCTCACTCGGTCCCTACCCTCTTTCAATAATTTTCATTCTTTAAGCTCATTGAGATATTCTAAATTTACATTTTCTAGTTAATATATGTTGGAATATGTTCTAGTTCGACATTTATTGTTAAGAGTGTTACTTGCTCAAGTGTTAATTTTCAGCAGTACCATTTAAAAAAAAAATAAAAAATAATCTAAACGTCTGAGTAAGGAGGACTTATTATCGAGAACCAGAAGGTTAATGCAGGGACAAATAATGGGGGAGGAAGAGAAATTGAGGCCCATCTTCGCAGTCTGATCAAGAAGAAGATCATGTGATATACTGTATCTATCTTTATGGTCCCCTCTTCTCTTATATGATTATTATTCACCTTTTTCACATCAATCTAAAACTGAATTTATTATATCACTCACTCACTCACTCACGGATTCATCCAAAGCCACACATAAATTTTACAGCGTTATAATTAATTTCAGAATCAAAGATATACATATATATGTTCATGTTTTTGTCTTTTGGCTGTTCTTTACTTTTCATTTATAATGATAAGTTGATAACATCAAATCCATTTGTCGAAATTGTGATGTAACTTTTACATTTGATTAGCCGAATAAGAAAATGAGAACAATAGATATATATATTGGGGAATCCTTTGAGTCATATATACCCCAACTACTTTAAGCCTATTTAATAAAAGAGAACAATAATGGATGAAAACACAAAATCTCACCTAAGTTAGTCCTATATTGGTCAGAGGAACAATGTTTTGGATTTTATAACTACGGGATTTGAATGGGGTGCCATGCAGAATATGTATTAATGTTTTACAATGTTCCGCGAAATTTATACAACTAAGAAAATCACAAATTGTCTCCATATATGTTATAAGAAAAAAAATATATGTTTTTATAAAGAGAAAATTAAAAACTATGGAGTTTTTTTTATTATTTTATTATTTTAGAAAAAGAGATTAAATAAGAAAACATGGGTAAATGGATTTCAAAAAGATTCTCACCCAGATGGGAGCTTGACCTAACGGTTTAAGTGGGAGTGAAGTAGGTCGAAAGCGACCCTTTGAGAGTGTACGGACGATTTTATTTTAATTCCCAAACTACCCCTTTAATAATAATAATAATTGACAAATCTGCGTGACTCCACTTCAGGTTTGGGAGAAAGTAGCCAAAGAGAGTGCGAATGATATGATTACTACACCATTTGATTTCTCTCTTCTTCTTTTTTCTTCTTCTATTATGTGTGTAATGCTGCTAACTCCCACTTTTTCATATTTGGAAAGTTTGTATTTTTCAATTTTTATATCCCTTTGGCCTTCGGTGATCAAAAACACAAAACCTTGTTTTAATCTTTTTTTTTTTTGCGTATTACATGTACAATATCAGATATGAGAGCCAGTCGAACATAAAACAACATTGATATTAGTATCATCATTAGATCTTGGACCAATAGATAATAACGTATGAAATTCTACAAAACCTATGTCCTTAACATTATGGATGTAATTTCAATGAGTTTATATTTGACCAACTTCTAACTGGGTGAACTAACCGTATCTAAATATATATTCGAAGTTACAATACCATTGTATACGTACCTTCCTAATCCTAGTTAGAAAAGTAATGATCATAAGTTCCAAATACATTGTAATCATACGGAGTAAAAGAAAGACATAAAAAAACAAAAAAAAAACGTTATCATTTAGTCCAACTAACAACACTAAATATATATATTGTTAAGTATATATATACGCACATGTGTTTACAATTATGTAAATAAGTCACACTCACACAACATATATAAAAACTAAAATCTGAATAGTGAAACACCGATATCATTAATACAAAGCACTAAATTATGAGTAATTGTTTTTGTTTATACGAAAAAACAGATTATTATGAAACCATCTTTAACAGTTGATAATATACGCTCTTTTTTTCCATGTAATGTTTTCAATATTTCATCAAAAAAAAGAAATTATTTCCAAGTTACGTATGGTAACAAGGAAGAATCTGATTTCTTACCCTAATCGAATCAACGGACCCGATGCATACGCATCAAGAGCTTTTAATTTGTAGATTAACATTATTGACGACAGAGATAATTAATCATACTTAAATTAATTAGAATTACTTATATCATTAGCGAACTTAGAGTTTTAAGACACTACCAGCTTACCCTTTAGAGGAGGGAAGAGTCGTTTCTATGATTTTAGCACAGCTTAAAATTTAAGTTTTTTTAAAAGAACTCAGTCTTCTTCGATCGAAATAATAGTACTCCACAGAGATACTTGAAAACCATCATATTAATAAATATATAATACAACATGATTACATGAGTGCGGAATAATAATCTATGTTTTTACATTTGTTTATTGTCTAACAAGACCTATGCTACAAATTATTAATACAGTCACCCCTAAAATGCTCTTGTTTATATTAGGAGGCTCCACCCAAAAGCAAAAGAAAGAAATATACATAAATAAGTTTCTGTATATATTTAAACTCTACAAATCTCTGATATTACCCTATTTTTATACTCGCAATAACAATAATGGAAGACAGGGAAGATATATGGTGTACGGTCAAATAGTGAATTTGTACAGAATAATTTTTAAAATAAGTATAGCTTGTAGAAAGTTAAATTATCGCAAGGCTGAAGATATATACGCGTTGGAATCAAATCTTTAATTATTTCTTGACTGGGTTGTCATCTTGAGCCAGCCAGTGATTTAGTTCTCAAATCAAGAACAATAACATTATAAGATAGGACCACATTGTGATATAGAATTATAATCTTATAGAAAGATAGAACCATGAATATGATGGTATTTTTCTACAGCTTTTCGTTCTCTTTTTTACGATATATATAACCAAAGAGTACCGTTGATTAGTCAATACGTGCAAATATAAAATTTACGAATATTCCTTTATTCTAGTTTAATGACGTGGCGACTATGACTAAACAGGTGATTAACTATATTATCAAATATATATCAATGGAATATAACAGTGATTAAGAAGAATAAACAAACAATTTAAAAAGATTTCATGTAATGGATTCCACTACACCACTAATCAAGTATTTTAAACAAGAAAATAATAAACAAATGTATAGTTATTTATTCTAATCCATGGGTTGATATTCACTTTGAATGATATGATGTTCGGATGTTCCTAATCCTATTTATTTAATTTTGTTCTTTGAACCTTTTTGTGTTTAAATACTTCCAACTTGAGAGAATATCCGTAAGCAGCTAATTAATAAATTAGTCACTGACTTAGAAAAGATATACAAATTTTTCACCCAAAAACAAAAAAAAATTGACGATAAAATTTGGCATGAAAATCCATGCATGGTCAGGATAAGAATCTTTGTGAAAATTATTTGATTCCGTTAAAAATCTTCTTATTATGGTAATCTCATCCTCTTCTTGCCTTTTCTAGAAATTATGTTTCTACTCTTTAATTATTTGGTGATGAAATTCGATTCTTATTTCAAATCTCTCCTCTCTGCTTTGCAAAGGATTTGTCCGTACAGTCGTTTTGCACTGTTTAAGAAAAGTTATTTAGAAAGATAGAATTGAATCAATTGATAATTACTTTACCCTCCTCAAGATTCAATGGTTTATGTTAAAACTAGTTTAAGAGAAGTGAGACTGATACGAATCCGATTTGTAACGCGTTCACATATTTTTAATCAACGATGCGTAATAATATATTGTAATAGCTAGTGTTTCGTGATGCAAAAATACACTAGTATTTCGCGATGCCTTGTGTTATTTTATTTAGCTAGAGAAACTCTACACTATAATTTTGAGTGGTATGACATATATATATATACAAGAACAATGTAAATTATGCATAAATCAGAAACTCAATAATACTTTTGTGATTCTTTTAGCGTCTGTAAATGAAGAAAAATGGGTAGGACAAGTCAGCATTAGACACGTGTCATTCATGAATACGACATAACAGCGGGGCAATTTCTCTAACTCTGACGTGTCCGTATGTGGGGACCACTTTCTCGACACTTCGGCATGGCTTCTCTTCTTTTTTCTTCACTCTTTTCCTCCACTCTCATTTGAACCGCGCGTGTCTTCTATTCTATCTCTCTCTCTCTCTCATTAGTCATTCCCCGGCTGATTTGTATTTAACGTTACAAATTATCATGCTCTCTATGAAAATCCGTAATCATAATTTTTTATCGTTTTCATATAGTTTCGGTATTTTAATTTACTGTGTGAGAGCTTTATTATATAAGGCGCGTGAAAGAAGAAGAAGAAGAAAGAAAAGAAAAAGAGAGTAGAAAGATGAACACGCGCTTGAAGCTTGACTCTGGGGGCACGTGCTAACATAACTCACACGGCTCCCAAGACGCTCGTCCCATAAAGAGAAGTCATGGCTGTGGCCTGTGGCCTTGTGCGAGTGTGGGTCTAGCCATTGCTGTGGGGTCCTCTCCTAATTACCATCAATGGCACATTGTGTAATTTGACTCCATCCCTATATTAAAAAAAAAAAAAAAAATCTGGCTGGGGGTACAATAGAGAAGCCGACACGTTTGCCTGCCACGATCCAGGCATACGAACGAAGAAAAA
Organism: Camelina sativa; assembly: GCF_030686135.1. NCBI lineage: Eukaryota > Viridiplantae > Streptophyta > Magnoliopsida > Brassicales > Brassicaceae > Camelina > Camelina sativa. The sequence continues at coordinate 914,927 of NC_141886.1, read as the reverse complement.
AATAGACGATGTGGGTTAACGGCACCGTCAAGTCTTAACGGCAACGGTCTTAGTTTTACTTTACATGCATAAAGGCTTTGTGCTTCACGCGCTCTCGTGTAGGTATCGTAGGGGGGGGGTATAGACTTATTTAATTACATACAATCGTCATTATCGGACGGCTGAGATTGGCCCTCTCGGTTTTTTATGCACCGTACGTTCTATAGAAAACTAAAAAAGTATAAAATTTAACAACGGTTAAATTAAAATTAATATAGTTAATTATGGTTAAATTAATTTGAAGATTATAATTTACTGAAAACGTCGTGACTGACGACGATTCGTTTGCCTTTTTGTATATATACATTAAATTTTGTTTTTGGTAACAAAATCGAGTTTCCTTTTAAGCGGTGACATGATAAATAAAAAAAAGGTAACAAATTTAGAAAAATAGGGAGATTCAACTGAAGTTACTGTAGGGTGGAAATGACAGGTCTCCAGGATACTATTGTAGTATCTCTTCTCTACACACATATTTTTATTTTTATTTATATATATATATATAGAGAGAGAGAGAGAGAGTGTGTGAGAATATATATGATATACTATTGTGCATGATACCGTGAGACTTCTTCAAAAAAGGAAGCAGCTTTGGTTTGCTGCAGATCGGGGTTAGGTATGGAGAAGAAGAAGTAAGCAAAAAAAAAAAACGACGAGAAGTTTGTGATTGTTGAGGCAAAACAACACGGAATCTGAGAGAGAAGAGAGAGAGAGAGAGAGAGAGAGAGATCGGTTTCGTGGCTGAAGCAGAGAGAGTGAATAATTACGTTCCTCTCTCAATCAATACGGACATAACCGTCCGTTGTGTGTCCTTTGTTTTTATAAAGCAAATAAAGTTTTGCTTTTTTTTTTTTTTTTTTTTTTGTGTTGCTCCATTGATGGGTCTTTTCTTTCTTCTCTCTCGTGTTTCTTTCATGGGGTTTTAGTTAAAAGACTAGTGTTTACTGCGTGCCTCAAGGGTTTTTTTTTTTTTTTTTTTTGTTTTTTTAATTTCTGTTCTTCTTCTTCTTCTTCTTCTTCTTCTGCTCTCTCATCTGGGGTTCTTCTTCAATGGCGAGTGTTGAAGGTGATGATGATTTCAGAACTTCTTTGTCAAGTGAGTAAGAAGAGGCAGATGATACTTGAGAAAATTTTCAATTTTTTTTTGTTTATTTGAGTTTTAACGGTGGGGTTTTGCTCTATAGAATCAAAATCAGCTTCGTAAAAGTTTCAATTTTTCTCGGGAAACGAGCTTTAAAAGAAAAAGAAAATAAACCCACCTTCTTATCTCTATAAGCTTCAAAGTTTACATTTTTTTTGTTGGTTTTGTTAATGGTTTTGCCGCGGAAATGTGACTGGTTAGGGTTTGTTTGATGTTAGGGTCTTATCAGGATCAACTATACACAGAGCTATGGAAAGCTTGTGCAGGTCCATTAGTTGAAGTTCCTCGTGCTGAAGAACGAGTTTTCTACTTCCCTCAGGGTCACATGGAACAAGTAATTTAACTGACCCCACAAAATTTCATCTCTTTTTTTACTTCCAATTTTGTTTTTTTACATCTCTCTTTACTAAATTTTGGGTTTCTTTTTGCAGCTTGTGGCTTCTACTAATCAGGGAATCAAATCAGAAGAAATACCTAAATTTAATCTTCCTCCAAAAAAGATACTTTGTCGAGTTCTTAATGTCACATTAAAGGCGGAGCATGAGACTGATGAAGTTTACGCTCAGATCACATTAAAACCAGAGGAACATGTAAGTTCTTCTTAACCCAAACCAAAAAGGAACAATTTTTACTTTCTTTTTTTTTTTTTTTTGGGTGGGATTAGTATTGATTGACTCAGTTTGTTGGGTTATTTGCAGCAAATTGAACCCACAAGTCTTGATCCACCTCTGGTTGAACCAGCTAAGCAAATGTTCCATTCGTTTGTTAAGATTTTAACGGCTTCAGATACAAGCACTCATGGTGGATTCTCTGTTCTTCGTAAACACGCCACTGAATGCTTGCCTGCCTTGGTAAAATATTATTCTTGCTTGTAAAAGTCCTCTCAATTTTAAAGAATCTTTGGTTTGATTTCTCACTCCAATTTACACTGTTTAGGATATGACTCAAGCTACTCCTACTCAAGAACTTGTGACTAGAGATCTTCATGGCTTTGAGTGGAGGTTTAAGCATATTTTCAGAGGTATTCAAACTAATCTTTAGTATTTTTTGTTTAAAGCTGTGTTTGGAGTAAATGAGTCATGAGGGTTGTTTGGGGTTTAGGACAACCTAGGAGACATTTGCTTACAACGGGTTGGAGTACATTTGTATCCGCGAAAAGACTTGTAGCTGGAGATGCTTTTGTGTTCTTAAGGTACTTCTCAAACTGAATTTGAGTCTGAAACTTCACTGGTCATGTTTTTAGGCTCATGAATTTAAGATAATGCCTTTGTGCTTTTAGGGGTGAGAATGGAGATTTACGTGTTGGAGTGAGGCGATTAGCTCGACATCAAAGCACGATGCCTACTTCGGTTATCTCAAGTCAGAGCATGCATTTGGGAGTTCTTGCTACTGCTTCTCATGCTGTGGGTTCAAAAACAATGTTTGTTGTGTTTTACAAGCCTAGGTATATAATTTCCTTCGATCATTTTGCTTATTTACATAGATTGCTTAGGACTCGTTAGGTTCAAGAAAAGTTCTGTCTTTGCAGGATAAGCCAATTCATAGTTGGTGTGAACAAGTATTTGGAAGCTATAAAGCATGGATTTCCCCTTGGTACACGATTCAGAATGAGATTTGAAGGAGAAGAGTCTCCTGAGAAAATGTAAGAATTCATTTCCTGTAAGAATTCATTTCCTCTGATCAGTCTTTTCAGTGTTCTTTGATTCTGAAATCTGGAGCGTCTTCAGATTTACGGGTACGATTGTGGGAACTGGAGATCTATCTTCAGAGTGGCCAGCTTCTAAATGGAGGTCATTGCAGGTTCAGTTAACCATTCCACGTTGTTTCCCTTAACCGGTTTACTTATTTACATGATCTTTCTATAATAATGTTCTGTCTCCCTCTTTCTTAGGTGCAATGGGATGAGCCAACAACAGTTCAGAGACCAGACAAAGTCTCACCATGGGAGATAGAGCCTTTTTTGCCAACATCCCCAATTACAACCCCTGCTCAACAACCACAATCGAAATGCAAGAGGTCAAGACCCATCGAGCCATCGGTTATAACACCATCTCCACCTAGTTTCTTGTACAGCTTCCCTCAGAGCCAAGATCCTGCCAATACATCCCTTCAACTGTTTCAAGATCCATCACTTGAGAGAAGTTCAGGTGGTTACTCCTCAAACAACAGCTTCTTAGCCGAGACTCCGCCTCCTCCTCCTCCTCCAACGAATGGTTGCTATAGGTTGTTTGGATTTGATCTCACAAGCAATCCCACTGCTCCAATCCTTCCAGACAAACAACCAAACGATACTTGTGGAGCTGCCAAGTGTCAAGAACCCATCACTCCAACCTCAATGAACGAGCAGAAGAAGCAACAAACATCCAGAAGTCGAACTAAAGTAAATCATCTTTATCACTTTCAAAATCTCATAATAATAGAATTACAACAATGGTTTGAAAATCTGATTTTTCTATGATTGGAAAGGTGCAAATGCAAGGGATTGCGGTTGGCCGTGCGGTTGATTTAACGCTGTTGAAGTCATACGATGAATTGATAAAGGAGCTTGAGAGGATGTTTGAGATTCAAGGACAGCTTCGTCCTCGGGACAAATGGGTCGTTGTCTTCACAGATGATGAAGGTGATATGATGCTTGCTGGTGATGATCCATGGAAGTAAGTAAACCAGTTTCCTTGTTTAGCTCAAATCAACTAATGTGAAATAAACCGGAACTGGTTTAACATGTGATTAGTTAAATCCTTTTTCCTCTCTTACCTTACGACTTACGAGTTACGATGTATTATTGAGTGTTCTGTTTTGTGTATATGAAATTGTGCAGTGAGTTTTGCAAGATGGCCAAGAAGATATTTATATATTCCAGCGATGAAGTTAAGAAGATGACAACAAAACGGAAGCTTTCTTCGTCGTTAGAGGGTTTAGATGTTAATTAAGGTTTAATCCGGCGACGTCGTTTTAGTACGTAAGGTTCCATAGAGTCTGTGTATATAAAGTTTTTTTTTCTTCATGTCAATTTTTTAGGTTGGCAATTTAAATATTTCGGTTTTGGGACAGTGGTTGATGGGTCGGTTCACATCTTTATGTACTTTGTTGTGTTCCATAACCATTCAATTTTCAAAACCAAGTATGTATATCAATTAGTTATGGGTTCGAAGATTCTAGTAATCAAATTAATTAAGGTAAGATTCTTTATGTACTTTGTTGTGTTCCGATACGAGATACTATCGAGATGTCGGCCAACGGTAAGCGGCTTAGAGTTGAGAAGGAGATGATGGGTCGTGAAGGTGGATTTTCGGTGGATGGAGAGAGTTTGGATATGTCTGTTGACTCTGGCTTGGTGGGTCCAGCTTGGTGGGTCCGAGTATGGGTGATGGTTCGATTGAGCCGGAAGTGGAAGCGGTTTTGGGGACTGATGGGGTTGCGTCACAGAAGGTTCTTTCAGTAGAAGCGTCTGGTGATCCGGTCGCGTAACAGTTATCCCCGGTGGTTTGAGTTTTATTGATTGTAGTCAAGATGAATTGCTTGCTCTGGAACTGTCGGGGGGGGGGGGGGGGCGAATAAACCCACTTTTCGAAGATCAATTCGTTATATTTTGAAACGATTCCCTACAAACATTATGGCTTTATTTGAGACTCATGCGGGTGGAAATAGAGCTGACCAGATATGTCAAAAATTGGGGTTTGCGAACTCGTTTAGAGTCGATGTTGTAGGACAGAGTGGGGGATTGTGGTTGTTGTGGAGATCGGACATTGGTAGTGTGGAGATTGTTGAATCGTCCGAGCAGTTTATTCATGCAAAGATTGTGAATGGGGTAGCGGTGTTGCAGCTTATAGTCGTCTATGCAGCTCCTACTGTTACTAGACGGAGTGGTCTCTGGGCAAAGTTGACGGAGGTCATTCATGGCATCTCTGGTCCGCTGTTAATTGGTGGGGACTTCAACATTATTGTCCGTGTGGATGAGCGTACTGGGGGGAATGGTCGTCTCTGCGGATTCATTGGCGTTTGGAAAATGGATCAACGACCTGTCTTTGATTGATCTTGGTTTTCAAGGTAACCAGTTTACATGGAAGAGAGGCAAGGTTGAGTCGAATTTTGTTGCTAAAAGATTGGATCGGGTCCTGTGTTGTGCTCAGACTCGATTACAGTGGCAGGAAGCTATAGTGAAGCATCTTCCTTTTCTATCTTCTGACCACGCACCCTTGTACGTTCAACTTTCACTGGAACCAAAAGGGGATCCAAGGCGACGGTCATTTCGGTTTGAAGCAGCTTGGTTGAAGCAAGATAGTTTTAATGATTTGGTATCAACTTCTTGGAAGAGGGAGTTAAAGACACATGAGGCGTTGATGGAGCTACGTTTGATTTTACGTAAATGGAACAAGGAGGTCTTCGGTGATGTTCAGCGCCGGAAAGCGCAGCTAGTGGAGGAGATTCAAGCTGTTCAGGACTTATTGGATGTTTCTCAAACGGATGCTCTGTTACGAAAGGAAGAGGATTTGGTTAAAGAGTTTGATGTTTTACTTGAACAAGAGGAGGTCTTATGGTTTCAGAAGTCTCGAGAAAAATGGATTGTCCTAGGAGATAGGAACACCAGTTTCTTCTAGACTTCCACAATTATACGACGGAGAAGAAACCGCATTGAATGTTTAAAGAATGATGTGAGTATTTGGGTGTCGGATTCTCATGAGTTAGAAATTCTGGCAATCGAGTATTACCGCAGGCTGTATTCGATGGAAGATGTGGAAGCGGTAGTTGATAGGCTTCCACGTGAAAGTTTTATGAGGCTTACACAGGCAGAATGTTTCCTTTTGAGTAAGCCGTTTACTGCGGAAGAGATAGAGAATGCAATACGCAAGATGGGGAGTTTTAAAGCTCCGGGACCAGATGGATACCAACCAATCTTTTATCAGCAGTGTTGGGATGTGGTTGATGACTTTGTGGTAAGGTTTGTGCTTGAGTTTTTTGAAACTGGTGTTTTACCGCCTAATACAAATGATGCTCTGTTGGTGTTGATCGCGAAGGTGTTGAAGCCGGAACGGATTAGTCAATTCAGACCAATTAGTCTGTGTAATGTCTTGTTTAAGACTATCACTAAGACTTTGGTAGAACGGCTGAAGGATATGATCTCTAAGCTTATAGGTCCTGCTCAAGCTAGCTTTATCCCAGGCCGGCTGTCTATTCTATGAGACGCAAGAAGGGAAGAAAGGGATGGATGCTTTTGAAACTTGATCTGGAGAAGGCCTATGACAGAATTCGGTGGGACTTCTTGGAGGATACGCTTCTAGCAGCAGGGTTTACAGAGACTTGGGTTCGATTACAGTGTGTATCCGGACCATCTATGAGCCTTTTATGGAATGGGGAGAAGACTGGGCCCTTTACTCCGCAGCGAGGACTGCGTCAGGGGGATCCGCTGTCACCCTATTTATTTGTTCTTTGCATGGAAAGGTTGTGTCAGATGATTGATCTTTCGGTTGTGAATAAGAGATGGAAACCAATCCGTTTGTCGAGAGGTGGACCGCAACTCTCTCATATTTGTTTTGCTGATGACCTCATTCTGTTTGCAGAGGCGTCAGTAATACAAATAAGAGTGATTTGTGGCGTGTTGGAAGCTTTTTGTTCAGCCTCGGGACAAAAGGTAAGCTTCGAGAAGTCGAAAATCTTTTACTCAAACAATGTGTCTACTGAGTTGGGGAGATTGATCAGTGTAGAGAGTGGTATTCAGTCTACTCGAGACTTGGGTAAATATTTGGGTATGCCAATACTTCACAAGCGTATGAACAAAGAGACGTTCAATTCAGTTCTGGAAAGAGTTTCATCAAAACTAGCTGGGTGTAAGGGTAGAGTGCTCAGTTTTGCAGGTCGTTTGACATTGACGAAAGCAGTCTTATCTTCTATACCTGTTCACTCCATGTCAACTATAATCCTGCCCCAGTCTGTTCTCGCAGCCTTGGATAAAACTTCACGATCTCTCTTGTGGGGTAGTACACCAGAAAAGCGGAAGCAGCATTTAGTTGCTTGGGATACGGTATGTTTACCTAAAGCAGAAGGTTGTTTGGGTATTCGAGCGGCTAAGACCATGAATACAGCTCTTATTGCAAAGATTGGTTGGAGACTACTTAATGACAGAGACAAACTTTGGGCTAAAGTGGTGATCAGTAAGTATAAAGTGGGTTATTTTCAGGATACGTCGTGGTCTGCAGTGAAGAGTAATTGGTCCTCAACATGGAGGAGCGTAGGGGTTGGCTTCAGAGCGGTGGTTCTAACTGGTCATAGTTAGGTGATTGGTGATGGGCGTACTATCAAGTTCTGGACAGATAAATGGTTCTCACGGGATAATATGGCTGATAATTGTATAGGTGAGTTGGGACCTAATCATGAGTCAGGACTGGTTCGAGATTTCTGGATCGATGGTAGGGGTTGGGATATGGATCGGATTGCACCGCATTTACCGGTACATATGAGGGAGGAGTTAATGTCTGTAGTTGTTGATAACTTCACTGGGGCGACAGATAGATTATCATGGGGAAGGACCAATGATGGGGTCTTTACAGTAAGGTCGGCTTATGAGATGCTCATTCAGAATGGGATTCCACGACCAGACATGTCTGCGTTCTTCACACGAGTTTGGAGAATTGTTGTTCCGGAACGTGTACGCGTTTTCCTCTGGTTTGTAGGGCATCAAGTGTTAATGGTGAATGCTGAAAGACATAGACGCCACATATGTGACCCTGATGTCTGTACGGTATGTAAGGGTGGAGTGGAGACTATCCTACATGTTTTGCGCGATTGCCCTGCCATGTTAGGTGTTTGGATGCGGCTTGTCCCGAGGCAGAGGAGGGGTGAGTTTTTTTGTCAAACCTTGTTGGAATGGATATATGCGAATTTGAATGGGGCGGGGACCAAGGATGGTTTACAATGGTCAATAACTTTTGCTATGACTGTTTGGTGGGGCTGGAAGTGGCGGTGTATGAATGTTTTTGGTGAAACAGGTAAATGCAGGGATAGAGTCCAATTCCTGAAAGATCTATCTCGGGAGGTGGTGAATGCTAATCGTTCTTGTGCATAAGGGAGAGTGAGGATAGCTAGAGTGGAGCGCATGGTTTGTTGGCGATTCCCGGAACCCGGTTGGTTGAAAGTAAACACGGATGACGCTTCTCGTGGGAATCCTGGTCCAGCTACTGCAGGAGGTGTCTTGCGTGATGAAGCAGGTGCTTGGAGGGGTGGATTTTCGCTTAATATTGGACGGTGCTCGGCTCCCTTAGCTGAATTGTGGGGTGTGTACTATGGTTTGTACCTGGCTTGGGAGCAGCGAGCGGATCGGGTAGAATTGGAGCTGGATTCAGAGATGGTGGTGGGGTTTCTTAAGACATGGATAAGCAGGTATCATCCGCTGTCTTTCTTGGTACGGATGTGCCATGGCTTTATCTCAAAGGACTGGAATGTCCGGATTTCTCATGTGTATAGAGAAGCTAATTGTCCTGCCGATGGATTAGCAAGCTATGCGTTTTCTTTTCCTTTAGGTTTTCATAATTTTGTTTCAGCTCCGGCTTTTATTATTCCTCTGTTGGACGTTGATCTTCGTGGTCTTTCACGACCTCAGAGAGTTTGTTTGTAATTTTTCTATTTTAAGTTTTAAATAAATCACGGGGGGCTGTTGCCACCCGGTCTTCTACCAAAAAAACAACATTAGAAATATAAACTCGCTTAAACTGAAAACGTGGGAATCAATTACAGAGAAATATATTAAAAATAAACAGTTGCAAAACTAAATATTAAATGTCATTAATGCTTCTACACCAGGAGGTCTGGGGTTCGAGTCCCGGATAATACAATTTATTAATGGTGCAAATTAATGGAGGCAAATTTACAGACGATCTCCGCGCAATTATCGCCCATCATAGAGAAGGGAGGTCACCCGAATTGCCCATGGGATAAAAAAGAAAAAACTAAATATTAAATTTTATTTATTGTTCATATGAGGAAGCACCATATCGTCCTCTATCAAGTTCTTCGTGTGGTCTAACTTCAAATTTCCAACCTTATTATAATTGTAGCGGATTTTTCTTTAACAAAATGCAGATTTCGAAAGAAATCAATTTTATTTTTAGTTTGATTAAAACCATATATGAAATATAATTAATAATACTTTGGTTAATAATTGTCTATATCTTCGTTTAATTTGGATTTGACTTATGAAGAAAAAAAACCAATACAAATTTGTCAAACTTAAGTGTTTTTTTTGTTAAGCAACACTTAAATTTGTCAAAGTTAAGTGTTGATGTAATGGTTTTGTACTTATGTACTACTGATAGATTATTGTAGACTATGGAGCAACTGTTTTACTTGCTCAGAACAATAAAACCTTGGAGCTAGCGTCTACAAAACATTTCAACTTAACTGAGGAAAAAAAAAATCAGTCAAAATAAAACATGTAAAAAAAACACTCGTACTCAAATAATATTATACGAGATACAAATATTATATTCCCTTAAGATACAATCAAACAAAACTAATAATCGTTATACATTAAAAACTAATAGGTGCCGTGACAGAAAACAAAATTAAATAAGGTGTTGTAGTTGTATTTGTAGTTGTATATATATCATACTATATATGCGAATTTATTCTGACTAATTTTCCCCAACAACAATAAGGCTATGGTTTGACTTTCAGTTCGAGCAATGGTTGTATAGTAGTCTCTAGTCGACAAATACTGAAATATCGAGCGTTGGATGTTCAATGACAATTACATACATTTAATCCTTTGTCTTCTTTTTAAATCTTCTTACGAATCATAAAGCAGAAAATAAAGAACGATATATATGGCGAAAACCCCAAAAAAAGATCAGCAAGGACGACGATATGGGCATTGACGAAGAGAATAAGGAGGCGATGATGATGATCACATCTAAACTTCAACATGTCTTAGCCGCGAAATCGAGAAGGCTACAGTTCATGTCATCACCATTAGTAAAAAACCACGTATCACCGTCGTCATCACACTTGTCGTCGTCGTCTCCGAACACTGATGACTCATTCTCTCGAGCTTCGGTTCCTTTCTCGTGGGAAGAAGAACCTGGCAAGCCTAAACACCGTATTCTTCATCCTTCTTACTCCAAGTGTCTTGATCTGCCTCCGAGAATGCTCCTTCCTGGTGACTTTGCCAAAATGCACCTGACAGAGAAACATCGTCGCCGTCTCGCGGGATGGAAACGGTGGTTCCGGTTGAAGAAAGAGAGGGATGGTGAAGGTCATGTGGCCGGAAAGAGTAGATTTGTCTATCAATCGGATGATGAAGATGAAGATGATATGAAGACGTACACAAGAACAACTGGAGGTCTCGACTGTTTCTCTTACGTCACTAGTTGTTACTTCTGGGTAAAATAACCTTTTATATATATATATTTCATTCAGTCTAATGTTGCCCTGTCTTGTCTTAGAAGAAACCATAGATTCCATATGTGTTGTTTGTTTTGCAGGAAGTTCCATGGAAGAACAATAAGCTACAAAAATATTGCTTTTGAGTTTTGAGAGACGTGTTTTACTTTTTATAAATACCAGTGGTTAAGAATATTAACACAGTACGTCGTCTTTATATACTTGTACCAAATACTATCGAGTTATGGGCTTTTATGGGCCTAATGTAATTCCACGAAATCATAATGTAGTTATCGAATAAAACGAATTACTTCCATATTCTATGGTGATCGGAGCTGGATTCAATTGTATAAAATTTTAATTATAATATATCTCACATGGAAGATAGGATGTTGCTAAAAAAGTAATGTGGGGCATATATACATATAATGGAGAAATTAGTGGCTAGGATGCGGTGTTACTTCCATATGCGATAATCATTACATCAAATGGTCCTACAAATTATTTCTTTTGTATAAAGAGCTATTTCGAAATCTGATGGCTAAAATTTTCAAACCAACTGTTTGTGTTTTCATTCGTGTATACACATTTTGTCAGTTTTTTTAAACAAAAAGCAATTTCACAACTGTTGAGTGAATTCTTTGTTTGAGCCTTTGAGGAAGCTGTTCCCTGTTGGAGGTTTAACCGGTTCAATTTCGTTGATTCCTTTATTCCAAATCTAATTAGTTGGTGGGATTCTTGACCAAAAAAATTATATGTGGTTAAACCCAATTAAATTAATGGGCCATATATTAGAAAGGCCGGAGAATGGATCAACGGAAGCTTCTTCTAGGTGATTTGGTAGAGAACACGTGGACCGTGGTAGGTCGTTCAAGACTGAAGAAAACGGCAGACAAGGTAAAGCTAGAATAACAAAACGACACGAGAAGTGGAGATGATAGATTGGGTAGGAAAACACAGTTGTCAACATATTAAAAAAAACAGTCTCTTAGATTTCAAAAAAGCTAATCACGCCCCAAAACTGGGTTCCACCATCATCCTTTTTGTCGCTTCCTGTCGGTCCTCTTCCTAATTGTTTTCCAACCCCTCATCTTTTGACTATATACATAAATAACCGTTTAACTTTCTTTTGTTAATATTAGACCAAAAAAAATTCTAGAACTGTATCGATGTGAAAATTAGTTATATTATAGCCCATGAAATTTGTTTTTGGTAAAATATCCCGTTAAATTTGTGAGGCTTAAGTAAAAGGTACTGTTTAATTAAATTCCTCAACGGTCATCTGATTACATGAATGTGATTTTAATCATTCTTAGTACGTAAAGGAAGTTGCACGTTGGGTAATTAACGTTTTAATAACACGTGATTTTAATATCTTAAGGATGATTACCATTTATAAACGAAAAAGCTATATATATAACATAATATAAGTCGTGCAGTATTGTTTGTTTGAAAAGTTTCTTTGGTTTCTTATAATTGGCCTCGATTTTCAGTTTATGTGCTTTTACAAAGTTTTTATTTTAGTTATCTGATTAACGCGACATGTGTTGTGTAGCTTTGCCTATTTAAGAATAAAATCATATTAACTTTATGAAGCCATGTGTGGTGTAATGTGTATAGTGGTCCTTTCACGAAAAAAAAAAGCAGATCACAATTCAAATAAAGGGTGAAATTTTGGTGTACCTTTTTCTTCGTCGAAACAACATAACTAAAATAAGAGAAAGCATTATTTGCGTCCGAAGAATACTCCATATTCCTGTAAATACAGTCAACATATATTGTACTTTATATAAAGTTAGAAATTTTTAAAAATCATGTTTTATCGACCATATTAAGTCACAACTTTATCATAAATTAATCAGTAATTAGAATTTCTAAGTTCGCCACCGAATTTCGTAACCTAATCTACCGTAATAGATAAAATATACGGAATTATGAGATCTATGTAAGGATCTTGAAATTGCCAAGGTAATAATATATATCGACGGATCGTAACCCAACATATAATATTAATTACAAAATGGGTGGGCGGGAATAGTATACAACTCATAATTCCACTCACATTTTGTATTATTATGATATGAAAATTAATCAACATGCATAAAATAATACTATATTCATCTGTATATTATCGTATTAAAGATTTACAGTATCATCTTTGAAAACATAATTACACATGGTTTAGTGACAGAATTCAGTCCCAAATCATGAAATGATGACAAGTGATTCAAACAAATTTTAAACACCACGATCACGATGCGTATAACACTGTAATAATTACTCTATACTGAAGAAGATAAAATCACTAGTTTATATATTAAGCCAACCAATTTGTTAAATAGAGCAATCAATATTTTAGCCAGATATTTTTTTTCCTTTAAAAATATAGTATAAAAGAGGGACCAGAAAAGAACCAGAGAGGGAGGCCATGAGACATTATTATCACTAGTCAAAAACAACAAACCCTCCTTTTGCATTTTTTCATGTAAATTATTATTATATTTCAACTTTGCAGGTTTCTTCTCTTCTTCTTCTTCATCTTGGTTGCTTTCTTTCATCATCCATAAAGTGAAAGCTAACGCATAGAGCCATATCGTCCCAAAAAAAGCAAAAGTCCAAAAGAAAAACTCTCTCCAAAAACATTCTCTCTTTGTTCTTTACTAGCTCTTTAGTTTCTCTTTTCTCTCTCTCTCTCTGCCTTTCTCTTTGTCGAAGCTCATGGATGCTACGAAGTGGACGCAGGTACGTAAAAAGGATCTCTCTTAATTGCTATATCTGTTTGTTTCTTCTCTCTCTCTATCTCTCTAGCTATCTCTCTATCTCTCTCTTTATATCTCTACTCACATATACATATATACATGTTTGTGTATGCATGTATATGTATGAAGCAAGTTTTTGTTATGATGCATCTTGTGGTTTTTATATATACAGTCTTATATCTAGATCATATGTCTATATATGATGGGTTTGAATTTGGACTTTTACATATGAAAAATGCATGGGGAATTTTCCGTTTGAGATTTTCCAAGTTCTCGAATGGAGTTAAGGGACTTTTGTTCTTTATAAGTCACCTTTTCATGTGATTAATTTTTTAAATTCTGATAACTTATGGATAAAAAGGTATGATTTGTTAGTTACCTTTTGTTCTTGGTGCTCTGGTCATAACAATTTTTCTTAAATTGTAATTTAATTAGTCTCCTTTTTCTTGAATTATCTTTTCTTTTTAACGTGCCAATTATTTAACCTTTTAAAAACCTAGTATATGTATATATATATATATATATGTATATTTATGTTCGTTTGAGTATATTATTGCTTCAATTTAATTGATCTCATGGAGAGATTCAAAACTCCGTTTTGCTTGTGGTCTATAGTTTTGGCATGGTTAGTGATTATTTAAAGTCTATCTTAATTTTTAGGGGTTTCAAGAAATGATAAACGTAAAACCAATGGAGCAAATGATTTCTAACGTCAGCAACAACAACACATCGCAGCAACAGCCAACATTCATCGCCACTAACACAAGGCCAAACGCCACCGCATCCAACGGTGGTTCCGGGGGAAATAACAACAGCACGGCCACGACGATGGAAACTAGAAAGGCGAGGCCACAAGAGAAAGTAAACTGTCCGAGATGCAACTCAACTAACACAAAGTTCTGTTATTACAACAACTACAGTCTCACGCAACCAAGATACTTCTGTAAAGGTTGTCGAAGGTATTGGACCGAAGGTGGCTCTCTCCGTAACGTCCCTGTCGGAGGTAGCTCAAGAAAAAACAAGAGATCCTCAACACATTTAGCTTCAGCTTCCAATCCCAAGCTTCCAGATCTAAACCCACCGATTCTTTTCTCAAGCCAGATCCCTAATAAGTCAAAAGATCTCAGCTTGCTATCTTTCCCGGTCATGCAAGATCATCATCATGGTATGTCTCATTTTCTTCAAATGCCCAAGTTAGAGAACAACAATACTTCATCCTCAATCTATGCTTCATCATCTCCTGTCTCAGCTCTCGAGCTTCTAAGATCTAATGGAGTCTCTTCAAGAGGCATGAACACGTTCTTGCCTGGTCAAATGATGGATTCGAACTCAGTCCTTTACTCATCTTTAGGGTTTCCAACAATGCCTGATTACAAACAGAGTAATAATAACCTTTCATTCTCCATTGATCATCATCAAGGGATTGGACATAACACCATCAACAATAACCAAAGAGCTCAAGATAATAATGATGATATGAATGGAGCAAGTAGGATTTTGTTCCCGTTTCCAGACATGAAAGAGCTTTCGAGCACAACCCAAGAGAAGGGTCATGGTAATAATACATATTGGAGTGGGATGTTCAGTAATACAGGAGGATCTTCGTGGTGAAAAAAAAAGGGTTAAAAAGAGATCTTGAACTTATTAGCTTTCTTTCTCTTTTTTTTACTTTTTTTACCTCCTTTTTTAATTATATTTTTTACTTTGATGATCTTTTGTTTTTTCTCACATGGGGTACTTTAGTTAAAGTTGTCAGAACTTAGTTTACAGATTGTCTTTTTATTCCTTTTTTCTGGGGTTTTTCCTTTTCTTTTGTTTGTTTAATCAGTCTTAAAAAAAAAAATAGTATGTCATAATTGGGTTGATGGTAATTTATATTTTTAGTAATCATATAGGGTCTACGTTCATGAGGAGTGCCAAGGGATATATGAGTAGGGTAGAAGAATAAGTGAATACGAGGGCTTCGTGTGTAATCAGTGAAATCTGTATTCATCATTTCTTCTATTTAATTTCGAGAAGTATTTGTGTAAACATATTCCGATCTATATATATTTTAAATTGTGTCAACCTAAAATTTTATAGTACATTTTCTCCTTGAGTATATTCTGTATTTGCAGCTTTAGACTTTTATATATTGACTATCCAGTGTTATCACTTGTCACTGTGAGTAACGATCTATATATTACATATCACCGTTAAGAATTGAATTGTTATTACACAGGTTATAAACGGTATTAGTGGAGTCTGACAGAAACAAAAATTATGGTAGTATAGTTTAATGTTGATACCGACGGGCGACGGATTTCAAAATTAGATAACTAACAGATGAATTACAAATTATATGATGGTGTAATACAAATAAGCACACTCATTTATCCCTACATTAATTCAGAAACTTATCTAGTTTGTTATCCAGATTAATATTCTACGCAATTGAAACACACTTCATGTTTAAAACAGCACGGAACACTAAAATAAAATCCCTACAACGAAAATCAAAATATACTTAATTAACAAACTAATGTAGTTTATCAAACGTGCCAAATCTGTCAAAATATGAAATAAAAAAAAATCTATAGAAAGATGTGTATTCTTTATTTTCGCCAATAATTTTTACTTTTCTTTGTCAATTAGTAATTAATTAGAAATTAAACCATTTTCAGCCTAAAACTTATAGATGTCATATTATATATGCTGATAAAAATAAAGATGATCGGAATCATTATCCACGAATAGTCATGATTATCAAATCCCAAAGCATCGCATTTTGGGGACACTTAATATAAATATACTTTATAGAGCTCCTTAGCTTTTTGACTTTTGTGCCCGTGCGTGAACGTAGCAATGTTTATCTTCTTTCATGTGAATATTTAGTTACTTGCAAAGGTGTTAAAATAATTTATATGATTATGTACAAACTAGCTAGATAATTTGTTATCAAAAATTACATTAGAATTTGTGAACATTCCTTTTTAATCAAAAATATACTAGCTAGAACGATAATTATTTTTGCTTTCAAAAAGATAGTTATTTATCATTTTAAACTAAGAAGTTTTATTTTATTTTATTTTATATAGCAAGTATTATTGAAATTGCATAAAATAAATAAAAGGTACAAAGGCTATGACGGCAGTCATACAGTTTTGAGAATTACTTAAGTTAAGTGAAGAGATTACAATAAAGTTTTCAAAATAAAAAAGTTAAAGCATGGAATTACATGGCAACAATGAAGTATTTTAAGTCTAAGTGTCTAAGTTAACCTGCCCCAACTAGAAGCCGTTTGTAACATTAATCACGTTAAGAGTTGTAGAGTTTGTAGTACATGTACATCTGTAAATTTGGTCATATTAGTTAATCATCATTATTTATATTGTATATAATAGTAATTAAATCTAATAAAGCAAGCACCCACTAAGATTCGGAGACGACGGCACGGTTTCCTTGAATTCTCGTTATTACCAGATTTACCGCAATGTCACATTCCACTCGACATTATTGTTTCCTCTTTAATAATTAATATGTAAATATAAGAATAATAATTAAACCATACCTCCACAGTTCATTCACCTAATCCGCTAACTAATCTTCCAACTAGTAGGAAAAAAAAGTATATACACAATTATCGTAAGTTATGCAATCTAGGTAACGACATACTATCGGCATATATTTTGAAGCAAATAATATTACACTTTTACCTTCTTCTTTTTTTAATCCACGAATGCGATTGATGTTGTTAGTTTACATATGATTAAGTTTCCAAATAAAAAGTGTCTTTTATTTGAGAAACAAACATAAACTATGGTACGTATACTACGTATATATTTGTTGTCGGAATAGGAAATGTAATTATGTAAATACTGAGTATGAACACATGATGATTAGTAGCTGGCTTGAAATGCGGAAGTAGATGCCCACTTTATAGTGCCCGCCAACCAAACATGAAATTTTCGTTGGGGTTTGTGTGTTGTGTTTTTGATTATTTAATTGCTGGACTATATATTTGAATACTACTAATAAAACTCTCTTTCTTTGTTCACCAATTTAATTATTCAAGATAAAATCAAACGCGATATTCTCCTAGTCTATAAGAAATCTAGATTTATCAGCGCGCATGGTCGCTTTTTATTCACAAAATAATTTAAGAAGAAAACAATACCGCAACGGATCGATGTCATGGAGTCAACTTCATTTATAAAATTAATTTAGAAAAGCTGTTGTTATCTTCAGGCCAAAGAAATCGAAGGAATAAAAAAAAAGGACATGTCTCATTAAATTTTTAAAATTAGTCAATATCAATTATACTAATGGAAAAGTTATAAAGACGAATTAACTACACACCGATTCTCAATCGCTTTTTTTCTTTTGCTTTTTAGATCATAAATTTCACATAATAATAATAATCTTGTACCACAAACAACGTCGTTGCAGTGACTAAAGAAATGATTCCTCATAAAGTTTTAGACCACTCGGCCCAGTTATATCCCACCTGATGCAGTAGTCTACGCTGCCCTTTAAGTTCGATAATTGTTGAAAACAAAGTATTGTTCCATGTGCATGCATATGGCAATGGACTACATTCTTATAAAAACTAACAAGTTATTATAGGAGTTGCATCAACTAAATTTCTTAAAGATTATGCTGAATTTAAAATTAAGGGATTTAGAATAATAATTACGAATCAAAAGAATTAGTACATGAACCAAGTACGAAGCAACCAAATCGTAAGCGCAATCAAATTCAAAGCAAGGCTTTCAGCTTTTATCTCTGATAATATCTCTAACTCTAAGGGATTAATTAATAATAGTCACACATAGCACAAGATCATAGCCCATAAAAGTACTTCCAAACTTGTATCATGCAATTCAAAACACGACATAGAAAAATCTACCCTTCTACTACTTGTCACAGACATTCTTGGTAGCTTCTGTTTCTTCGTCGTACTATCTTCTTCATGGTCTTCCTCTTGGGACTGGAGAGCGACTGTTCAATCATAAAACATTATAGGGACATCAATGAGAGAGTTGTTGAGTAAAAAAGAGTAAGAAGCCAAAGCCATTGTTATTTTTTACCTTCGGTAACGGTCATAACCAGGACTTCTTTGTCTACCATAATCAGAACT
This sequence comes from Camelina sativa, assembly GCF_030686135.1. Classification (NCBI taxonomy): domain Eukaryota; kingdom Viridiplantae; phylum Streptophyta; class Magnoliopsida; order Brassicales; family Brassicaceae; genus Camelina; species Camelina sativa. The sequence continues at coordinate 896,497 of NC_141886.1, read as the reverse complement.
CCTACGTCCATAATCTGGACTCCTGCGTCTTTCATAAGCTGCTGGACCTTTGTACCTGTCGTACTCTGGGCTTCGAGGACGACCATAATCTGGACTTGGACGCCTACCATAATCAGGGCTTGGACGCCTACGGTACACAGGACTACGAGATCTTCTCGGGCTACGAGCACCGCCATATCGATCATTTCTTTCATCACCACCCTTCGCATACTCCACAGTGACAACCCTATCCAATATTTCGCTGAGGAAACAAAGGGGTTTTTTTTGGTGAGGCAAACCTATTGCATGTTTGGCAGAAAAAAAAAAAGTAGCAAGAGAAAGTGTTGTTTATACCTTTTATTAGTAGCTTCAAGGGCTTTTGTGGCATCTTCTTGTGTTTCAAACTGAACAAATGAGAAGTTGCGTCTGATACGCACATTAATGACCTTACCATAGGGCTCAAAGTGCTTTTCAATGTCGTGCTCTTTTGTTCTTATGGGGTCAAAGTTAATGACAAACAGTGTATCCGTAGCCCTAGGCTTCTGATATAAAGCAGCCTTGCTATCACCACGAGACCTGGTGCGTTCCCCCTGAAAACCGGAAGATACTTAAGCAGTATTCCTAAATTCTATGAGGCAAAGTGAAAGCTTTCAATCAAAAGCATGAAAAATATAATACCTTTGCCCATTCGACTGATAACCTGCGTTTCTCATATCCAAAAGGAAAATTGTCAAGCTTGCGAATTGCGTCTTCAGCATCACGTTCATCCTCAAAGTACACAAAAGCAAATCCTGCAACCAAAAAAAAAAAAAAAAAAACACAAGAATCACAAAATGCAACACAAATAGTGACAATCCTCCAGTCCATTAACCTGCAAATGCTATAAAGATCAGCCAACAGAGCAAATCTTGTTTCCCCCCTAGAAAAAATAACTAAATAGATATACAACACCTGCATATATGTGAAGGCTGGTGTACATGATGAGATGTAGAGGCGTTCCATGATGTAGTAGTAGAAAAATCAAGAGTTGTAACATAACAAATTAAGGAGAAAAAAAACAATTCTGCGTGATTTGCTAGGCATGCTTGAACAACATTCTGAGTGTAGAAGTTCAGATAATGGCATGGGCAAAGGCATGATGGATTCAATAGACTTCCATCTGAACCATCGAAGATTGGTATAGACAAAGACAAATTCCAAAGTATCTCAAGAATCATCCAAGATTGGTAGGCACAACATGATAAAGGCAGGCATGAAAATGTAGAAATGTATATTGCAGGAAGAAGAAGAAGAAGAAGAGTAGCAATTTCTTGTTCCTTTGAAGAAAAGTTCCTGCGACCAAATAAACACTCAATACAAAGGCTCCTCTACTGCATTAAAACCCCTAGCACACTAAAATCTTCAACAACTATACACTAAACCTGAAAACCATGTATGTTAATGGAACTAGTTGAGCAAAGATGATTAAACAACCAGAAGAAAACAAAGCCTAGAATCCTAGATGAACAAGGAAATCAGAGTCACCGGCGCAGAAATTAGAAGACACTATACCAGTTTTCATGTCAACTCGGTCGACTCTCCCATACTTTCCGACCAATTTTTCCAATTCCGACTGGCGAGTTTCGTACTCGAAATTCCCGACGAACACTGGCTTCATCTTTTCTTTCACCTAAATCAGCAAAGTCCTAACGAAAGATCCAATAACACGAAAATTAGAAAGAGATAGCCTAGATGAGATGGTAGATCGATAAGAGCAAGTAGAATCATCAGAGAATTTTTTTTACCTTGGAAGAAGCTAGTTGATGCCAAGCAAACCCTAGACGACGACGACGCTCGGCGAAGAAAAAGCTGAGTCTCTTGGTTGACTTAAAAACCCCCAACATGTTATCAGGGGCAAATTCGGAAATTCAAATATTTATAATGGGCCTTATTTACCCAGATGGGTGATCGATCTCGTTTTAAAATAAATAGTACACTCCACAATTTCAGAAAGCCCAACTGAATTTTCGTAGGCCCGTTATATAAGTAATTTTTGTGTAGTAATTGTCAACACTGTTACAAAATAAAAATTAACAGTTGGATATAATCATATAAGTCATCATGGCTGAAGCAAATTAAAAAATAAAAAAATAAATAAATTGATGTAGTGTCCAGTTTTGTGACACGTGCAGCGTCCACAGAGTTCTCTTATCTGTTTGGCTCATTCGTTTTGCGGTCCTTGTTACTTGGCTCTTTTGCAATATCTCTCTGTCTCGAGTTCGCCAGAGAGAGACAGAGTGAGTATGGCGACCACACTTCATTGTCTCTCCACACTTCATCTTCTTCCTCGCTCCCATCACCCTAAAACCCTAAACTCTCTCAAACCAATCACCAAATCACAACCATGCAAAATCCCGGATATACCTTCGAGTCCCGACGCTCTCCAACTCCTTAAATCTTCATCTCTCCCTCTCGCAGTCATCGCATTGCCTTTATTTCTCGATCCACAGGTAAGTTTCGCAATATCTTTCCCCAGTAGTAGTTTGGTAGTTTCACATTGTAACAAAAAGAACCCATAAATCAAGATTTCTCTGGTTTAAAAAAGGATGCGGCAGCAGTTGGAGGAGAGTTTGGGATCTTGGAAGGGAGATCATTTGCGTTGATACACCCAATCGTGATGGGAGGTTTGTTCGCGTACACTCTATGGGCTGGTTACTTAGGTTGGCAATGGAGACGTGTCCGCACGATACAGAGTGAGATTAGTGATCTCAAGAAACAGCTTAAACCAACTCCTGTTTCTCCTGATGGATCCACAGCCGTTGATTCTTCGTCTCCTCCTTCTGCGACTGAGCTTCAGATCAAACAGCTGACGGAAGAGAGGAAAGAGTTGGTCAAAGGGTCTTATAGAGACAAACACTTCGACGCTGGCTCTGTTTTGTTAGGCTTTGGTGTTTTGGAATCTGTCTTTGGTGGACTTAACACTTATCTTCGTACCGGTAAACTCTTCCCCGGTCCTCATCTTTATGCCGGTGCAGGTACCTTAACCAAATCTCTCGTTTTTACTTTTCTCATTCTTTATTTTGTGTCTGACTGATGGTACTGAACAAAGTTGTGTGATCTTGGAATATGCATAGAAAGGTTACAATCCGGTTTTTGATGTTTGGTTTGATGCGGTTTAAGTTTTGATCCGAGTTTTGGATTTTAGTTATATTGTTTCATTTCAGTAGTGTCGTTTATATTTGTCTAGTATGTGTATAAAAGTCGTGAAATTTGAGTTGATGGGTCGGTGGTGGTGGCAGGAATAACGGTGCTATGGGCTGCCGCGGCGGCATTGGTGCCGGCGATGCAAAAAGGGAACGAGACGGCGAGGAGTCTACACATAGCGTTGAATGCAGTGAACGTTCTTCTTTTCATTTGGCAAATCCCTACAGGTTTTGATATCGTTCTTAAGGTCTTTGAGTTCACTAAATGGCCATAGATCCCATATTTTGGGGGATGTGGTATTATGAGTCTTGACTGAATTATATATGCAACTTTTGTCTTTTTGAGGTTTGTAAATGATGAATTGTAAAAATCATGCAAATTAGAGTGAATGTTAGAATAATGGTGGTTCAGTAATACTCTTCCTTTCACATGGTACTGTTTCAGAGTTTTTGTAATGATTTTAATGTACAAGGAATCTAGTCATTTGGTTCATGTTGAAAAGATTATTTTCATTATTTTCGTTTAAAATGACTTCTACTGATTTTGCTTTTAATCTGATTATAATTAGATAGATGTTATTTTAAACGAAAATAATGAGATTGGGAGTTCTCGTGGTCGAATTTGTGAAATCCAAAATTCGTGTTTTGCTTGTTAAGTTTGGCATCAACTATTTTCACTCCAAAACTTCTCCAAATTCGGTTTTATATTGTCAAATCAGGAAAGCCAATACAGCAAGAAAAGAAATATTAAGCCTCGTTGAACTGCAATGAACAAATAAAGAGTATGTATCTACCAATTATATATCAACATACAAACAAATAAATAAAATGCTTTCAATATAGCTACAAGCCTACAATTGATGATACTAGTCGTGAATTGTGGTTTTCAAAGCTGCATCTGATACCTTTCTGTTCACATTGTTTTATTTTGTCTTTATTTGTAATTATGTCATAATACGACGACGCCTATAAATATAAAACGACCCTAAGCTATACCTAAATCCAACACCATTGCTTTAATCTTTATCATTTATCAAATCAAATAGCATAATTTACAAAAATCAATTAATGTCGAACCGTCGATCAGGTCGTTCCTGGTACCGTCTCTCTAGCATCGTTCGACCCACAGCATACTCATCACGCGACCCATCCTCTCCCAACTACGTCTTCGAACCACCATTGTCTCCGACTGCTTCACCCTCACCTCCTCCGCCACCAAGATCTCCACCAAAGGAAGTCCGAGAGGCTAAACCGAGTCCAGTTTTATCGCCACGGCCGTCTATAAAATACGAATCACCTAAGCGGAGGCACGAACGCGAGACCGCTAGTCAGAAAATACTTACATTTTCAGACAATACAAACCTCGTGCATGGACCAAAAAAGGAACAACAACACGATGATAGACTGTCTCTGGCTGCTCCACCTTCACTTCCTCCACCGCCGAGATCTCCACCAAATGAAGTCGGAGAGACTAAACCGAGTCCGGGTTTATTGTCAAGGTCTATAAAATATGAACCACCTAAGGAACAAGAACAACAATCCTCGTACATGGACCAAACAAGGAACAACAAGAACACGATGATGTCTCCGGCTGCTCAACCTTCACATCCGCCGCCTCAGCTGATGTCCCCGCCATTACGTCCTCCGTCGCCAGAGAAAGTCCAAGAGGCTAAACCGAGTCTGTTTACGTCGTCACCTTCCATAAATCACGAACCACCTAAGCCTAGGCAGGAACGCGAGACCACTCATCAGGAAAGCATACTTACATTATCGGAGAAAACAGACATCGTACACGGACCAAACGAAACGTTATTTCCTGAGTCTGATGATGACGTCATAATGGGCACACAAAGCGTCATAACTATTTCAGGTGAAAACAAAGGAGCTGTGATGGAGATCCTACGGTCGGCGAGCAAGACACGTGAACCATATTTGTTTAGTAACGACGCCAAGAAAACTGCGGAGGAAAAGTCAAAATCAAAATCAAAGTCAAAGTCAAAGTCAAAGAACCATAACAATAATGGTGAAAATCGTTTCGTGAACAGTAACGTTCAGATCATAAACGGCTCCGTCGTCTACAACTCGTCGGAGACTCATCATGATCCTGGCGTTCATCTTAGCCTTTACCGGAAACCTAGCTTCGGCAATGGTTTTATTATCAAGGACCATGGAAATGGCTACACCAGCTCAATCAACTAAACAATGAACAAAAACTAAATTAAATAATTAAAACGGTGACATTATTGAAAATAATAAGATATGATTGTGTCAAATAATACTGGGCTTTAATATTACTAGTAGGGATGTCTATCAGTTTGATCTAAAAGTTTGTAAATAAATGTGATAATGTTTACGTTGATGGCCATCAACTCTCATTCAAGCCCAATATCTGTTTATACACATAAGTAGGTTTTTTGTAGATACTTGGACTAAAAGCAAACGAAATTGTCATACAAGATTAGTTTTGGTCTAGGAATACGTATATGGGCATTATAGTTTTTACGATCACTTTTATTGAGAAACATACATGACATCATTGTGAAGACCTCTCAGCAACCAGTGAAGATGCTTCGACCATAAAAACTTTCTTTATAGATACTTGTCTACTTTTAAGATCTCTCAATTGTATATACGATTAGACCACAATTTTTTCAAATCTTGTCATATTTTGTTCTTTCCTAATGCTTTTGTGCCTGCTTCTCACTGGACCAAAAATATCACCAGCCTTAATAATTCATGTATCACAATCTTTGTAATATATAAATATAAATTCTGTAACTCTTATTTTAATGATTTTATGTTCGACCACACAACAGCTGTACTGTAATATATGTACTAAAAATTAAAGAAACTTAATCATTTTATAAAACAATATTAAATCATGGAAATTATATATTAATATTTTCTTAAAAGAAACAAATTGTCATGTGGTAGACCACTAGTAAATTAATTATAGGAAAAGCACATATAAAAATACTATATATCCAAAATATATCTTCATTTACTGAATTAGAAAATTAGAAGAAGAAAAAAACAAAAAACAACAAAAACGCTGTGTTTCTAATGAAAACAATGTGTTTTAATTGACGGCGGCGGTTACCCTAAGATCATTGACGGCGGCGGTTGAGAACTCAGTTCTCGTCGTGTAAACAAGCAAAAGACAAACTTCACGGCGGCGGTTTAGAACAAATCTCAGATGATAAAGACCAAATACAAAAAAAAAAAGAAAACCATGATAGATCTATCTCGTCGTTTCCTCCACACCACCACCCTCATCCTCAATCTTCATCCACAATTTCGCAAAGGTGCTCATAGCCCGTACAAATCTTATCGTGGCACATGAATCCAGCAACAAACGAAACAATGGCCACCATTGGCAGATGCAGCTACGATAAACACCAAAATGATTAACACGGCAGAACTGATCAAACCACCAAACATTTTCCAAACATCTTCGAAAAAAACTTTGAGAGGGAGAGTCATAATAATTTATTTTTTTGTTTGAGAATAATTTTTTTTTCCCTAATACATAAAAAAAATCTGACTGACGGAGAGAGGTGTGTTTATATAGAAGAAAGAAAGAGGGGAAAAGAGTATTATCGTCTTAAAACTAAGTTTTTGAGTGGAGTAGACTCCAAGAGGAATAGTCTCCAAGCTAAAGTGACCTAAACGAGGCCAATACTAATGGACGTCAATTGATATGGGTCTGAGGTCCTTTTTTCATCAAGTTTAAACTGTAAGGTCCTATAAATATTACAATATATATAGGCTTGTACATAAGGGTTTTGTTCATACTAATTACATAAGTATCCTTTATTATATATGTACTCTCTATATAAACAACAAAAGTTCGTCGTATCAAACCTTTAGGAAATCAAAACGATAAGTAACACTTGAAAGAGAATATGTATTCTTAATTTTCATATTTGTTTATTACATTAAGACTTTTTAGCAGATGAAAGTGCTAATTCAACGTAGGATATATATATATATATCTATTGAACGTTTAGATATTTCCTCTCTGACCATGGTATTGATTTTTTGACCAATTTGGGTAGGTTGGACCGATATCTAGAGAAAGCCTAACAAGTAAAAATCAATTATTATGTTTATAACTTCGAATGAAGACGTCCTTCGAGTACATGGATACGTAACACATGTAAAACATTCATGCATGGTCGTCCAAAAGTGAGATAAACATCGAGTATATATATATTAGCCACTAAAGAAACTAACAAAGTAACAAGTAAAAAAAACCAATTTATATTTATTAATTGAAGATATTAAATAGAGAATCCAATTTGTTTAAAGGCATGGACCATAAAAACTAGACTAGAAGAACCCAATCTTACTAAATGTTAACGCCATTTTTATTATGTCTAACGTCGATTAGAGTCGGACATCAAGTCTCCGAGAAGCAAGAACATATTATGAAGTCACTTATCCAACCGACCTTGTGTGCAGACGTTGGTTTATATGTATTAGACTTTTTAAATAAAAACAAACTGTAGTTAACTAAAAATATCACAAACAGAAAATCGAACCATTAAAAATTTTGGTTAATCAAATATCATAATGGTTTTACACAAAGATAAATGTCTAACAAAATATGATATCTACATAATACATAATCTTTGCCCTCAAATCAGAGCCTTTCAAATTGCAGCTCTTGTAAGACTATTTTCTGAAAAATTAAAACAATGTTTATCCAAACTACGGTAATATATTTGGAAAAATTGTAAATCATTTGTTACCTCAACCATTCTTGTCAAGAAGTCATAACTATTAATACTTAATTTTAAGTATAAGGAAAGTTTACCTCTTTTTTTTTTTTTTTTTTTTTTTTTTTTTGTTAAAGGATTTTTTTGAAAGAAAGTTTACCTCTTTGATATAGCTAAACATCCTAAAAGTAAGAAAAGAAAAAGTGATGAACTTAATAGTGTATTTATAATTCTGAATGAACATTGATCAATTAAAATGGCGGACTAGTCCAAGAAGATTATCACATAAAGCTAGGAACAGACAAAGACTAATAAATCATTTGTGGAGTCCAAGTATTATGATTCAGCTACCAAATCCAGTGGTCCTAACAAGTATTGTAGAACTCCGAAGAGAATCACCAAAAGCAAAAGGAATATATAACACCCATTAAGATGATTCTGAAGAAACACATGGACAAAACAACTAAGCCTCAAACGTACTATAGAGAGAAACGAAGAACTTACGTACCACACATATCAATGGAAATGAAGGCATTAAAGCAGCTTTTCCATCACGCTTGAAGAGTACAAATTAAAGCTAATTAAGAGTATCGGCATTGCATATATAACAAGAAGTAGCAAAGTTCACCTGGGCTATATATGGAGGACCAAAAGTCAAGTGCACGTCCCGAGCATCATCTGTAACTCTTTGAAGCCGCCTTGTGTCTTGGTACCCCACTTGTTGAAAACATATAAGTAAATCAGCACCCATATATATCAATGACTTGCATCAATATATTAAAAAGGCAAACCTTGTTGCACTTCCTTTAACTTCACTGGTGGCAAGTCACTTAGGGCAAGATTATCCGTGGGTTGTTAAACACTGTTTGATTTTATTTATGAATTTATTGTGTAGTGTTTTGAATATAAGAATTCATGATCTCTTAGTTAAAATTTTCTCCTCCAATGGGAGGTTCTAATTTTGGGTCTCTTATTTTTGAAAATATTGTTTTTTGAAATTTAAAAATTGTAAATAAAATAGAAGTGGTATAAATGTGTAAACATTTAAGATTTTATAAAAATAGAAAATATTGCATTTAATTAATTTTTAAACATACAAAACATAATAAAAACATTAATACATATTACAATAGAAGTGCAATTCATAAATGGAAAAAAGGATAAATTTTGGTTAGTATAAATTTTTATTGCATTTGAGTAAAAATTTTGATTAGTATAAATGTTTAAACATTTCAGATTTAATAAGAAAGGGAAATTATTGCATTTCAGATTTTATATGTGTGAGACATTGCTGTTTTGTTTCCTAATAGACTGACAAATAAAAAGACTTAAATTGAAACTTAATCAAAAGATATTGCTGTTTCTCCAAATGCAAAATGCAAAAGTGCAAAAGAGCAAAAGACAATCATGGCCGAAGTCTTCTCCGTCTCAGCAATTCGTGACTCAAGCTTCAGTTTTATCTCCTTTACTACAAGCTTTCTCTTTTTCAATATTTCATCAAGTTTCTTCTTCCTTCTTAACTTCTCTGCACAACTTCTCATTGCGTCTCTGCTTTTCTCCGTCTTCATGGACCAAACACTCGTCTTTCTTGGTCTCAACTCTTCCAATGCTTTTCAGAATGGATCCATTACGTTGCTCACCATCGATCATACTCTTCTTCCCTGCAGTATTTCCAATCATGCTAACCTCAAAATCATAAAGAATCTCCCTTGTCTTATGATTGATTATAGTATCTCATAGCTGTAGGTTCACTTCATGGCCTTGTTTAGAGTTGTGCTAATGGTTTTAATCTGTTACCTCTGTGGGTTTTAGAAATCAGACGATGAGGACATTGACATTCTGAATCATGAAGAAGATTTTACCTTGCCTCAGAGTTTCTTTGATAAGGAATAACCATGACAGAGCAAGAAGAAGAGATTTTTGTTTCATTTATCTTCTCCCATCAGGGCATCGAATCAATCTCATTCAACTTCCAAGCCCTTTGATCAGTTCTGAACAAACAAACAACCAAAACAACATTGAGCTTTGATCCAACAAAGACAATTCATACACTTCATATTAAGGTGAATTATCTCAGTGGCTTCAGCAGGCTTAGCTTGTTCTTGCTTGGGTTCATCAGTCTTGATGTTGTCTTCTCCTGAAAACATAACAGTTTTAACCAAATCTTTCTAAATGACTACCCAGTTTATTCAAAATCTGCAATTGCCCAGATTTAGTGGAATTCACAAATCAAATGAGCTATTCCCACGTTTATTCAAAATCCAATGAAACCAATCTAAAACAGTTTTAACCAAATTTTTCTAAATGACTACCAATATATGTATATCACCAATTCAATCAAAACCAGCAGAAACTGCAATAACCCTATCCGCAATCCGAGAAAATCAAACAGAGACAGAAGAAGAAAGAAAGAAAGATATACCCAAGACAGAGCATAGTTTTTGGACAGCCATGGAAGCAGGAGAAGGAGCTTCAACAAAACCTTTTCACCAGCTTTGAACAATCTCAAAAACATTCTCCTCGATTCAAAACCCTCCGATTAGCCTCCGCCGATTCAATCTCCGTCGCATCTCCTCCGACCCGATTGTCCTCTGATTCTATCTTCTTTGATTCCATCTTCTTCCATTGCCAATTCGACTTCGATCGAGAGAGACAGAGAGATGGAAAGGAAGTAGAAAATTAATCAGTAGATATTTTTTTTAGCCAACAAATAAGTGACACGTATTGTCTCTTAGATCAGAAATCGGTATACTATATAAGGGGCTCTCTTAAATTTTTTCTTTTGTTTTGATTTATTTTTTTGATCCAAAATGGTAAAAACTCCCCTATAAACCTGCCCATGGGGAAGGTCTTAGAATCTAATCACATCTGATCTTGTTCCATTTCTTCCTTCATCCTAGAATCATGTGTCGTCTGTTTCAATCAACCCACTTCTAATAATAATATTAAATAAAAAAATATAATAATAAAAGAAAAAACTGTAATTGAACAAATCAACCAAGCCAAAATATAATAAAACAAAAAAAAACAAAAACAAAGTGACTTACCCCAAAATGTCTACACATAGCGTTGAATGCAGAGAAATGGCTACACCAGCTCAATCAACTAAACTATAACCAAATACTAAATTCAATCATTTAAACGGTGATATTATTGAAAATATGTCGTCAGCTCGTGCCGTAAGGTGTTGGGTTAAGTCCCGCAACGAGCGCAACCCTCGTGTTTAGTTGATATGATTGTGTCAAATAATAATGGGCTTTAATATTACTTCTTAATGTCTATTAGTTTGATCTAAAACTTTGTAAATAAATGTGATAATGTTTACGTTGATGGCCTAGACTGTTTATCAACTCTCATTCAAGCCCAATATCTGTTTACACACATAAGTCGGTTTTTTGTAGATACTTGGACCAAAAGCAAACAAAATTGTCATACAATATTAGTTTTGCTCTAGGAATACGTATATATGGGCATTATAGTTTTTACGATCACTTTTATTGAGAAACATACATGACATCACTGTGAAGACCTCTCAGCAACCAGTGAAGATGCTTCGACCATAAAAAGTTTCTTTATAGATACTTTGTCTACTTTTAAGATCTCTCAATTGTATATACGATTAGACCACAATTTCTCAAATCTTGTCATATTTTGTTCTTTCCTAATGCTTATCAGCTTATGTGCCTGCTTCTCACTGGATCAAAAATATCACCAGCCTTTAATAATTCATGTGTCACAATCTTTGTAATATATAACTATAAATTCTGTAACTCTTATTATAATTATTTTATGTTCGACCACACACTTTGAAAGTGTTTCAGTCAATATCTTCCCTTATTAAACGCTTTTTATTTTTTTTGTTCTTTTTCAGATTTAGTAATCGATCGACTAGTAGTAATAGTGATTAGTTTGTTTGACTAATTGATAAATTAACCATGTGACCAAAATCAAATAATAGATTAGGGGTTTCCATCTTGATATATGTCTAAGATCTATTCTCTTATAAGATGTTTAGTAGATTTGGGCATGTTATAAAAGCATGCCGGTCCGTCCTATAAATTTAGTTACCGTAAATTGAGTTGAATTTATTACATTGAATTTGGTTGTTTAGTTATATAGAGTGAACGCTGACCACTCTATATATGAATAAAAAAGGAAATAAATCATATATAGAGTACCTTTTTAGGTAAATTAGATACACACGTTATATAGTTTTTGTGATATGACGAGACAAATAGAATTCTGATTGGTCGTTAGTCGTTACGCATAAAAGAAAGATATAAACAAAAACAAATAAGGGACAGGGTATGTCAAATCTGCAACTTTTATAAAGACGAATCTTTTATAATTTTTGGCTGGGGCAAAAATGTGAAAACAACTCCTTCGAGGCAAAATTCTTAGCAAACATTTATTTTTGTTAACATTGTCTGTCGATATTTTGAATATTTAAGGTTACATGGGATTTTGAATTTCCCCTATATATATTCTGTTTTATTATGTATGTAAGAATTTACTTTTTGAATAACGTAATTTAGCTGTTATTTTTCTGGTTAAAATAGGTACATTATTACGATTGTTGGAATATGCTTGAAGTAAGCTTGGAGATTAAGCTAAGCAAAGAGAAATGGAAATTGGAAATTATATTTAGGAGATATCTAAATATAATAAGAAGCTAAAGAATAAGAAGTTTTCCATTTAGGATTAGGAAATATATTTAGGAAGTTCTATATATAAGGAGATGCTAAGATGTAGCATAACTTATGAGTTGAGAGCTTTGAAAGATTAAGCTTGAGAGATTGTAAGAGAGCTTAAAGTTTTTGAGTTATTTTTCTTTGAGCTAATAAGAGAGTTATTCTTAAACATCTTTTGTTCTTAATCTTTCTTGCTAAAACAATATTTGGTATCAGAGCAAGAAGAAATGATGGCAAAGAATGAAGATATTGAGATTACCGCAAGTTCGAAGAAAGAAGGGGGTGGACCTTCGTCAATCAAGTGACCTATGTTAACCTCTAACAACTACACCGTTTGGGCTATGCGGATGAGGATTCTTCTTAGAGTAAATAAGGTGTGGGATGTCATAGAAACAGAAGATGATGATACTGATCTCAATGACATGGCTATGGCTTTGTTGTTTCAATCGATTCCTGAATCTCTTATCCTTTAAGTTGGCGAGTTAGATAATGCAAAGAAAGTCTGGGAAGATATTAAGACTAGACATGTTGGAGCAGATCGAGTCAAAGAAGCTAGACTACAGACGTTGATGGCAGAATTTGACCGATTTGAAGATAAAGGATACAAAGACCATTGATGACTTTGTTGGGAAGCTATCAGAGATCTCATCAAAGTCAGCTGCTCTAGGAGAAGACATTGAAGAATCCAAGCTTGTTAAGAAATTTCTTAAAAGTCTTCCTCGGAAAAGGTATATCCACATTGTGGCATCGCTTGAACAAGTGTTGGATCTCAACAAAACAAGTTTTGAAGACATTGTGGGACGTTTAAAAACATACGAAGAACGCATCACCGAAGAAGAAGAGACACAAGAAGATCAAAGCAAGCTGTTGTATTCAAATTCGGAGTCTCAAGTGCCACCAGAAAATCGCGACTTTAATGGAGGATACTATGGAAGATACCGAGGCAGAGGTCGTGGAGGAAGGTTCAGAGGAAGAGGCCGTGGAAGATTCAATGAAACAAGAGACTTGTCCGAAATCTCTTGTTTCCGATGTGACAAATTTGGCCACTATGCCTCAAAGTGTCCTGATCGCTTGCTCAATTTGCAAGAAACACAAGATAACAACAATAAAGATACGGAAGAAGCAGACGAGATCATGGTACACGAGGTAGTATTCTTAAACGAAGAAAAGGTGGTGCCAAGCAAATTTGAAACAAGTAATGACGAAGACAATACTTGGTATCTCCATAATAGGGCTAGCAATCACATGACTGGAAATCGTAGGTATTTCTCCTCTTTGGACAATACTATCACCAGAAAAGTAAGGTTTGGTGATGATTCTACCATAGATATGAAAGGAAAGGGATCTATCGAGCTTGTTGATATGAACGGTGAAGCAAGAACAATGACTGAGGTATACTACATTCGTGGCTTGAAGAGTAATATTATAAGTCTGGGACAAGCCACTGAAGCAGGTTGTGATGTTAGAATGAAAGGAGATCACTTAATAATGTATGATCGTAATGGAAGACTACTTGTCAAGGCCTCTAGATAAGGGAATCGTCTATACAAGGTGTGCATGAAGATAAATGACACATTATGCTTGAGTTTAACAACGATGAGTGATTCTAGTAGGTGGCACGCACGACTAGGACACATAAATCATGAAACACTGAAGTCAATGGTGGAAAGGGAGCTTGTTGTTGGAACACCTCATATAAAGTTTGAAAAAGAAATCTGCGGGTCATGTCTCTTAGGCAAGCAAACGAGAAGAGTGTTCCCTAAAGCCTCCTTGTATCGAGCAACAAAAGCACTTGAAATCGTTCATGGTGACTTATGTGGTCCCATCACACCAACTACAACGGCTGGGGATAGATACATCTTTGTTCTCATAGACGATTACTCGAGGTACATGTGGACAATACTGTTGAAAGAGAAGAGTGATGCATTCGGAAAATTTAAGAAATTCAAAGTTGTAGTAGAACAAGATCAGGAGGGAAAATAATGACATTCAGGACGGACAGAAGAGGAGAATTTGTGTTGCATGAGTTTGATTCTTTCTGTGCTCTCTCAGGAATTAAGCGACATCTCACAGCTCCGTATACACCACAACAAAATGGTGTTGTGGAAAGAAGAAACATGACATTATTGGAGATGACCAGGAGCATTATGAAGCACATGAGCGTTCCAAATAGAATGTGGGGAGAGGCAATCAAACACTCGACATACTTGCTAAACAGGGTAACTACAAGAGCAGTCAAGGAAAGAACTCCATATGAAGCTTTACAAGCCAAGAAACCGAATGTCAACCATCTACGTATCTTTGTCTGCATTGCATACACAAGAGTAGAGACACCACACCTAAGAAAGCTAGATGATAGATCATGTAGATTGGTACACCTAGGAACAGAGCCGGGAACGAAAGCTTATCGACTATTTGATCCTCAAACGAATAAAGTAGTGGTGAGCCG
Organism: Camelina sativa; assembly: GCF_030686135.1. Lineage (NCBI taxonomy): Eukaryota > Viridiplantae > Streptophyta > Magnoliopsida > Brassicales > Brassicaceae > Camelina > Camelina sativa. The sequence continues at coordinate 881,475 of NC_141886.1, read as the reverse complement.
TGATGTGGTCTTCGATGAATCAAGAGGATGGAATTGGAACCAAGGTAGTCAAGAAGAAATTAAGGGAAGCTTCACAATTCAGCTTGGTGGATTTGGAAATCACGGATTGAGAGGATTTGATCTGAATGTTACTGGTGTCGCTCACATAACCAACAATGAAAATTCTGAAATTGCAGAGGCCGAGACTGAAACAGAGGACAATGTTGTTGCAGAACAAGAACTTGCAGAATCGGATTCAGAAGTGAGTAGTGATGATGAAGTGAAAAGTGAGGAAGTAGAGGATGGTGGAGAAAGAGGACAGTATGTGTTAAGAAGATCTGGGAGAGTGGTCACTAAGCCTAAATATCTCAATGATTATGTATTGCTTGTTGAGGAAGAAGAAGAAAGGTTACTAATGTGTTTGAACAATGAGCCTAGAGACTTTAATGAGGCAAAAGATTCAAAGAACTGGCTGCAAGCGTGTGAAGACGAGATACAATCAATCATAAAGAATCGGACTTGGGATCTTGTTGAACTTCCACATGGAGCAAAGTCTATTGGATTGAAGTGGGTTTTTCAAGCTGAAAAGAAATTTGGATGGCACAATAAATAAGCATAAGACGAGACTGGTCGCAAAGGGTTATATGCAGAGGTATGGAATCAATTTTGAGGATGTGTTTGCCCCTGTTGCACGAATTGAGACAATTCGTCTCCTCATTAGTCTTGCTGCATCTAGAGGATGGGAAATACATCATCTCGATGTCAAAACGACGGTTCTTAATGGCGAGCTAAAGGAGACGGTGTATGTCTCACAACCAGAAGGTCTTATAGTAGAAGGGAGCGAAGACAAAGTTTACAAACTCCATAAAGCATTATATGACCTGCGACAAGCTCCGAGAGCATGGAATGAGAAGCTTAATCAAGTTCTTAAGGAACTACAGTTCAGGAAATGTTCGAAAGAACCATCTGTTTATCAAAGAAGGGTGAATTATGAAGTTCTTCTTGTTGCAGTTTATGTTGATGATATATTTGTTTCAGGAACAAGTTTAAAGGTCATAGAGAACTTCAAGAAGGAGATAGCGTCAAAATTCGAAATAAGTGATATGGGGAAATTGACTTACTATCTAGGGATTGAAGTGTGTCAAACGCAGGAAGGAATAACTCTGGATCAAGAACGATATGCCTTGAAGATCTTGGAGGAAGCTGGAATGAAAGATTGTAACTCGACACATACACCAATGGAGGAAGGCACAAAGCTGTCAAAGGCGACAAAAGAATCGGATATTGATGGGACGAGTTACAGGAGAATCATAGGATCACTTCAGTACCTGTTGCACACACGTCCTGACTTATCATATTGTGTGGGTGTGTTAAGTCGTTATATGCAGTCTCCTAAACAGTCGCACGGAGCGGTTATGAAACAATGCATAAGGTACCTGAAAGGAACTACTACACTTGGTTTGGTCTTTAAGAAGTCATATTCAACGAGCATTAAGCTTGTTGGTTACAGTGACAGTAGTCACAATGTAGACCCTGATGATGGCAGAAGTACAACAGGACATGTGTTTTACCTCAATGGGAGTTTGATCACTTGGTGCTCGCAGAAACAGGACACAGTGGCGTTATCTTCGTGTGAAGCAGAATTCATGGCTGCAACGGAGGCTGCGAGGCAGGCGATTTGGCTCCAAGAACTTCTAAGTGAAATCACCGAGCTACCATGTAAGAAGGTACTAGTCCGGATAGACAACCAATCTGCTATTGCTCTTACGAAGAACCCGGTGTTTCACGGTCGGAGCAAACATATACACACAAGGTATCATTTTGTTCGAGAGTGTGTTGAGAACGGACAAGTCGAAGTAAAGCATGTTCCCGGGGAAGAACAAAAGGCGGATATATTAACCAAGGCTCTAGGAAGAACCAAGTTCAAGGAGATGAGAGATCTCATTGGTGTGAAAGATTTGAGTGAGCAAGACTTCAAGCTTAGAAGGGAGAATGTTAGAGTAAGCTTGAAGTAAGCTTGGAGATCAAGCTAAACAAAGAGAAATGGAAATTGGAGATTATATTAAGAAGATATCTAAATATAATAAGAAGCTAAAGAATAAGAAGTTTTCCATTTAGGATTAGGAAATATACTTAAGAAGTTCTATATATAAGAAGATGCTAAAACAATAACGATTTTGTGTTTTTGGTACGATTTTGTGTAAGAGAACTTAAAGTTTTTGAATTATTTATTTTTGAACTAATAAAAGAGTTATTCTTAAACATCTTTTGTTCTTAATCTTTCCTGCTAAAACAATAACAATTTTGTGTTTTTGGTATTATGATCAGGCCGGATGAAAGGATGATTTTATTATATGTTTGCTTTTTGATCGGGTTTGTTCGTGTTCAAACAAAGATCGTTTCCCACAATTTCGGAGTTAATAATACTCCACATTATAACAGTTAGGCTTTTATTAGATAACATTATCGAAACGACGAAATGAAGTTTTAATTTTTTTTTGATATAAAACCACAATGCAAAAGGAAATAGGACAAGAAAATATAATAACCAAGTAGTATTATGAAGCAATAATATTAACTTTCTTTGTAACAATAATGTTTATAATCATATTTACAAAATATCACTCCTCACATCACCAAACACTTCGCGTATCAAGATTTTTTTTTTTTTTTTCTAATAATACGTATGAAGATGTTAGTTTAATATAAAACTTCATAACCATTCTTTTCTTTTCTTTTTAATATGTTTTACTTTTATTTTATTTGTATCTTTTATTTTTATTTTATTTGTATGCTTCACTTTCTCTGTTTTTTTTTTTTTTTTCTCTTTTTCTTTTTGCCTCACACTAATTTCTTCCCTTGAGTTACCAGTGTATCTGTGTATAATCTTTAAGGATCACACGCTAAAACTGCGCCTGGGGCTTAATTTAGCAGCAAGAGGATTAGCCATCTCACACGAGAGCCTCAGTTTCTCGGACAAGTCAACGGTCTTCTCATCGGACGGTGGTCGCCATTCAAACTCGTGCAAAAGCGTCGCAGTCCAAAACGTCACGGTGGCCAAACCAAGATTCTTCCCTGGACAGATCCGACGACCCGACCCGAACGGTGCAAGCCTCAAATCCGACCCAAGAACCGAGAACTCAACCTCGCCTTCCTTGGCTACAAACCGCTCGGGTTTAAACTCCAAGGGATTCTCCCACACCTGTGGATCGCGTGCTATAGCCCACATGTTCACCATCGCGGTGGTCCCCGCCGGAACACGGTGACCGTCGATGGTCGTATCTGTGATTGCTAAACGGGACCATGAGAGTAATGGCCCTGGCGGGTGAAGCCTCAAGACTTCCTTCACCACAGCCGTTAGATACACCAAAGACGCCACGTCAGACTCTTCGACGGCTCTTGATTTCCCTACGATCTGATCAAGCTCTCTGTGGACCGTCGATTGAATATCTGGATGAAGGACCATCCTAGCAAAAATCCACTCGATCAGAACAGCCACCGTGTCAGTTCCTCTGAATATCATTTCCTATTAAAAAATTTTAAAAAACCCCACAGATTGCAAATACTTTTAGTTCCATCGTACAGTATTACTTAAAATGGCATATGAAATTATCCGAAACCTAAATAAAAATGTTTTCTTGTGTTTTTGTTTTTTTTCTGTCTCTGTTTAGTAAAAAATAGCAAAAGCCACTTGTACATACCCAAAGAACGGCGATCATATCCGGGTCAGATAATTTATCCGGACCATCGAGAGAGAGCAATACGTCAACGAAGTCACTCGGCGAGTCACGAGCCTGAGCACGGTGGTCAGAGATAATCCGGTTCACGAAACGGTTTACTTTCGGAACGAGAGTTGAGCATCTAGACCGGATTCGTTGAGGATCAAGTTCTGAGAGCCAGGGGAGATGATCGGTCCAGTTGAGTTTTCCGAGTAGATCATAACCTTCGTCAACCAATTCACTAAGCTCCCTGACTTCTTCATGCTCATGCTCAAGCTCGTATTCTTTCCCGAAAACAGAGCACATCATGTTGTTAAGCGATGCCGTTTTTATCAAGTCACGTGCAAAACAGAGACCTTCGGTGCTACTCTGTTTCGCGAGACACTTAGTGATCTGATTCGCGATCACACTTCTTTGCGTTTCGGAGCGTTTGATCTGTTTCGGGCTGAAAAGATGGTTAGACGCGATCTTTCTCAAGGTTCGCCAGTAAACGCCGTAAGGTGCGAAACCGATAGCTCGGTTAAACATGAGGGAATAAGCTGATTCTTTAACCGGACGGTCAGCAAAAATAGGGCTGTTAAGAATCTCTTTAGCAACATCAGGGTTGCAAGTGACGATCATGCGGGTTTCTCCCAAGCTAAACGCCATTAACCGTTTGGCTCCGAACTTCTCTGCGGTTGCGGCTATGCAACGGTGAGCAAGAGTGTTTGACATGAGAGACATGCTTCCGATAAAAGGTAAGCCTCTTGGTCCAGGGACCACGGTGGTTTGGTGACGGCAGTGGGAGAAGTATTTTCCCCATGCGGGTCCTCCGGGATGAGACCAGAAGAAGAGGGAGACGGCGAGGCAAGCAAGGGAGGCTACGATAAGAGAGAGAGCGAGATTGGTTTGAGTAAGGAGGCTACATTTGGACAAGAGGGCCAAAATTAAGCTACTGGTGTCGAGCTCAGTGGCCATTGAAACAGAGGAAAAAGAGAGAGAGATGGGGAGAGAAAGGAGAGTGTCTTTTTTTGCTGTGGGGTTTATAAGATGAAACGGTGCCTTCAGGTATTTATATAGAACAAAAAGTTACAATCCTCTCTTGTTAATTTTTTAAATAAACAAAAATTTAATATTTGAAGGGGAATGTTGTCTTTTTATGTTAAATAATACTCTTTTGTGTGTACTTCATTCTTTTTTACTCTTAATATTGTACTTTCTATTTGATTATATGGGCAAGTTTGCGTTTGCTTGCTCACTTGCAATATATATAATACATAAAATTTGAAGTTGGAAGTTTTTTTCATTTGATAATTTTCATATTAATTAGCTACAGAAATGCTAAATATTGTATTTATGTGTTTTCAAGAACTGCTATTTTGATTTATTTTCAGATGTAAAAGTAAAATAATATATGCAACGTATGTTGATGATAATGTATCAAATTTTTGTTTAATTGAATTTTACCGAAAATATTGTGTTATAACATGGGTTCTGATAATTGTTTTATTTGATTAAACATAAACCAAATTTATTTAGGATATTTTTTTTAAAAAAGCGAGTCCTTTCAGCCACAAGAAAAAAAGTTGATTAAATGCAATGAATTAATAGGCTCTTTTATTCACCAATCTATAAGACAAATACACATCAAACATAAAAGTGCAAAATTTAAAAGTGATTAAGATTTCACACCACTTACAAAACTTTTTTTTTTTCTCAACCATTGGACCACAACTAATCGGCCCATTAGCCAAATTCCTACGTTCGTAGAAACCGGGATTCGATCTCGAGTATGATGGTGCCTTTTACAAATGGACTTACTTCCTACCACTGCACTAACGTCATTTCACACCACTTATCCTTTAATAAAACAAAAGGTATGCTCGAAGTTTTTTTTTTGTCTTCCTCTTCTATATGTGAGATGGATTTTGACTGTGAAATGAATCTTCAGTTCGAGAAATTATTGACAAAATCAGTTACAAATTTAAAAACGTAACATCGAAAGGTGTAAATTGCAATGGCAGTAATGCATATAGCAATTAACTTAACTTCTCGTGGCCGTTAAATAAAACTGACGAAACTTGATAGACCCACTCAGAGTGAATTCATTGTATCTGTAAATTGTAATCTTTGTTAGCTTACTTACGTACCTTGTGTAAATTATATATATCCATATTTCGTATAGTTTTCTAAAATTTTTCATTTTTACAGATTTAACGTTATAGTTTTCTTATGGAATTAATTTCAAGTGAGTGTGCTGTCAAAAACAACGTTTACTTTTTACTTACAATGCATATCTAAAATACGCAAGTCTCGGTGCAAGTTAATATAAATATTCGATCATAGCATACGACATCAAGTTTTAATATTTGATACTTGATGATTTTTTTATAAGAACAGCAATAAAATAATCTGTATGTTGCACGGTTGCAGTACTATATATTTATTCATTTACCAACACAGTAAGCATGTTGAATATTTAAGAATAATATCTTCCATGATCGTAACGTTTTTATGCATTATAAAACCTTTTCTTCGTAATATGAAGTGTAGTTATTTTTACTTTTGTTGATGTTAATTATCTATTTAATATGTCACCAAAAAGAAACAATAAAGTGTAAATGTAGAAGACAGATCATAACCGTTGTTGAGTTGCGTCGTTGGCAAATGAGATAAAACGGCTACTAGCGCCACCAATGCCATGCGCTAGGGATGTGTAAAATGGCAGGTTAAGTTAGGGCGCGTAACACTTAAGCTTTGTATAATCCTTCGGACGAAGTCGTAATCGAGGAAGAGCTCTCTTAAATTATTATGTAATTGTTGGCCCAAAAAAAAGAAAAAATATAATATTATGTAACTATATAAATTCCTTTGTGAGACTGCTCGATAATCGATTTATATCATAGAAGTCAACTGCTCAGAGGATTTTTAGAAGATACTAAGCATATAAACGTTATAATATCTACAAAGTTCAAGCCGAATGTAACTGAATCAACATTTAACTGCTCTTGATCAAGATTTATGAATATAAAATCAACTATCTTATTATAATTCCTTATATATATCTAGTTCGAATTAAGTATACTATTCCAAGAGCTTAATCATTTCAAGTTTTAATACGAACGAACTTGTTGACCCTTTCAACCTATTTTTCTTTACGAAGACGTGGGGGCAATCAAGGACTTGAACAATGGTTCGTCCACTTCTATTATTATATTTGTAATTATTATTATTATTATGAACTATCAAATAATATCATTTTAAACGACCAAATTGTATTCTCTAATCACTCGAAACAAATCAATTGAAAACATTATAACTCTGTCATCTAAATTTAGCATAGGTTTATCTAGGACTGGTCTTCTAACTAATATGTACTCAATTACCAATGGTCCAATACACTGTCACATTTCCGAATTCCGACATCCTAAATATAGTTACAAGACTTAGAATAAAACACTACATAAAATAAAACTGAAATGTCATTTTTCGTCAAGTTAGTTTCTCGTATTTCTTTAACCGATGGTCAGACCATATCCGCTAATTATGCTGAAGTTCGAATTAATAGCATGGGTCTCATCGATTATTATTTCAAAAACGAGTAGAAAACGACATTTAATCAAGCGTAGAAACTGAAAAAGTACTATATTTTAGTATATTCCTATATTCATAGAAGATTCCAAATTAAATAGTTTTGTGAATGAACATTCTGATTTGTTATTCATAGCTTGAATTCGAAAAGAAAAGAAGAAGAAAAACAAATCAAATATATATAGTTATTTACTTATTTACATGTATATTTAACAATTTCAACAAATGGCGATTTAATTAAATGTCCAACAGACACCAAACAAAAAACAAATGGTTAATATAGAGATTAACAAATAAATCAATGTATATTTATTCAATAAAGATTAAAGAACAATGTAATTGACCTTTAGGTAAGGGCTTAGGACACAAATTGACCTTGACGTTCTTTCTCGGCAACAAATAGATTATGTATGTGGATTTCATTGTCGGTTTGAGATATGGTGTGGGGGTGGTGCAATGCACACAACTGCACTTCCTAAACTTTAGCCGTTGGATCTCGTTTCCTATATCAATAATCACACGAACATTCGTTTATTAATTAGCCACGTGCTAGATTCATGCGAAACGTCCCACGAGCTTGATCGTCGTGGTTCTTGGCTTCTTGCAGACTTGCAGTATGGTGGGTCAATTTAAAATGTGCACTTAGCGTGTCTTCTTCGAGAGTGTATATTACCAAGATACCCAAACTCTATGATAGAAGGAGTCGACCCATGACAATTTGAGGGAGGGCATAAATGTCTAATTAGGAATCAGACAAGTCACATGACTCATATCCACCTGGTCCCCGCAATTTGGTTCGTTGTTAACTGTTAAGTACTTGTCAATGCTTTTTTTATAGCGGTCAGGATTTCCTGCTCGTAGTATGAGATGTGCCTAACCATTGATCTAGTTAACAGGTACTAAAGTTTTTTTCATCTATTTTTGTCTTGTGGAAAACAAGATTTTTATTGGGTTAAAACACTTCGATTCAAATTAAAACATCAACGTATAGGTGAGTTTATACAACATACAATCAAAGAAAGCACAATAAAATATAGATAAAGACACCATGAGTTCTTTAAAGGGATTTCAACTTTGAGGGGTTACCAATGTTTGGAGAATTGGGACCATATTGGATTCGCCCATGAAGACAAACTTCGCGAAATCCTCGCAATCGAGCTTTGAAAAGGGTGGTACACGGGTGAGACGTTTAAAGAGTTTCTCGCCAACATGAGAGAGTTCAGCAACTGTGGAGCAAAGTCCTTCAAGCATTTAAGGATGCACCTCATGATTCTAGACGAAGCTTCAAACGAGAATCGCAAGAGATAAGTCTCAAACCGTAACATAACAAGTGGGTTTTCCCTCACATGAAGCTCATGGTCATGGAGGTTAACGAATTCCACACAAAGCTTGTAGTTGGTTTGACACTGAGATTTAGTATTAGACCCGAGCTTTCGATCTATTGGCAGAAGGTGGCATGTGGGAACAAAGGGATCAACCAGTGCATTCAAGTAAACTGTCGGATCAAAATAGAGGTTACCGCTCAGCACTATAGCCATCCAAACAAAACTATCCAACTGGCCTCTACCAAGTTGTCTCTCAAGCCAATCTAAAGAAACTAATGTTCTGCTACCGAGGATTACCCGACTAAACCAAGCAGAGTTAATTAGTTCTAAAGATATTGACCTTGACATGAAGCAATTATAGCCCAAACTAGGTAGAGAGAATCTAAATCGGAGGGGAATAGCAGGATTACCCATTCACAAGACAAAATCAGAGTATAAATCTGCATCAAGCCAACAGAAGACTTAAAACAAATTCCGACCAGCACTAACCATTCACAGCAAATATGGGGACGACACACATATTAGAGGACAGAAATAAGGTCTCTGCCATAATAACTCTCAACTTTAACCTTTCCCTTGTAAGAGAAGTATCCCTGAGGTATTAGATTTTCACAACAATTGATTCATGAGGCAGGTATAGAAAGGTGGATGGTTGATAAGGCAACGGTAACCAACGCTTCTTGGAGATTTGGTCATAATTTCGTTCATTGTCAACACGTAAAAAGAACCGCGACACAAGCAACCATCAAACCGACCTAAAACAACCAATACTCTTCTAGCATAGGATAGACCAGCCACAATATGGGTGAGATTGGTAGAGAGTTATGAATACCGGACCTGGGCAGAGAAAAGCTGTGTCCAAAGTCACATTGTGGATGCCAGTTCATTGATTGTCCAAACAGGATCAACATTGATATTTAATATGGACTAGCTATATCAGCTACGACCAGTTTAGGAGTAACATAAATAATTTGTTCTCATTCCATTCAGAATGAGCAAGTTGCGTTATCAATAGACAAAATTTTAGTATTTTAGACATAGTAAATGCATGGAAGCTAGTGAATAAAAAGGTGAAATTGTACTAATCAGGCGAGGCCTGAAGGATAGAAAATAAAGTTTGCAACTTTCCAGTTTCCACCCTATAACAAATATGATTCATAATTAGAATATATTGAGAGAACATGGTCTTTTTTAGGTGATATCTACGAGCAAAATTTGGTAATTCTATATAATTAATTACCATAAACTAATATGGAAATATATGGACCAAATTACATTTGAAATGAACGTGTTTTGTGCCATTCTCTAAAAACGGGAAGACATTATAACAATTGTCTGAAATTTGTCATTTGATGACTATGATAAGTCATATTATTACTTAATTATTAGGGGGCTGGGGCACATCTTTTTATCGAGAACTTAACGTTACATGATATGATATTATAATGTCATATAATGTATGTTCGTTGCCCTATTAGAAGGGGCAAATTCTTATAGCATGTTGTTTTCTCTGTTTAGCTATCCATCTTCAGTTGCCCAAAAAAAAAAAAAAAGCTATCCATCTTCAGTCTGGACCATTATTTAGTATTTGCAAGTGTGCCACCATTTGTGATAATCCCAACTATGTTAAGGTAGATTAATATTGGTTCATGTTGATTACAAAACCAACACTATATATCGAGGGGTTTTTAATATATATATATTGTAGATAGAATCGATACCATAATAACTCATTATAAATTGATTGAGACACGAGATAGCATAAAAGATGCAGAAGAAGCAAAAATTATAATTCAACTGGTGATGGTGGGTACGCTATATAGTTTACAAATATGTATAGTGATCCACTTTTAGAAAAGGTGACGACTAAAATCTACGAGCAATTTGCTCTGATACCTTAATCCGTTGATGATACGATTACATAATCATATGATTAGATTTTAGTAAACTAATTTAAACCATAAACCATGCCTTTCAAAGAGTCATTTAACTTTTTTTTTTAAAATTTCATATGGTACCTCAGTCAGTGGACCGTCGTAGCTAGGTACACAGCATCCTTGTACTTTAGAAAGTTGGCTATACAGCCTATATATACTTTTGCATAGATTAATGCCAATCGATTTGCCCAATTTATGTGGGAATACAATATCCTAGATTTATCGAATAATCTGTTGATTTGGTTTTACTTTGCCGGTCAAAAAAATTAAAATATACCTGATTTAGGGTGCATGTATTCCCTTAAGACCATATATACTTATGTATAACCAAATAGTTTAAATACACGCGCACCGTACAATTCAACATTCATGAACTCTTTTCGTAACATATGACCGACTTAAAATTTCTATTGACTACTTGACTCTTAACGACAAATAAGAGAGGCATGAGAAATACGTACTGAAGAATACTGCAAATGAAAATTTCATAATTAATTATTATTATTTTTAGTTCACGGATTAATTATTACCTCAATCTCAATGAGCATATATATATTCGATGACCTAACCCACTTTTGCTTATTAGCTTGAATGATAATATATTCGATTCTCTATATGATGTTGAACAAATTTTAATCGCTTTATTTCCATTGTGGGTGTGTGTGTGTGATATATAATAATAGGTCAAAACTCAGAAAGGTTCTCTAATAGTTCCAAAATAATTATTTATATTATGAGAGAATATATGGAAGTCTACACTTGTTCAGATGTTTATCGATATCAGTTTATGGATCACATTAATTCTTATGTCGCCACTATTATGATGTGAAGTTTTGACTTGACGAAACAAATAATCCAAAATAAAATGTTTGGCTAAGCTTATTAGTGAATGATGAAATATATATAGTCAGAGCATTTTAAAAAATTTTCATTTTTAGTTATCTTAAGCTAAAAAACTGTATATAAATACCACTAATTTGATTTAAATAGCCCCAACTTCATATAAAACTATATGTAAAATGTTTAGTTAAGTAAGATTAAATGATATCCGAATTGTTATATTGAGTAAAAAAAACTACAAACATTTGTTAAAATTGATACTTTGTTTTCATTATGCTAGTTCCATCACTTTTTTTTTATATAAACTAATAATGTGGATCGTTATATATTATTGTGTGATCACTTTTTTTTCTTCTTGAATTGTTTGTTAACTGTTTGTTTACCTTTATATGAGGCAAGTACTGGAGGAAGTTGACATTCTCATTTGCAAATCGAGATGAACACTATATAGAAAGGATAGGTATTAGGTAAGATGTATTAGAGGTTCTGGATGAAATCTTTCAAGATGCGGCTCCTCTATGGGAGGATTTTTTGATTGGCAAATTTCTTTTCACTACTGTTCCGCATGTGGCAAAGATTCATGTCATTGTTAACAAAATCTGGCCTCTAGGGGACAAATCTGTGCGGATCGATGTTTTTGAAGTCAATGAGTCCACTGTTAAGTTCAGAATCCGGGACCGAGAAATAAGAGACCGTGTTTTACGTCGTGGTATGTGGAATATAGCAGAAATTCCGATGGTTGTTTCTCGGTGGTCACCAATCATTGAGGAAGCCCAACCAGATATTAAGACAATCCCCTTGTGGGTTGTTATGAAGAAGGTTCCACATAAGATGTTCACATAGAAGGGGTTAGGGTTCCTAGCAAGTGATGTGGGTGATCCCAAGCGGTTACATCCCGATACAGTCCTCTGCAAACAATTTGGGGAAGCAAAAGTGTTTGTTGAGGTAGATTTATGCAAAGATCCCCCTAAGTCTTTCCGGTTTCAGTCTGAAAAAGGTGTGGATGCAGTGGTGGAATTTCAATACTCGGTGGCTACCACCAAAGTGCACTGTTTGCTCCAACTGGGGTCACCTAAGGGAGGTTTGTAAGGCAGCAAATCCACAACCTGACGAAGCTCAAGTGGCCACCTCAACTCTGGTGGTTAATACATCTTTTGTAGACACTCAAACTCGAGTTTCGAGCAAGGATATCAGCCAAGTGACTCCTCAATCTGCTTCCCCAAGCCAGGGAGTCGTGTTGGTTCATACTGCTCAAGAAACCAGTTCAGTAGGTGTGGAAGGTTCAGTCGGTATGGAGGGTGAATGGTGCTCAATCTCCCCTTCTAAGGGTAACCGTCCAGAGCAGAAGACTCAGGCCACTAATAGCATTACGGTCTCTCCTTCGAGATTCTCAGTCTTGGATGTGGAGGGTGAGTTGGGAGATAAAGAGGACACAAAGACACGAGGAAGAGAAGGAAGAACACTACTTTCCTCATTCACGGTTCCTTTCACTAGTTCCTCTGTTTTCTTTGTCTGCATTGTTTTCTTCCTCAGACGGGATGGAGGAAGGAGAGTTACCAAACTCTGACTCCACTGTTCCTACTGAGAAAACAATGCAGACAAAGAAAACAGAGGAACTAGTGAAAGGAACCGTGAATGAGGAAAGTAGTGTTCTTCCTTCTCTTCCTCGTGGTTCTAAATCGGCCCACAAGTTTATCACATATCCTCAAGCCTCTAAAGCTGTCCAGGTTCCGGCCTGGAAGAAAAAGAACTTGAGGAAAAAACATTAATGTCAGGATTCTTTTGGAATGTTCGTGGGTTTAATACAGTTTCAAAACACTCGATCATTCGTAGTTGGGTACAGAGTCAGTCTATGCAGTTTGGGTGCTTATTGGAGACGCGAGTCAAAGAAATTAATGCCCAAGCACTTGTAAATAAAGTTTTTCCACATTGGTCTTTTATGTCAAATTATGAACACCACCGGTTGGGGCGTATATGGATCCTATGGAGTCCAACAACAAGACTAACTCCGGTGTTTAAAAGCAGTCAGATGATTTCTTTTTGGGTACTTCTGGCGGGTGAGACAGAGGAATTCTTATGCTCTTTTGTTTACGCATATAACACGGTTGAGGGTAGGAAGGAGCTCTGGGATGATATAAGAGCTCATCATGATTCTCCATTATTTTGTAATAAGCCATGGCTGATTAGTGGTGATTTTAATGAAACACTTGATGGGATGGAGCATTCCCGGTTTGAGGACACTCCAATGGTACGTTACGGTATGCGGAATTTCCAAGAGGCTGTTCAGTATTGCTCCCTGATCGACCTCAAACACCATGGATCGCAGTTCACATGGTGTAATAAGAGAGATGGTGATTTAATTTGTAAAAAGCTGGATCGGGGATTAGTTAATCAAGCTTGGACGCAGATATATCCACACTCTTATTGTGTGTTTGATTCGGGAGGTTGCTCAGATCATTCTCGAGGTCGATTCTGTCTACGTGCTGAACCATTGAAGAAACGGCGACCTTTTAAGTTCTCAAATGTTCTAACATCATTGTCTCAGTTCCCGACACAAGTGCATGAGTTTTGGCAAACTTCAGCACCATTGTTTGTCTCTACCTCTGCGCTATTCCGTCTTTCCAAGAAACTCAAGAGTTTAAAGCTAGTGTTGCGTCGCCTAGGGAGAGAAGCTCTAGCTGATATTACTTGTCGAACACGAGATGGTCATGAGGAACTCTGTCGTCGACAGGACGCCACTTTAGCCAATCCCACGTCTCAAAGCATGGAAGCCGAAACACATGCCTTCCAGCGATGGGATTTTTTATCAACGCTGGAGGAAGGCTACATGAAACAAAAATCAAAGCTTCACTAGTTGAATTGTGGGTGATCAGAACAATACCTATTTCTATCGCTATGCAGAGCAACGGAAAATGCAGAACAATGTCCGAGAAGTTACGAATCAACATGGTGTTGTTCTCCAGCAGCCAGAGGATATTAAGGAGGAGGCTGTGAGGTTCTTTCAAGAATTTCTCACACATTCTCCGGCAAATTACTGTGGAATGTCAGTAGACAGTTTGCAAAGCTTATTGTCTTTTAAGTGCTCTGTTACTGATCAGGAATTGCTCATAAAGGGGGTGACACCTTCTGAGATTAAATCGGTCCTCTTCTCCATGCCATCAAACAAAGCTCCAGGACCTGCCGGTTACACCATTGAGTTCTACAAGTCTGCTTGGCCAATAATTGGTAATGATTTCACTGTTGTTATCCAATCCTTTTTTGTAAAAGGGTTTCTGCCGAAGGGACTAAACGCCACAATATTGGCTTTAATCCCGAAATCAGAATCAGCAAGTGCCATGAAGGATTATAGGCCTATCTCCTGCTGCAATGTGTTGTATAAGGTTATCTCAAAAATTCTAGCCAACCGGCTAAAGGAGCTTCTGCCTAAGTTCATTTCTACGAATCAGTCTGCGTTTGTTAAGGATCGGTTGCTATTGGAGAATGTTTTACTTGCTTTAGAAATTGTTAAAGATTATCACAAAGACACGATCTTTCCACGTTGTGCAATGCAAATCGACATTTCAAAAGCCTTTGATTCAGTGCAATGGGATTTCTTGTTCAACATCCTTGAAGCGCTGGAGTTGCCTGCAAGATTTATTCATTGGATTTGGTTGTGTATTTCCACTGCCTCATTTTCTGTTCAGGTAAATGGGGAGCTTGCGGGGTTTTTTCAAAGCGCAAGGGGACTCAGACAGGGGTGTTCATTATCTCATTATCTATTTGTAATTTGCATGAACGTGTTGTCTAAGCTCCTTGATAAAGCCGCGGCTGAGAAGCGCATTGGTTACCATCCCAAATGTCAACCTATCCAATTGACTCATTTGTGTTTTGCTGACGACCTGATGGTCTTTGTGGATGGACAAAAACGGTCCGTTGAAGGTATCCTAGAAATATTTGATCGGTTTGCTGCAATCTCTGGCCTAAGGATCAGTATTGAAAAATCCTCTATATACATGGTTGGCGTCTCTGATACATGCCGTTTAGACATTCTCCACCAGTTCCCCTTTGCTCATGGCCAGCTTCCAGTTTGCTACCTCGGTTTGCCTCTGCTCACAAAGCAAATGTCATTTGTTGACTGTCTTCCTTTGTTAGAAAAGGTCTGAGCCCGTCTGACATCATGGAGTGCACGTCCTCTCTCTTATGTAGGTCGTCTGCAGCTTCTTAATTCCGTAATTTCTGGTACACTCAACTTTTGGATCTCTGCATATCATCTCCCTAATTGGTGTATAACAGAGATAGACAAATTATGCTCTGCTTTCCTCTGGTCTGGTCCTGAGCTGAGTGGCAAGAAGGCCAAGGTCTCTTGGAAAGAAGTCTGTCGCCCAAAAGCAGAAGGGGGTTTGGGACTCCAATCTCTCCGTCTTGCCAACAAGGTTAGCTGTCTTAAACTCCTATGGCGAATAATGTCAGGACGAGATTCTCTCTGGAACAGGTGGATCTCTGTCACTCTACTCAAAAACAGACCCTTTTGGGAACTCAAATCTACTACTAGTATGGGATCATGGATGTGGAGGAAGCTCCTAAAGTATAGATCACTTGCGAAGCAGCTTTACAAAGTGCAGGTTAATAATGGGACATCAACATCGTTTTGGTATGACAGTTGGAATAGCTTGGGTTGTCTCCATGAGATCACTGGTAGCAACCGACATATTGAACTCGACATTCCTTTGACTGCAACCGTGGCAACGGCCAAAGAGAGCCACCGTAGGCGTCAGCATCGTTCTGCCCTTCTCAACACCATTGAAACTGAACTAGCGGCTCTCACTCTCATTGCAGCTTAGGATATCCCCATGTGGAAGGGTCAACACAATACCTATCGTGAGAGGTTCATAACTAAGGAGACCATTACTCTGCTTCGTGAATCTCAGCCGGCGGAACCTTGGTCTCAAAGTGTCTGGTTCATGCATGCGACCCCCAAGTATGCGTTTGTATCCTGGCTGGCTGTTAAGAATCGACTTCCTACAGGGGACCGCATGCAACGATGGAATACCAATCAACGAACAGATTGTGTTTTTTGTGGTTTTGTGGAAACCCGTGATCACCTCTTCTTTTCCTGTCCGTATGCCGCAGCGGTATGGGTTCCACTTGCGACTAGACTCCTTGGAAATCTTTTCACAATTGATTGGAACACTCTTCAGGCTACACTCCGCAATACCAACATGGATAGAATCCGTCTCTTCACTATTCGTTATAGTTACCAAACCACGGTCTATCATCTTTGGCATGAACGCAACAAGCGAAGACATGGAGCAACTCCCATACTCTCTTCTCATCTGGTCAAGCTCATTGACAAGATAGTACGCAACAGGTTCACTTCAATCCGCAACCTGGGAAACTACTCTTACGACGATGGGCTGACCTTATGGTTTGCCACTCGCCCTACTTGACTCATCTTTGCTGTAAATCTTGTCTTCTCTTTTTTCGGTTTTGTTTAAGCAAACTCAAAAACTGGTAACAGTCATTGTAAAACCGTCTTTTTTGGTTTGAATTAATTTAACATTCAATTCAAAAAATATATATATATATATATATATTATAGGTTGTTAATAGAACGAGAAGTTAAGAGTCCACAGCTCTCTTCCACAGTTCCACTCCTTAGACACATGCTTTTTAGGTTCAGATTCGGTCTCTGCGTGAAGATATGAAGATTTGATTCTGAACTTTTGATAAATGTGATATAGGTCAAAGCATAGTGCCATATATACACTGCCATAGGCGCAACTTGCATACAAGTCTGTGTGACTCTCCTTGATATCCCAAGCAACTGGATTGCACATATTATTGAGATTTATAAAACATACATATGTCATCACTGGTGGACTTGACTAAACTAGTGAAGTTCAAAGTGTGTTACATATGTGGATTCCGATTGTATGTAAATCTCAATAATATGTGCAATCCAGTTGCTTGGGATATCAAGGAGAGTCACACAGACTTGTATGCAAGTTGCGCCTATGGCAGTGTATATATGGTAACAGTCTGTGAGAATATGGAACTTTGGTCAAGTCCAAAGTTCCATATAACCAATCAATCTACATCCCAATAAAACAAAATATATTACATATGCGTGCATGTAATAATTATTCTTTTGGATTACCAGAGGAGGCTAAATTGCTCATTCCCCACCCACCAATAATAATTTGTGTAAATTATTCTCATTCAATAAAGGTTTTAATCTTTTCTTCTATTGAGGGTAAAGGTCTTGTCAGGTCATATAATGTGTAAGGTTAGATTTTTTTAACAGTGGTTTTCATATTTTATTCACTTACGTATCTAATATATGTAGTCCAAGATTTCGAATTGATCCGGAAACAAAAAAAGAAAGAAAAATAGAACTGATACGCCTCTTTTTCTCTTTGAGTGTGCCAACTCTGTTATATTATTTAAGAAGAACAACTCCAAACAGAAGTACAAACATTCCATAGAACTATAGAAGGGAGAAGAAGAAACACGAACATAGAAGCCAGAAAGGGGGTTAGGTTTCAAAGTTGTTGGGTTCAGTTTTATAAAATTAATAAATAAAAGCCCATTTAGGCCCAATACCCGTTTTGGAGATTAACCGGATATACGAATTTGGACCGGTTATCAATTAAATTCGCGAAACGCGGTTATCAGCAATTTCTCTCTCGTCTTCTGATGAAAGTCTTTAAAATTGATGATGATTATTATCCCGGTCCCACAACGTAATCTTTTCAAATTCACCGTTAAGATTACATTAATCACCATCCGTCCGATCTCTCACAGTTGTTGCAACGCGATGAAAATAAACGCTTCAGATCTCCTGACTCAAATACTATAACTTTTTCCAATTTTTTTTTTTTTTTTTTTTTTTAAATTGCAAACCCAAGATAAGGAAAAGGAAATAACCGTCGAGGAAAAAGGAAACTATTGTTTATTTGCATTCTTCAATCTTCTTCGAAATCAAAACCAAAAAGATTTTTTTTTTGGTTTTCTTTCTTATATAAGCTCTGAGAATGTCATACGGAGACACTTCGTTTCGAAGAAGAAGGCATAGTGTTCTCATGTCCAACACTAAAATCTCGCATCCTCTTGTCTTCTGCTTCTAGGTATGCCAGCTTCTTCTCCCTTTATTGTTGCTGGTAGTACTCGTTTGGCCATTGATGATTATATTATAAGTTCGAAATTTATTGTTATGGGTATATGCGAATATAGAGAAGCAAAGACAGAGATTCCCAGTAGCGATACAAGTACAGAACAGAGAGATTTTCTGTATTGGGGTGCCTAGCATACCACCATCATCGTTGGCGAGACGATAAAGGTTTTATTTCTTCTTTGCCCTAGCTTTTTCTAATTTCAGGCTTCTTTAGACCAATAGGCAAATTTTGATAGGAGTTATCTTCAATTCAGTCACTAGCATATCTAGATAGTCCTCGTGTGTTCTAAATATGTTGTATACAGCCAATACGTTTAACTTGTGTCTTTGTTAGATCTAACATGGCTTCTCTGTTTTTGATTCTTATATACCTTTTGTGCCTTTTAAGGGAACCAAAGGGTCATTCATAGATGAATCTGATGATTAAGATACCACAGATCTTGATAAATGCATTTTTGTATATCCTTGAATCTGCTTCCAATCAAGAAAGTAAGTTCATCTTTCAACATCACTCCTGTCTTTCAATAATGCTCTGTGCTTTTGTTTGTCTTCTTCATATATAGTTTCTATGAAAAGATTGATTTGAACATCTTGAGATTTTTCTTTATTTCCTCTGCCAGTTCCCACATTCTTGCCACTGTGGGTGGAGAGCACTTGGGGGAAGATTTGATCATGCATGAAGCCGGTAATCTCAACGTCTTGTATCGATATCCAGACACAATGATAGTCCTTTTTTATTTATTTGATGATTGCCTCATCAAACTCCTTTCAAAGACTCATCCACATGAAATACACATTCTCATGAGAAGGTCTTCACTTTGAACTCATCCCTACTCTGCCGAAACTACTACCTCAGGGGGCTAAAGATATAAAAAGCTCAGTAAGTAACATTTTGCATCATCATAATCTTCATGAGCATATCACAAGATCGATCTAACTATATAGTTTATATCTGTTTGTTATAATCGTCTTAAAGCCAACACTGAGATGATGAGATTTGGTGGGTTTGATAATTACATCAAACTTGGTTAAAGAAGAGAAAATCATAGCCAAGACGTTAAGTTGTCCACGTTTGTTTTTCGTTCATATCACAAGAAGCTACCAGCCTGCAGGTAATTAATTCATTTCTTAATTTCCATTTTTCTAATTTTCAATAAGCTGTAGATTATCTTCAATTCAATCATTAGCAGAATCGTCTTGTTTTTTTTGCCCGCAAGTTTTAATAACGCTTTGTTTCTAACTTGTTGTGTAGTACTCGAAAGAAGCTGGATGGATGGGCTGAAGGAAGGAAACCGAGTAATTGCTTGTACACAGCCAGGTTATAATTGCTGTCCCGGTTTGTTTTTGATCCATATCAGAAGCTGTATGCAGCCATGCAGGTATTGCTTTCTTAATATTTGTTTTTTTCCAAAAAAAATGAAAGATTTTTTTCTTTTCTTTTCAAATTTTAAACTAAATTTAAAGGAGGTTTTCAACTGTTCTTTTATAATTCGTTTTAAAAATCAAGTTTCTCTAAATTTCAGAAAAGTATTTTCAAACTTAAATGTTAAATTTAAAATATGTTAAAAACAAACCGGATTTAGTATCTCGTCCCAAACTTAAGGGTCCGTCAGTTGGTGTATAAGTTCAACATGGTTACACATATTTTAAATTGAACACTTAAAGGTTTTTTTCTTCAAAAAACATGTTTTAAGTTTTTTTTGTTACTTTCAACTAAAAATTAAAACTTAAAACATAAGTGTTAAATTTTAAATATGTTGACAACAAACCGGATTTAGCATTCCGTCCCATCTTACAGGTCTATCACGAGGTTATTTTCAACCACCTTAAGTGTTAAATTTTACTTGAACCTAAAGTATTTTTTTTTGTCTTTAACTAAAAAGATTATACTATATAAAAACGCTTTGTAAATAAACTGCTTTCGATTTCTCTTGTCGTGGTTTCTGCGTTTCTCTCGTCTACCGACTCTTAAACTTTTCTCCCGAGAATCCGATGTTCTCTTCCTTACTCCGTTTCGAGATAAGAGTAAAAAACCGATGCGCTAAAAAGTCTCTTGTAAGTGTGACTGACCATTATTACTCTGTTTCGTGATTTTATATCGTAGTGATTTTAGGTTAAGTGTGTATCAATCACCGTAATAAATATTCAGCAGCATTGGATGGATTTATTAGGATTTTTTATTAGCAATATGCTTTTGGCTTATTTGTTTGTGCGTCGGTTGAGTCAGAAAATTCACCCCCGAAGATGCTCCGATGCAACAATAACATACATACTTCTGACTTTTGTTCCCGTCTGTTCTTCATCCTCATTTAAATATCTGTTATTGCAGTGATGTCTTTGTCTACATGGAATTAGGAAGAATTTGGAATTTGCATTGATTAGTTCAAAACTTGCCTTTCGTCTCATCATATGCTACTTATTTTTCTTCTCAATAGTTTCTTGAAGCTCATCTTCAGACTTCAGTGATCTAGTTTGTTTACTTTTATGTGAAAGTGTTTTGACTTTACTACTTATATTTTGGCTTTATTGAACATAGCAAAAACATAGATCGAAAACAAGATTTTTTTTTATTATTACATAACATCCTACAAAACTATCCACACTCTTTCTAATCACTTTTCTATCTTCTTATATGGTTTTTATGTCCAAAACTCCCACCAATTAGGGTAATTGCTGCTAGATTGGTCTAAGAGAGAATCAGAATTGAAACCTCCCCAGTTATCAGAAGATGTCAAGCAACTATCATCAGGTTGCTCAACAATGTTCATGAGCTCGTGATGATCAGTCTCTTCCTCGAACCCAAAATACTCTGTTTTGATGTTGTTGTTGTCACCATCATCATTACACAGAACAATCCCTTGATTTAACCTCACTTCTGGCTCACACTTTCCATTATGTGACTCTGTGCTGCTGCTTAGAGCCACTCCTTGTTCACCACAACACTCATGATCCCTTTCTTCTTTAGGCTTATTATGTATCTCTTCATTTAGTCTCTGCAACTGCAAAATAGAGATTAGTTAATTCCAAAAAAATAAGAATATAGTTATTATTCACATATTCTTGTTTATACTTTTATAAAAAAATATCATGTCAATTTTTTTTGTTTTCATCACTATTTTAAATTATTGAAGATAAAGATGACAATAGAATCATTATGTACCTCAGAGACCAAAGCTTGCTTTTCTTTCTTCATGATATCAAATTGTGAAGCCAAATTGTTGTAATTGGCTCTGAGAATGTTATACTCTTTCTCAAGTTGCTTTGTTTTCCAACGAGCCCTCTTGTTCTGAAACCATATAGCCACTTGTCTTGGTTGCAGCCCTAGCTCTCTAGCTACCTGCACCTTCTTCCTCGGTTCGAGCCTCGTCTCAGACTCAAATATACGCTCAAGTGACTTGATCTGTTCCTCGCTAAACCTCTTCTGGTTATAGCTCTTCTTCATCTTCTTCTTATTCATCATGGTCATGCCACTATTAGTCTCGCTGAAGCAACAATTGAAAAAATCTCCTTCTTCCATGGTTTTTACCAGATCTTGCAAGTTTCTTGATTGCGATTAGGAGAGAAGGTGTTGGAATTTATTTGTTTCTTTTATTTTTGGAATCTCTGTGTTGCTGATATTGGCCGCTTTATATATATATGTGGGAG
This sequence comes from Camelina sativa, assembly GCF_030686135.1. Lineage (NCBI taxonomy): Eukaryota > Viridiplantae > Streptophyta > Magnoliopsida > Brassicales > Brassicaceae > Camelina > Camelina sativa. Next base: position 859,307 of record NC_141886.1, on the reverse strand, counting down.
TTACTGTGTGTGCTTTGCAGTGTAGGGCCTCAGATTGTTATTATTTTTAATTTTGAAAGTTCATTAACTATTTTACCAAGACGAAAAAAATTCATTAAGTAAGACCCTGCAAGTATTGTGGAACAACGGGCTAAAAATATATAGGTCCAAAATTTGTGGCTCGACACGAATTGTCTCAGGTCTCTTTCAGTTTAAGTCGTATTTCATTTCGATGTGAACTAATCATCTAACTAGTAGTGATAATATTTTCCAACTTTTTTTCTTTTAAAGATTTAATCTGTTGTCATATGTTCTATTATCATTTTATGGACGTGATTAATATACATATAACTATTTAAATGATCGTTCAAGTCGTGTTTAGCAATCTTATTATAGCTAGATTCATCTTCTACCGTTTGCTAAAATAACTAAAAGAGTAGAAAAGGTATTTTAAATCATTGTACTATGTTTTAACATGCACCAACAACATATATTTCATCATTTGACATGTGATGATGCAAATGCCTTGTGATACTTTTGTAGTCAAGATAATATTTGATAGATAATCATTACGAAAGAGAGAGAGAAAGTCAGATCTATTAAGCAATAATTTTATTCGATTGTGTAACGAGATTCCACATTCACATATTAGGATGTTCGACGGGTGCTAGAATACATCACGAATCATAAGATTTAAATATTTTTCATTTTCATTTTCATTTGAGATTTAATTTGTCGTCACTCGCACGCCATCCTTTGGAGTTTGGAGGTCGATCGGTTACGTGAAACACGTTTAAACGGGACTTTTCATCAGAGTATTATATAAATTTAACCTAGTCTTGATTTATCTCGCTTATCTCCAAAAGAAGACTAATCATAGTTAATTTCGTGATCGTATGCGGTAATAAAGTTGACAAAAATATTGTGTAACTCTTCAATTTAGTTAGATTCACTATCTTTCAGGGTTTATATTCTTAAAATAGTATAGATAGCTGACAGAAAGAAAGAAAAAGAAAGAAGATATATTTTGCACACCACATATCGTACTGTAGTTTACGCGATGCTCTACGCGTTTACTTTCGTTACACGGAAAACAAGAAGATGATCACGAGATCATGGCTTTTATAATTTTTTTTCATTCTTTTTTTTTAGATCTATATTGACTTCCATGCAAATGAAAAGCAAACTCCTTTTTTTGGCAAATGAAAAAGTAAACTCAATTTAGATTATTTCTTAAAAGAAGTAAACTGGCTTAATATCGTTTTGGTTTCCTTTTACCATGGCCATTTTTAGTTTTTTTTTTCTAAAAAGAATTATGTATCCATTCAGAAGAAGAAAAAAATAGAACCAAATGTTTTGTTCCTATTATTTATTTAAACTTTTCTTGCATTCTTCCTATACTATCTAGTAGACTAGTACTAATTAACGAGTAACGATAATTCATATTTATACTTATCTCAACCATGGCATTTGACAAATTGTAGTTTAAGCAACTAGTACTACTAATATTTATGACAAACGCAACTTATATAATAAATGCTTTAATGTTTAGTTTAAGGTTACGTTCACCTTGCTTCTCGGAAATCTCTTTTGACTTATTAAACACAAACAACAAATTAAATTTGGCCATTTGTGAACTCCGGCGGCTTCATCGATCCAACGTCACTTGAGCCATTCATTAAAAAGAATAAAAAAAAACTCATACATATTAATGTGCTTCAAAATCAGGAATTATATCAAGAAAACTTTGATTTTGGAGAGAATGACTAAAATCAAGTTGTTTCAATAAGGAAAGGCCGAATTTTTTGGTATATACAATGTAATGAATTAAGATATGTAATTTCACACAAGTAGCAATCAAAGTTGTATCAACCACTGTTCCATTGCCATTTGGCACCATTCAGAAAGCTAAGTTGATAAAGAAAACTAAAAAAAAGTGACGTGGTGGTTACTTTGTGGTTGTCTCTGAATATTGCGTCCGACAAATGTTATCACGTGTCGAAGTTAGATTAAATGTTAGCCGTTGTTGATAAGATGCGTAAGAGAAGATGTCTTTACTCTTTACCCTTTTTTTTTGTTTTTTCCATTTTTCATTTTTCGAAGAGAGATCTAATTCTGTTTTCAGTTTTTGCTTTCCTAATGAATTGGTTATGGTTTGTGTTTTTTGTTAAAAACTTAAGAAAGTAAAATCGATCGAGTTTAGTTACAGCCCGGTTCTTAATCCAGTTATGTTTTTAGTAGTTTAAAATTTTAAGAGCAATTTTTTTGTTTTGTCAAATTTTAAGAGCAATTTCAATAGTTGGAATATGAAAAAAATATAGCGAAATCTGTTTTTTCTTTATGGTTTTTAAACATATAGTTTCAGACATCGAACCAATCGAACATTAAAAAACGTTTAAATTACACCATATTTTTTTATTACTTTTTCTCAAAGGCGCCTTGTCATGACTTGTTTGTATTTTGTATATCCTTCCAACCTCTTCGTCTAGCCGCGTGTAAAGCTTACGAAACATCTATTAAGTTTTTATTTCTTTTTCGGATCTCTCCTACAAAATATGAATTTTGATTTCGAGATGTATAGTGTTTGAAGTAATATACATTTTAATGCTTCTACTGAAAAAAACCTAAGTGTCGTCATTAAATAGGACGTGATACTAAAACATTGTTGACTAAGTAAGCTCGGTGTTATGAAAGACAGAAAAAGGCCGATCGATTTTAAGCTTACCGATACACATATGACATGCATATGCAAATTAATATAATTCACCTTGTTCAAGACAAGGTAGGGTTCATGATAAGATGCCAATCCAATGAGGAAGAGACACTTATTTCACCACCGTCCTAAAAAACAAATTATATGTGATGATAGTAACCTTTACAAAGAAATTATAATAAAAGATAATTAAAGTTTATAAAAAGGACTTTTGATTAATATTTCAGTATATTGTTGTTGTTATCTACAGTCTACAGACCGTATAGAGTATAATTTAAGATTAAATTCTCTATCACGAGAAACTCTAATGGCCAACAATCTTGCGCTACTTATTTAACTACTTTTGAAGTGTCGGAATGCTTAGGATTCGTCTAGAAGGTTTAAAAGGAAACTGTGTTCCGCTCACGTGCAAGGCATGGTTGTTGAGTAGGTTTAATTCGTACTTTTTTTTTTTCGCTAAATGGTTTAATTCGTACTTAGCAGAGGTTTCTTTATTATGTCGTTGAAAAGGTTCAAAGACTGGCAACTTTTACATTTTAAGGTGACCAAAACATATGATAAAAAAAATTCAAACATTTTTTAGGCTTGATAAACAACTCACGTCAAAATTGGCATTTTGACCCGTTGGGATGCGTTCGGTGCGTTTGCCAGTTCTTTGTAAATGAAAGATTTGAATATCAGCAACACACTTAGAATCGAGTATGGTTTATACAATCTTCTAGGATTCGGACTATCATTGTACCTAAAGACCCAAAGGAGAAGCTATTTAAGTTAGAAGCCCATTCAGCTTGTCTGGACCAATTGCAAAACAGCGGTAACTTGAATAATTGAACCAAATGGGCTTTCTTGGCAACAATTTTCATTCATTTTTAGGTTTAAGATTACAAGTACTGTTTTGCGCGTACACACACACACAAAATAAAAATGATTAGAAGTACTGTAATGTATGCTTATTATATATTAGTATTAAAAAGAAGACAAGTAAAAGATGAAAAGAGTGATGGAGATGTTTTAGAGGACATGGTAAAAAGAACAGTAAAAAAATGCCATGACAAGCGTCTTATCAAAAGACCTTTGAATGTTTCTTATAATATATAGTATAATATATTAATATAGTATAGTACTATTTTTAATTTTTACCAGTATGAAAATTTCCAATCTTTTCATAGTGACCACAAAGACATTAAAACAAATGAATTAGGTGCAATTAAAAAAAAAATCATTTAAGGAGTTTGGAATCTGAGGCGAGAGAGAGAGAGAGAGTAATTAATGAGAGAAGAAGGGGAGTGGCAGAGAATACGAACAAAGAGGCATTAAATGCTACTATTGTACTCTCTCGCTCTTCCTTCATTTTTCCCTAATTACAATGCTACCCCTACCCTATATTACTAGTAATTTCTTTTTACCTTTTTCTCTTAATTTAAGGAATTGCATATTTAAAGTGCAGCTGGACTAGAGTTTTATATTTATTTATTTATTTGTATAGTACTAATATAGTAGCACAATATATAATTTTAACTTTTTAATTATAGTACGAAATTTCCGCAGTTCTATATGAATCAAGAATAAAACTACTTTAACTACTGCTGTTGATAGTTTGAAATTTCAAAATTATCATGCCCATGTCGTAATATAAAGTAAACAAAATAATTATAAAATTTATGCTCTCTTGTCTAGAATTTTCATTTACTTTGTGGATATTTATAATGCTATGATGCAAAATTGAGGATTATATCAAAAACGTAAAAATTTCCTACTTTTTTTTATGTAATATATATTGGAACGAAGTCACAAGCTAAGTCTTATTAGAAATGGATACTCTCTTTTTTTCACAAATGAGAAAGACACGTATATATGTGTAAGAGGTATAACTATAACAGATGATTAGCATACTAGAAGATGGTATAATTGTTTGCTTATACGAAATTAAAAAGGAATGTACGTAGGAGCGGGATAACGTGGGGATTTGACGTTTTCCTCTTGGTTTCTCTCTTTCAAGACACAACACACAACTCTCGAAGACTGTCAACAACGTTGAAATTGGAGCTGTAAGAATCGTCTTCTCCATTTGTCATTCTCATGCACAGTCTACGTATTTCCCCACGCTTACACTACTAACATACGCATGCATTTCATTTTTTTGTACATATATGTGTAAAAAGACTATAAACATCTCGATTCTACGTTGACAACTTGAAGAACCGGATGAAATCCAACTCATATACCTGTTTTTTTGTGGTTTAGTCACGTGTCTTTCCATCGATAGTCGGGTTGCAGTACGTAGGAGATGTTTGGTTTTCTCTAATACCTTTTTTTGCACTATACAGGAATTTATAGATAATATGTTATATATATATATTATATGTATGCGAGGTACTTGTTAATAAAATTAGTGATATCATTTCTTACATTTTTTTGTCAATAACTCTATATTAATTAAGAGGCTACGGTGAAATAATTTTGCATATAATTATAGACCATGCGAATTTTGAAATTATAGTTTTTTTTGTTATATAATGCAATATAAGTTTCCCCTGTTTATATATATAACGGGAAGATTTTTCATTAGGTATCTTGGACATTAGGAAACCAACAAAATGTTGCAGCACATGTCGCGGGCACTCTCTAGCTAGCGCTACAATCTCTGTTCTTTATTAAAAAAAATTCATAATAAGTTTTCTGTTTGTATTTGGTGATGTATGAAAAGACAATAAATACGTTAAGACCTTTTCTATAACAAAAAATGAATGCATCACAAGGTCCAAAAGAGATGAATTCTTCTAATTATGCTATAAACGATCGCTCATGTAATTTAAATCAAAGACTGCTACAGTTTCTTTATATGTTACACACATACATTATTTGTAGTCTTTATATCGTAAAACTAGAATATAGTTAAATCTTATAGATATAGATATAGTAATATTTTTCATCAATTATATATAACAGCTGGCATGAATTATCGTGTTATTTCTTAAGCAATAGTATACACACAAATACAGGCAGATATTGGTTGACAAAAGGAAAGACTTTTTGGTCTCGCAAAAAGGATTTCTTCGAAAAAGTTCCTTTTTTTTTTGTCCCCCGTTTTTAGAATGGAAGATAGTTGAAATTTGAAGTAGATTTTGCTGACTCTAGTTGATTTATTTATGTCTAATTAACTGCTAGTCTTAATAAATGTGGAAATTTACCAATATATATGAAGTGTAACTCGCGTACTTTTTCGCATATATATATACTCAGTAAGTCAGTATGTGTGTAACTAAAAAGGATAAATGTGCTAGAAAATAATCAAGAGAATTTAAATAATGTTTTTTTAATAATCTTATGGAGTAATAAAAGTTGAATGAAACAGAAGAGTGAAAAGGAAACGATGGCAAAATTAATTTCAGAAGTAGAAAGAAAATGGAAAAATATTAAGTTGAGAGACAATAAATGAAGAATGGTGATATTGGGCAGATCAATAACTCAACCACTCCTCTGACTAACTTTTATAGACAAACCCCTTTTTCTCCTTTTGATTCCCTTTTCCATTTCTTTTCATCTACTACTATTATAGTATTATCTTTGTATACTAATATAAATTATTACTATTCCATTTTTTTTTCTTTGTGATTTGATCGTTTCTCTACCTTCACCCCCTTCTTTGTTTCCTTTTCACGCTCACTGATTATCATCTTCCTTGTTTTTCCCCCTTTGATTTGGTCAAATCGTCGTCACAAAAGCTTAAGTAAAAGAGAAAATGAATTCTTATACATCACTCATTATATTATGGGTATGATATAAAAAGATTCAAGGACAATGAGGGACATGGACTACGTTTTTGATTTTGCTTTAACAAGTAAAATACCATGGTAAAATGAGAAATCCATTGACATGTCTCAAAAAGTAAATCAAAATGTTTACGTTGAAATCTTGAAACTTGAAATATTTTTACACTGTTTGACCAAAACATAAATACAAAATATACAAACAAGTAAATAGGTGTAGGACCTAGCCACCCAGAACCCATGTTTATTTTGTCTTGTATAGCTTTGGCTCTCTCTCCACTACTTACTCTCTCTCTCTCTCTTGAGTCCTCTTCTTATTTACTTATCCCTCTCATCATTCTCTTCATCACCACATTCACTCATCTCTCTCTCTCTCTCTCTCCCTCTTTCTCTTCCTTGATCTCAGCCGGATCTGATGGGGGACGAACACAGGAGAGATAGAAAAATATATAAGAAATTTCAAAAAAAAAAAACCCTAATTGTAAAGGATAGAGGGATTTCTCTTTTGAGGGGACTGTTGTCTGGCTCGAGGACTCTTGTTCTAATACAATCTCATTATTTGGATAGTTTCAGATCTGATGATTGATTAGGGCTTTGGTGTCGTCGGACCAGGCTTCATTCCCCCCAATTATTACTCCCTCTCAATCCGAACCAACGAAGAAGTTTCGTCCCTTTTTTCAGCTTTTTTAACTAGGGTTTCCATTTTTCTCTATCCAATCTATAATTAGTTCAATGTGCAAAAAAGTTTTTGTTTAAAACTTTTTCCGTATACGTCTTCTAGATCTTCTGAGTTTCAGGTGGGTTTTGATTCTTTTTTTTTGTTTGTTACAGATTGGTGTAATGATGAAGGAATCTGACTCAGGTGATAAACTGAAAAAGTCTATCATCATTACTAACTTTTTCTCGTTTTTTTCCCTCTGCCTATGATTTTGTAATGATTTGTTTTGTTTTGTTTTTTTTAATGATGTCAGGAACGAGTTAGCATTCAGAGAGTAGATCTATTCATGGTTGTTATTAATGATGAGGGTTATTTTAGTTTCAGATCCTCTAAAACTAAACCAGATCTACTAGATCTGAAAGCTAGATCTGAATCTTTCAAACGAGTACTATACTATATTTATGTTTCTTGTTGGTACACAACTCCTAGACTAGGGTTTCGTCATTCCATTAACCATATCTAGCTACTTCAAATTTTGATAATGATAATTAAAGTTTCTAGATTCCCACATTTCCTTCTTTTCTTTCAGGGTGATTGTTTTGTTCTATTCACACTAACACTTTGCCTTCAGCAGTTTCTTCAAGCATGGATGGACGATCAAGAAACTTAATCGGATATTTTCACATTTTCCAATATTGTAATATGTAATAATGTTGTTCTGTCTATTCGTTGGATTAACTTATCCTATACCATAGTCACTTATGTATTTATTTTTATTTTTTTTTGAACGTAAGACGAATTTTAATACATCACCCAGTATCAGGAACTCCACTTTTAGTTTAGTAAAAAAATATACCGTAAATAGTAGTAATCGTGCTATTATAAGTTACAACTTTTAAAAACTTTGTATGCTATCAATCGAAGTCAAACTACATTGGAGGTATGAACCAAGTACCGTCAAACCCAAGAATCAACAATGTATGTTAAGAAATGACAAGATCAAGTTATATAAAAATGACATAAATTTACTGATTTGTTGCACGCTTGGTTTAATGTAGTGTGCAAGCGAAAGTGAAACTCTTTTATTTTCATTACCTCTGTGAAAAAAAAAAAATTACAAAGTGAACGGATATAAAAGTGTGGTGGAACGATGGAATGTTTTTCTTTTAGACATTCGCTGGATCAGAAAGAAACAAATAATTAATTAAAATGGATGAATATTAAAAATTAACACCAGTCTGTGATAGAGTTTAAACTTTAAGTTCAAAAAAAAAGAAGAAGGAAAATTTGCTTTTTGAATTCCAAAAGATATCTTTTCACTAGTGACTGATTACACAAATTACCATGACATTTACATTTTGTCTTTTTTGACTTTGTATTCTTTTAACATGTTACTATGTGGCTTTATTAACGAAGACTTTGACCTCTCTATTTTTTCCGTCTAACCACGGTTTCAGTGTCTGTCTTTCTAGCTACCTCTAGGATTTGATGTCTAATCTAAATCTTTGTTCCATTTCGTAATTACGTTTCTTTCTTCTATTGTACGCTTCATTATGCCCAAAAAAAAATGAATAATTTTGGAAGACAAAAATCCCCAATAATAAGCCAATATACACACATACTCTACTAACTTATAATTTTTTTCTATTTACCGAAAATATTTTCTGATAAATTTTGGTTCTGAATAAAAAGTACAGTGTGTATCTTGCTATGTCCCATACTTAAAATAAAAAAAATAAAAAAAATCTTAAGAGACAGAAGTAATAAAGAAACAACAATGTCAACAATACCTTATATTACGAACATTGGAACTTTAAAGTAAAGACAAAGGCCCAGTTTGATCCATCCAGTGGGCCTAATTATTTTTTTTCCACAATTCCACATCGCCCATTGGCCTTTCAGCTTTGGGTTGAGTTCTTCTTTTTTTTGGTAATTCGTTGTCTCAACTAATCCACAAAAAAATCAAGTTGCTAATCTACTAGCATAATAATCTGCAATTTATGTTAGGCACAAATATTTTGTGTTTTGAAATTGTCCTATACAAATTCACAAAGATGTTTCACGGAATGAAAATATGTACTTTGTATCGAACTCCAAATTTTGTAATTTATTGATACCATCATTCTTACAAATAGTTAGGTTAGTTCGAGTCCTTTTTTGTTAAAATATATATTAAACAATGATATGATATATTTCCAGTCTTGTGTCTTCTTTTATAGTCATTATAATCGTACTTCGATGAAAAAATGCTTTTTGATCATTCTATTTCTACTCTTTGTCATTCCGAAAAATAGTTATCTATAGTTTATCTTTCCTTATTGTATTTGCTTATATATTTTTATAATCACTATCTGATTAAAGTTAAATGTAGCACTCAAAGGTGAACCAAACTATTAACCATGAAAATGAATCAAACATAAACGTAAAACATTTGTATATGCGAAAATACTCTGTCCATGCAATTTCAATTGTCATTTTCTTTTAGGCCAACTCTTTCACTTAATTCTCTGGAAATATTTAAAATAAGATTTAACCAAATAAGAAAGGATTACTCGTCTCGAGCTCGTATGAAGAAGTCGATGACTAATGAGATATATTATTAAATGAATTCCATACGTGGGCATGTCCTGAAGTTGTTTCTTCTTGTTCATTGCATCGTACCCAACTTTGGATTTTATATGTATTCAATAGGCCTAGTCTAGTATTCAAAACTTTTGCTTGTATTTGAATTTGACATACCATTATATATAATATTCATATATTTTAATTTATATGTAAATCAACGTTGACATTTATATAGTATAATACTGTAGCAATTTTTTTGATATAGTCTACAAGATTTCAAAGTCGATTCCGTGTACAAAACTAAATATAATATAAACTTCTACGTTTTATGAAAATTATGTTTTTTGTTCTTATGTTCCGTGCATATTTACTGTTTAGTTTTTCTGTCTTTAATACTGTACAGTATACTAATTCTTCACAAAAAATGTTGTTCTGTATTTATGTAGTGTATTAGCAATATACATCCCCATGGAAAAAGCTTAATTTTCAAGGGGTATGGTATAAGGACTGCGTAACGCAAGATCAACTGAATATGTGTTTGAACTCATGAAGTGTTGGTGCCAGTGCCACGACCCTCAGTGTACACATGTCGTTTCTGCAGGTCTTTCACATTCAATTGGTTTTACTTGTTTCTTCTTTTTTTTTTTTTTGGTCAACTCGATGTATTAGAAAGAGGCTCAAGGACTCAACAAAGCCACACTGTCAACAAGTAAGCGAATTATTGTTTGTCCTAGGAAATGTACAGTGTCGTACGTGCTATCTCATAACTACGGGCCTTCATGTATGATATATGTACCATACAGAGTACAGAAACAACTAGCTGACCCAAGTTCTTCAGAATCATTGAATTTTTTTTTCATGACCAAGTCGTTGTGTTAAGCTTTGCCTATTCAAAATGCAAAACTGACCCATACCGCATATCTATATATATATATCTATATACTGACCCATACTAACGGAGAAAATCTAATTTATCACTAACATTATTAGTTTTTTCAATAATTTTATTAGTATTTTACTAGTATTATTAATTAATAAATTCAATACTAGTATTTTCTTTTGGTCAACTTAATGAATTGATCTACCAAAAATGAATACTTAAATTCTCTATAAAGATACTGTAACCAAAATATGTGGCAAGGAAGGTATGTATTTAATATTCCGATTTCCCTTTACCAAAAATCTCTTTTGACCTTTTTTTTTATTTCAGTTAGCATCGCTCATTAAATCTAAATTTTGTCATCTCCGTTATGAGAAAAATAAAAAATGAAAAACTTTATAAGGCTTCTTAAATTCTCTCCACCTCCACTAGTAGACCCTTGGCCTTTCTCCTCTGTTTCCTAAACCAAATCTTCTCGGAACTTTTTTTTTTTACATTTCATTTTTTTCGCTTTTGTTCCTCTTCTTTCTCCATCGTTTTCTAAGTTATGGGTTCCGGAGAAAAAACCCTCAAAAGCTTCCATTCAAATCGTTCAAATAACGTGAAAAACAACAGCAAACAAGGGATTAAAGATGTTCCAAAAGGGTGTTTAGCAATCAAAGTGGGATCAAAAGAAGAGGAGAAACAAAGATTTGTTGTTCCTGTTTATTATTTTAACCATCCATTGTTCATGCAACTTTTAAGGGAAGCAGAGGAAGAGTATGGATTCGAGCAGAAAGGTACCATCACAATCCCTTGCCATGTGGATGTTTTTCGATATGTTCAAGACATGATCGACAGAGAGAGATCGGTTGATTATCATAGTAATCATCATGATGATCATCGTCATCACCATATCAACAATCATCTTGTTGGGTGTTTTAGAGCTTGATGATGAATGATATGATATATCATATATGAGCCGCCTGATCATGACGCAGCCAAGCAAAAGGGATATTAAAAAAAAAATTGTCTTTTCTTTTCTAGCCTTTTATCTTTGGTTTATTATAGTTTTTTTTTTTTTTTTAATGGTTTGATCTTGTGGAGTTGTGGAGCCAAACACGGCCTAACCCACAAGATTAGGAGTAGAAGTTTAAGTGGTGTGTGTAAATATAAATATAAATAAATGTGAAGTTATGTTAATTGTTCGATTTATAAGTTTTCTAGTGTTTTTATGTTTATCGGATTGAGGATGATCACGATGGTGATGATGATTGTAGCGAGAGATGACGAACAAGTTTTGGCAATTTGCGTATGATATTTTGTTATGAGACGTTCGTATAAATTTGAAAGGTGTAAATGGGAAAGTCACTATTAAATAAATTTTGTATCTGTTCGGAAAAAAAAAACAAAAAACAAAGAAAAAAAAGAGTACAAGAAGAAGAAGAGATTCTCAGTTGATTTCAAATTAACTATGTTACTTTTTGGCAACTAAAGTAACAATAATGCTTCTTTATCTTTCTGTTGTAACGGCCAGTTGCTAATTCGCATTAATTTGTATTGACCCGAAAACAAATCTACTTGTCCATAAAGAGTTACAGAAATACTTCCTACAACAACAAAAAAAAATGTTACAGAAATACAGATAAAACAAAACTTTCCCGTAGAGAGTTGTAGAAAACATATCTCTTTCTATAAATGATGATCTAAATTACCTATAGTTTTGACTTTTAATATAAAAAAAAAACTTATAACGAATACATGGATGCAAATTAAAAGATGAAAAAAAAGAATATGGAAGACAAGAACAAAGTCGGCAAAAGTGGGTACTTCTCTCTTTTAATCGGAGTCTTGCTTTTTACTTTCTCGTGCGTTAATTCCAAAGATTGTATATCCTTTTTCAATACTAACCAAGTAACCATCTAACCAACCACTAGGCACGAAAACTAAAGAAAGTCCAAGAAGATGCTACTCCATATATCTTTATTGCATATTGGCACCCAACATTACTAGTAATTTCTAATGTTTGTGTATCGCTTCTAGCCGGCAGAATGATTTTACGAAAAGAAATAATATTAGGATCATCACACTCCCAATTTTTAAAGAAATAAGTTTGAACTACACTATTACACTTATTTCTTATAAAAGATTTTTGTTGCTAAAATCATTTTTATGTGGAACTGAACATCTCTGTGGTAAAGAAAATACTACGGTCTTCTTCTATGTATGGATGTACCCAAAGTAGAAGATCAAAAAATGAGTAAACCATATATTTTCCAGAAGTTGTTTGAACTTTTGAAGATTCCCCCAAATTTCCATGAGCAAAGGAGTACAAATACGAATCCACTCAATCTAAAAATGATCATCAGTCATGACATGTAACAAGTGGCCAGGATTTAATTGTCGGTCGAGTGTGTCACCATTAGTGGAAACCCTTTACTAATTTTGTTAAATAATGGTACTTTTCAGTCTTATCAATAAAATATATATCGTTATTACAATAATTGATATCCCTTTAAAAATATTAATACGCCTTTTCTTATTCCTATTTGAAGTTTTTGTTAATGGTACCTTCGTAAGACAGGAAATCATATAAAGGCACAAAATTTAGCAATAATTATAAATAAAAACGATATATATATATATATATATATATATATTTTTTTTTTTTTATGATGTCATTTTTAAACAGTTTGCGTGATAAAAGAAGGAATTGCACTCACTTTCAACCAAAACGTTATCGTAACTCATATTTTAACAAAATGGGCCTAGACCAATACACCTGGTACGGTAAATACCAACCCAGAAGTCACAAAGCTTACAGGTCAGCCCAAATAGTTTGGATATTTCTAACATTAAGGCCCAATTATAACAAAAACACTGAGGAGGATCCTCGTAAAGAAAAATTAATTCCCCGAAATTAAATCTTTTTGTAAACTGTAACGTCTGATATTTACAACGTGACGAATATCAAAATAAATCGAATCTAATTCCATAAAGCTAAAGTGGAAAATGAAAGGTCAAAACGAGTCTTTTACTAATATCATCGTCACATGATGAAAAAAAAAAGGTGATTATTAGAAGAATCCTCCATTTATCTTCAAAAGTAAGATTCCGCACCTTGAAAGAGATTATTCAACAAAAAGAACGAATAATGTGTGTATATGGTTAAAATGCTATAATTAAAAATTAATGAGTGTGATTAGCTTTGATGTGTAGGTTAATACAGCTATGATTAGGCACTTGGTGCATCTTAATCCAAGTTTGTTGGGGTGATTAATTGGTAATTAATCAATTTCTAATGATGAAAAAAGCAAACTATTCAACATCAAAACTAAGCAAAGCATTTTTACCAACTAAAGATATGACTTTCCTAGCAGAAATATTCCCTAGTGAATATAACAGTCAGTCTAATAAATAGAGGAGTAAAATTAGAAAGTTTGAAACACAAAAGAATGTTATGGAATTGGAAATTACTTATTCCAAAAGTTAATTTTGTCGACGAACCCATGTGATTATTGTTTCAAAGGAAAATGTAATTGCTTTTAGTCATAGATTGATAGTTAATTTTCAAACATTAAAAAATGCTTAGACCAATCAAATTCCAAACTATATTCTTCTTTTATAAAAATATAGAATCATTATGATATAAAAGTGTACGACAGTCGACAGACATAGAGAACATTTGTTTTTATGTAATGATTTCACATAGCTACTGTAATTATTACAAACTGACCCTTTTTATCGTAAAATTTTCAAGTTTCAATAACTATATGGTATGATGATTATTATTACATCTTTACACAATGTTTTGGTATGCCACTTCCGTTTTCCGACATCCACTTTCGTTCGACACGTGGCACAGTGGGTTGGACGATGACGTTGTCGGTCTCTCGAATTCTGCATCGTTCCATAAATCCATCTCCGGTATAAAATTACCCGCCGTTAAACCGGTATAATAACCGGACCGGTCCAGTTCATGGAACGGTGATTCTGAAGTCTCACTGACGGCTGGGATCAAATACGAGTTAGGCCCATTTAGTTGCGAGGCAACGAGCCGATCCAAAGCGGCCCAGCTAGTGACGAAGCTTGGATCCACAACTTTGCTGACGTGACAGTTGTTGTCGAGGTTGGGGAGTTTCAAAAAAGGGTCTAAAACTATCTCTTCTTTACAAGATTGCCCCATAGCTTCAAGAAGGTGCTCGATAGTCTCATCGTTGAACGACGACGTTTTAACCGATCTCCCAGGGCTGCTAATCATGGTCTTGCAAAGACTCTTCTTCTTGAAAACACGACACACCACCCATCCTTCGTCGCATCCTATGGCCTCACATGTGTCGACGTTGACATCATCATCGTGATTCGAGGAGATTAATACACTACTCTCGTCGAGTCTGTATTCATGCATGATCCAATCGGATTTCTGACCATGAGGGGCTCGACCTTTGTAGAAGACAAGCGTCTTTCGCATCCCGATCCTATCACCATTGGTATATATGATCTTGTCACGTCCTGTAGCTTTCCAAAACCCGACCGTGGTGGCTCGGTTGGTTCTAGTCCCCGTGGGGTACTTCTTGTCCTTATGACTAAAGAAGTACCAATCGTTTTGCGGCGTTGTTCCAATCTTACACATCTCTACTCAGGGAAAAAACAAGAGTTATATGTTAGGTTCTTATAGTTCTTCTTCCAAATAGTATATATTTTTAACAAACAATTAAGCGTATATGTATTTTTTTACTCTACGAATTTTTCCCAATATGAAATCACCAGTTCTTGAAGCTTCTATCTACGACTCAACGTGATAGGAAGAATACTTTAATATATAGAAGCCCTAATATTACGTTTTATCAAGAATCAAGAAAGTCTATGTATACTCTCGAGATTGCAAGAAATAATATAGACAATAAAGATAGAAGTTGAACCTTGAATATCCCAAGGCTCGAGCTTGTTGAGATCAACGTCACGAATAACATCGAGATCGATCTTGACATTAGAGATTTTCTTGCGTAGGTAATACTGCAAGAGTTCTTCCTCGGTCGGGTGAAACCTGAAGCCAGGAGGCACTTGTGACTGTCCGTTTACTGATATGTTCATTGCTAAAGATAGAAAAAAGAAGAAGAACATATAACGAGTTTATAACTAACCAAAGTGGGTCTCTATATATATATATGTGTGTGTGTGTGTATATCTCGACGTCAAAATAAATAAAATATATGTGTATATTGTTTACATCACCTGGCAAAACAAAAAATACATGCATGATGAAATGCATGTGTTCATTTTTAATTTCTTTTTAACAAATTTTCCTTTTAAAAATGGGAGTATTAATTTTTAATCCGAATATCTTGTGTTTTCATATGGTGTCATTGTAAGTATGCATGAGCGGCCAGTTACAAATAAACATAATAAGAGCCTCTAAGGGGTTATTCTAATAATTTGAAGTCTCTGTTATATTCCGGAAACAGAACTCGTAATGAATGTTGTACTTGCTTGGGAAATCTATACTACCAACGGCTAAACGGCTATACCAAGTACCTCGTGCCAGCTTCTTCAGCTTATCGTTTTGCCAACTTTTGAGATCACATTATATAAATCTACTACAAAAACTATCTATTTTATTGCATGATTCAGTAATATACCCGTCAAAAATACAATAATGCAAAATATAAAAAATTAATTACAATTTAAAATTAAAATTATTTTGCTATCTTTTAGTTCGGTGTAAATGTGTAATGATCCTCTTTAATTTTGTTTAGGGTAGTTTTTCTAAATACAGTGGGACCAGGTCACGTAGCCATTGGGTAAAAGTATGGTCCACGTGGGATCCACTTGTCAACTGTAATGTAGGAAGCAAGCCCACATCGCTACGATGACACCCGACCTTAAAATTCTCTATAGACAAGACATTTTATTTTAGTCATTTTTGTTTTCTCATAAATTGCAAAGAATACACAAAGGAAAAGATGTGATGTGATGTTAACTACGACATTAAAACTCGTCGATTAAAGCTCGTAGCTTAGTCTACTATTATCGATATGAATTCAAATAATTTCAGAGGCCAGTTTGTACGTAGAACGTGATGCGAGGAGATATCATATCGATAGACTGGTGAATGGTGAAGTATATATATTACTCATGAGAATCCACAAACTCCTCATGGAATATATGTGCAGGTAAGGTAATTAACATTGCACAAAAAGGTCTTTTTTTTTTTTTTTTTTTTAACATCGCAAAAAAGGGTCTGAGATTCGCATTATGTGCATGTGGTTCAAGAAAAGAAAGTGGATTTGCCAAAAATAAAATAACTTACTGTATTTATTTTAAGTTCGGATGACGACGTGAATCTAGATGAACAGTTGTTTACAACTGTGAGAGAAGTATGTACGTACGTATGCCGTAGATCTTGTGGGGGCCTATTTACAAACGGTTATTTAATTTCTGATTTTCTTTTAACGTGGTTTTGAGTTTATAATAGATTCATAATATATACTCAGGGACTCAAAACTTATTATGGCCATATATGTACTCTGCTATAGGATAACAGTCGCCATACTAACTTAAATTATGAGATTAAAATTGAGTTAATTATAATGGATGCTTTCTGATACAGTTAACAAGTTATAGTTTTGAGAAATGTGAATATATAGCACTGACAAGGTTTTGCAATCCGGAGTATGTAATAAGAATACTTAGCCCTGGGGTTTTAAACCGAACCAAAATAACTGAATCGAACCGAACCGATATTTTTGGTGTTCGGTTCGGTTTCGGTTATGGCGGGTGAACCGATCGGTACAATTTTTTTCCAAAAAACCGAAATATTTCGGTTATTTCGGTTCGGTTTTCGGTTAACCGAATTATTATTATTATTATTATTATTATTTTTTTTTATTTATAAATTTTTAGGAAAAAATCTAACAAAACCAAAATTTACACCTAAAATAACCGAATCACCCAGAAAAACCGAAACCAAAAAAACCGAAATATTTAAAATAAAACCGAAAAAACCGAGATTATCTCTAAATAACCGAAAAATCTGATTTTTTTTTAATGTTTTTAATCAAATTTCGATTAATTTCGGTTTTGAAATTTGAAAACCGAATTAACCGATAAACCGAAATAACCGAACCGAAATATATTTCGGTTCAATTCGGTTAGATTTTCAAAACTCAAAAACCCGAAAAAATGAAATAACCGAACCGAATTCACCGAAATAACCGAAATCCCAAGGCTAAGAATACTTATGTTTGAATGATGTTTACATTGATACCCAAAAAAAAAAATATATACAAGCTTGCAAGCATAATGCAGACAGTTGCAAAGGGTTTTATAAACTAATGACGACGTGTCCTTACGGCATACTAATGGCGCAGGAAGTTCAAAAAAGTGTAGAATCAAAGCAGTGGGGCTAGAGAAAATCGTAAGAAATCGTGGGGAAGAATACGTGAAATGGACATACGAACTGTCAGATTATAATTATTTCTATATACTTCAAATATATAGGACCTACCGTTGCCTTAATGTTATTTGCATGTTGATGATCTTTTTTTTTTCATAATGTTATTTGATTTAAAAAAAAGTTAATTCTGATTAAACCAAAATTGAGTAAATGTATGTGGTCTGATCTAAATGTATTTGAGTATAGAGGCTATATTTACAAAATGAATAATTAAGAAAATAAATATATGTGGTTGAAGAATTATATAATGGGTGCAAATGGTTGCACGGTTGAAGAGATTGAACAGGTTGAAAAAAATTATTCAACCAATTTTCACCATTTGCATTAAAGAGGTTGAAGAGGTTGGAAAAACTTATTCAGCCGTTCAACTTAAAAAGTTAGAAAAATAAACTAATCCTACAGCAAAATTGTTCAACTTGTTCAGCCACTATTTTGGAGATGAATGAGTTGAATATTATTCAACCCAATTTTGTTCAATCCATTTTTTCAATTTTAAGCAACCATTTGCAGCCAATATGTAGTTTGAAACGAACATTGTTAAGCCAATATTGCGATGCTGATCCAGATCTTGATTCATGAGTCTCCTTTACTAAGCTGACCGTGGAGAAGATGGCCCTTTTGTTCTCCTTGTGTACGAACAAGTGAATGTAATTCTAACTTTTACGTGGATTTAGAAAGCTTTACAAATTCGTACTTTAAGAAATTTAGGAATCGTAATATCAAAGTTGAAGGATTGAAGGTGACTTTTGATTGTGTTCGTTTGGTTTAGTCTTTTCTTTTCACATATTAGTAGTTGTTACGATAGCGATCTGTTTACCAAGTGATCAAGGGATTAATTTTATTGAACTTCGAAACAATCTTCATTTATGTACTACCAGTTATATATATTATATTATAAACGAAGGTGATATAGGAAAACAACATTTATGTAAAACTAAATACATCACATTGGTATGATACAATATATATATAATATATCACATTAGTAAGCAGCACTAATCCTCCCTTGAAAGAGACAACAAATTAAACGACTGTAAGACATAAAGAAACCAGAAACTCTGTGTATAGGACATGTCTTAAAACAATTGTTGCAAGCACAAAAAGTTATGATAAAGTCTCCACGAACCAGTGTTGCATCATTGCGGCTTTGAAGAGCATAATGAAGATAATCAATCTATGAATGCCTTATCGATGCGGCTTTGAACCAGTTGGACGGCCAAGTAGAAATTAAGCATCTTATTGCGATAGCGAAGAAAATTCCAAAATTCAAATAGGTATATATTATAGCATATTATCTTTTCCAATGTTGAAGGAATTTTTTCGTTTAAGGTATTTTTTAGTAAACAAATGTTAATACCTTCCAAGTTTGCTGGTTGTTGATGCAGCCAGGACAGCTGAAATTGCTAGATTTTTAAAAATATTTGTCGTCTAATACATGTATTCTTCCTCACTTTGGTATCTCATGACGAAGTAATCAAGTAGTTAAATACTTTTGCATGCACGAGAGAGAAAGGTACGTACCTTGGTCTCACAATTAAAAAATATGTGTTTAATTATTAATCTTAAACCTGAACCATGTGTGTTTGTCTTTTCAAATAGATTATGTATCTAAATGATATGATGATGAATTTTCGCTCCCAATAAATGATTAAATTCTAAAATAACTGTACCCAAATAGAAAATTATATATGGAGGTGATAAACAAGCCGGAGTGTTCTTTTTGGTTGGACGAGAACAGAGGAATCAGTCACATAGCTATATACAGTACAAATGTGTTGGAAGAGAAAACCTGCTTTTACGCAACATATCCAATTTTGATTCTATATATGCAACCTACGTTATGGGCCTTATGGCATGTTTTGATAATCTAAAAAAGATCCAATTCTTTTGAACAAACTACAAGTCTACATGGTCAAGTCTAGGAACAATTGTTTCTTTGTTTCTGTATTTAGTTATAAAACCGATATCAGGACCTTTTAATAGTTATGTAGGGTGTATAATCCTAAACTGTTTCTGGTCATATTTGGGTCCTTTGGCCTGAAATAAACTCAAATGATTAGTTGACAAAAAATCATTTCAACATAAACCCAATAGAGCTAAGGGCAATCTCAATGGGGTTTATATTTTTGGAGCTCTTATAATTTTGAATTAATATAAGATGTACTTTTAGTTGATTAAGAACTTTGGGAAATATAATTACAATTTTTCCCTCCAACGATGGGTTCTTATATTAGGTCTCTTAATTTGATTTTTTTTTTTTTTTTGAAATTAAAGAAATTAAAGTAGAATATGAAATTTTTGCATATTAAAATATGTTTATAAAATTATTGCATTTCATAAAATTTTAAACATTAAAAACATGAAAACATAATAAAATAGAAGTACAATTCATGAAAAGGGAAAATGATTAATTGTATCCCAACAAAGGGAAAAGATATATGTTTATAAAATTATTGCGTCTCATAAAGTTTGAACTCAGTAGACCATTTCATTCCCGAGTGAACAATATGATATTTATGTGCCTCTCGTTTTTTTTTTTTTTTTTTTTGTGCCTCTCGTTTGTTTTGCTCTTTTTAGGCTCTTTTAGGTTTTTGCATTGAATGAGAAAGATTAAATAATCTAATTAGGATCTTATTAATTAATCGTTTCATGTGAGATGTCGTCGAAATGTCATATATTTCTAAGTTTATAAACTTATGTAATCACTTCAAAGTCTCCAACGCAAATCAACATAATTTAAAAGCTTAACCGTGAAAACAGAGTATTACATAATTCACGTAAAAATTACACATATTGGAAAATTTACCTTAATTGCCCTTTGAAGCTACTCGTAACGCTTAACTGGTCTGAGTTGGCCCTCGAGTGAAGTCCACCTCCGCCGCACTTCGCCACCGTCCTCACACTTTCAACCAACGCTTCGGTTTCCACATCCTCCGCAAGAATCTCCGCCAACTGCTCTGGACTTATCACAAGCCTCACCTTCCACACTCCACAACCACCTCCTCCCCCGCCATTCATAGCCGTCGCTACCGGTGTTTTCCCGAAAGACATTCTGTACGGCGTTGATAGTTGTTCGGAAGAGTACTGTGGAGTGGTTGAGGCGGGGGAAGAAAGAGGGAGGAGGTAGTATATGTTACCGGGAAAGAGCTCTTCGCCGTGTAGAAGCGGTGGAGATGAGTGGCGAAGGCTTAAGGAGTCGTGGATGACGTGGCCGGGAAATTCGTTGGTGATGAATTCGGCTAAGACGGGAGGATGAAGCTCCATAACGCCACCGTTTGGAGTCACCACTTTTATCAACGAATCATCTTTGTCGTACAATTTTCTTGAACCACCACTTCCTTTGAATACGCAGTTACCCATTTTGTTTTTTTGTTTTTTTTTTCACAAGAGAATATATAATAGTAACAAGTTATTATTGTGTGTATTTGTAATGTATGGAATCCAAAGAAAACCCAAGACGGAGAGAGGTTTAAGACGAAGGTTTTCTTTGAGCATATGAAGTATCTATTACCAAAATAAAGTATAAAACTTTATTACGAAGTAAAAAGAAAAAAATTGTGGATGGTCCACCACTTTTCTTGGTTAAAAAGGAACGAAGATCCTGTACTTGCGATAATTTATTATCATCATATTCATATTATGATTTTGGGTACTTCAGAGTAACTGGTAATATGACTACTCGTAGAATACTTTGGCAATATAATGTATTTTCATTTTGAAAGTGCTTGGCACTTCTTATTTCATTTGAAGCTAATAAATTCCATATCTGTAGATTAATTGGCAAGGTTGTATAAAAATAGAGAGCGGTTGTCTAAGAAAACGTAACTACAAGAAAGAATATAAATTATTCACCCATTCCCTTTTAAAAAGGAAGTGACAGGGTTAATAATGTTCACGTGAGGTCAAAAGGTTGAAAAGGCCGACAGAGACAAAAAGACTTTAATCTTAACTTTATAAAACTATATATGGTTAATCAAAGTTGCAGTTGAATTTTATTATTTTTACATTCAGGTGAAGCCAAATTCTTAGAGAAAACCCCACGAAATTTATAAAACAAACGTTTACCGTTTACGTGTTAAACTATTGACCAAACAGTGTATATCTTAAAAGATTTTCAAGATAAACAGAGTATATCTTTGCATGTTGTTTCTACTCTAATTGATTAATGTAATGTCACATAACTTGTGGATCCATGTCCTACAACAACATAACATTTTTGTCTTCTTATAGTATACGGAGGATCAAAAAAGAAAGATTATAGAAAGACGAAAGAAAAAAACAGTACCACCATCTTTCGGTGCACTCAATTACGTACCAACAATTTCTTGGCGGGTCATTATTAATTTCAAGGGTCCTGACGAGCAATGGCCCATAATATTTACATAATCACATTTTTTTTTGTTTTTTTTTTGAGTTCTATTAGAGAGCTTTGAACCCACCATAGTGGAATATATATTATAAAAATTCCACTAGCCTACTTGTCTCTCACACTACATGCTGAAATTTATAAATACCAGCAAAGAATTATGAGTTATAGAAATACAGATGAAATTTTAATAATTTATTGTTTTTGTCATCTTTGATTTATTCTTTTTGTTTAAAAACTTCAAGTGAGAAATGAATTAATATTTAGTTTGAGATTTTAACGTGGTTCTGTTTTGGTTTATATGTTTTCTTTTGAAGACCCTTACCCTAAATGAAACTGAGTTTATATAATGAATTAGGTTTTAACCCGCGGTATATCGCGGAACTATATTTTTAAAAGTAAAATAAAAATATAATTTTTTAAATAGATTAACTATATATGACTAATGTTTTGTAAATTTTAAATGTATATCCCCTTATATCTATATATTATATAGGTTTACCGGTTTAAAAAGTTTAGGTTTACCGGTTTAAATTGTTAAATTCAGAATATAACATGTGGTATACCGTAGTACTGTTTGTTTATTTTACATAATCGTAATTTAATAAACTTAATTAGATATACCTAATATTCAATCGTCGATGACGTTAATAAAATAATGAACTGATGATTTACTAACAGTTAATAAAATAATTTTTAATTTATATTGATACCCAAACCAATCCCGCTAAATATTCAAACACTATTTTTCTTCTTTGTTTAAGTACAACATGCACGTTTTTCAAAACCCAAATAACGAAAATGCAAAAAAATTTAGTACCAAAAATCTTGCTAATCAAGTATACATTATGTTCAAAATATCTTAATTTTAGAATTGTTTACATATGATTCATAAATAAGTTATGAAATATGATAATTTTTTTTTTTTTTTTTTTTTTTTTGCAGATAAAATGGACAAATATGTATTGAAGATTAATTTGGGATTTCTACATACATTTTTATTGTTAGCATTAAATCTTGTAATGAATTAAGGAAATATTTAGGAATTTTACAAAACAAATATTTAATGAGATATTGTAATTAGTCGTTGATTGATTAAGGAGATATTTTAGGAATTTTTTTCTGGACAAAATGTTGGTTTTAAATTTTATTTTATAAATTAAAATTAAAAATATTTATTGTTAATGACATATCTGTAAATAATTGTGAACTTCATTATTTATTTCATAAATGTGTCCAAAAATATATATATATAGATTGTTCTTTCTTTTAAAACTCTCAAAACTGTTCTTTCTCCTTTGTTTAAAATTAATTTGGTTAGGATGGGCAGTTTAGCCTCCTAATAACACCAACCTATATGGCCTAATTAACCAACACTTACATAACGAGTCAGACTTAACTAAAGTGGTAACACATAATGGGCCTAACGAAAAACTAAATCATGAATTATGGTCCTGAATATATACAAAGATACATACAATTTTTTTTTAATTAAAATCGAAAACCCAATCAGAAAAAGGGGAGGTTTCATTCGATATAATAATTTTATTTTTAATAAAAAACGAGAAATAGGTGAGTATTAATTTAATGACAGGCTTAATTAAGGTGACAAAATCCCGGAGAAAACTTTAAAGATAGTTGACGCGTGAAACACACCCTGCCTGTGCCTGTGTGTTGTTTAGTATAGTAATTAATTAACTTAGATTCCACGTCAGCAGATACGTGAACCAGAACAACACTTTAATAATTTCCGTCTAATAACCTCGCATGCCCCATGCATCGTAGTTCACATCCTTACTCAAACTCCTTCCTCATTTTTTATAAAATTCCGGGTTGAAAAAAGAACCCAAATGGTTTCACATTGAAACTAACCGGGGTTTACTATAACATTCTACTGCCACAGTTTATATATTACCACCGAACCAAAACTAAATTTAGTGCAATCGAATCGAATAAACTAGTTTTTTTTCAAGGATAACGTACGTTTTTAATAGATCAAGGCGATATTAGGTTATACATAGTTAACTGTGTATTGCTACTTTCATTTCAAAAAGGTTATTAAAAACCAAACCAAATATTGGAACCGGATATAACCAAACTAAATCATTTTTCTCTGCTTTCGTTTGGACATACTTTGACGGCAAAACCGAAATACCCAACCCAAACAATAGGAAAACCAAATTGCACACGCCTATATATAAAATGCCCACGCCTAAATAAAATCCCTAACAATCTCAATCTCTTCTCTATAGTCCTATATATATATAAACAAGTCATACACGCATCATTTTATGCAAGCACTTGAAAAACAAGGAAGATCAAGAAATGGGGAATTTTCTTAGGAGAAGCTGCGCTGTACACCCGGCTTCTGGCGACGGAGGAAGAGGAAGACACGTGGAGGAGTCGCCGCAACAACGTAGAAGCACTGTACGGGTTAAAGTGAGGATGAGAAGAGATCAACTGGAAGAGCTTATGTATTTGGCACGTCGTGGTGATCAATCAAACGACGGTGGTAAGATTGGTTTCTTGATTCTTAAAGAATGTTTGGAAGGTCGCTTTCCGGCAAGGGTTCTTGGCTCCAGTGACGATGCTCCGTCGGAACGGCGTGGAAATTACTTAGTGTCTCGAAGATTGGGTTCCATCACTGAGGAATAATATTATATATGTGTCTTCTATACTGTAAAAGTTTAGATAAACGACACTTTGATAACGTTTCTAGATCATTTTCAATATTTGTTTACTTGTTGTTGTTGGTTAAAGCATATTATCTCATGCACAAAACTTAGGCTAAAGAAAAGTAAGAAAAAAAAAAAGAGAAGCAAAAAGGTATAGTATGTTTGTGTCATGCATTTAAAGATCGATTTACATGTAAATTTCAACAAGTTTTAAAAATTTTGTTAACGAATAGAAGAGTTATTATATATTACATAAAATACTAATTCTTCATTATGCTCGAAAATTATCACTTATCAGACTAGTTAAATTCGATTGCGCTTTAGCATCACATAGATCTGAATATCTCAAAAGGTAAACTTACAGACAAATTTCAAATCTAGTCGACAACTTCATATATTTATTTCATCTGTTCAAAAAAGACCCTGATCAACCCATCAGAATGGATTTAAGTTTTTTACGTCTGTCTGGTCACGCACGGTTGCTCATTCACAGTTACGGTGTGACTCAACTCCACCTACGTACATATATATGACGCTTTCAAAATTATCGATTTCTTTTACTAATGTAAAATAGAATTACGATGATGTCAATTCTTTATATTTTACAAAAAATTCTTTATATTTTAACTATGATTATGTTACGGTTCTGGTTTTTTGAAAGTTTTACATACCTACAATTTGTTTAAAAGTTTGAGTATTTATTTATCATGCTTTTGTATCGATATCTCTAAGAAATTTTAGACGAAAAAGCAGTTCCGGTAAGCAAAACCTAGGTGTAAAGAATCCTATTAAACTGTTGTCTGTTGCATCACCCAATGGAAAAATGTAGTATTGTTTTTGTACTTTTAGTCTGTAAATAAAACCAACGTCAACTATCCCATCTATGTATAATTAGTCTTCATTTCGGAATTTGGTTATGTGAACTCAACTTCGAAGTGTTACAAAAAAAAAGCGTTTACATTATTAATGCTATAAGCAGGTTTTACTTAGATAGAATTGATTATTAAAAGTTTGGTTTGTAGTTCTATAGAGGTTGAGTTCACATAAAATAATGTAAACGTTTTTTTTTTTTTGCATTTTTCAAAAATAGTCAAAGTCAAAGTTAGAGACCGTCTAGAAAGACCAAAAATATTTTCCTAGCCAATATATAGCAGCCGCAGTTATTATTATTTCTGTATATCCATCCTCCTCAGCCCAGCATTTGTAATTAGCCCATTATATAACTTTCAAATGGGCCTGTTTAAGAAAACGATAAAGATGAATTAACTATTTATTACAAGTACAGCGATTCGATAGTTTTCGTTGGAAAAACAAACAATGTCGTGGAGTGGACGATATGGGAAGAGAGAGAGATTAGTATAGCTTTTGTTTCCAGATTCTTTCCACTCTCGATGTGATGATATCAAGAATTGGTCTACATCAGAATCTGATGTCGCTTGGATTTCGTCATTGTTACATTGGGCCTTCACTTAAATATGCATTTTATAATGCTTCTACGCATGATTATGGGTTTGACTCTTTGTTTTGTTATCAATAAGTTGTCATATTCATTAACTTCACGGGTTTTAATTAACTATTGTTAATTATTAGTCTCTCTGTTCTTCGTATGTTGTAATCTTCGTATGTTGTAATGTGAAATATTGTTTTGCTCGCATCCTGGTGTTGTGGGATGCATGTCCCTGTTTACTTCTCTGTTTTTTCCAACCTTTAAATATCTACTTCATGTTTCTAACTCTAAACCTCACTCTTGGATTGAGTTTCTACTATCTTGCTTTGTTGTAAGGTAAACAAATCTATATACTGTATGTCTGTATCCATAGAATTGCGTATAGTTCATTGATTCTAGCTCTAAAGTTCCATTTTTTTTTGGCTGCAGATGGATTCAAGAAGAAGTAAAGTATGTGGTGAAACAGCTTGTGGGTTTTCAACTTCTCCAAGTGATGCTAAGGAACGAGCTGCTTCGATGCGAAAGCTCTGTTGCGTTGCGGTGTTGGGTCTCTTGTTCATGAGCATAGAAGTTGTTGGTGGCGTTAAGGCTAATAGTTTGGCTATACTAACAGATGCAGCTCATTTGCTCACTGATGTTGGTGCTTTTGCTATCTCTATGCTCTCCTTATGGGCTTCTTCTTGGGAAGCGAATCCCCGACAGAGTTACGGCTTCTTCAGGATTGAGATTTTGGGTGCTCTTATCTCAGTCCAGCTCATTTGGCTACTCACTGGGATTTTGGTCTATGAAGCCGTGACTAGACTCGTTCAAGAGACTAATGATGATGTTGATGGTTTCTTTATGGTTCTTGTTGCTTCTTTTGGTTTAGTTGTAAACATCATAATGATTTTTGTGCTTGGACATGATCATGGCCATGGTCATAGTCATACTCATGTGCATGGTCATAGTCATAGTCATGGTCATGGTCATGGTCATGGTGATGGGGGAAAAGCTGAGCTATTACTGGAGAAATCAAAGAAAGGGAGGAACATTAATGTGCAAGGGGCTTATCTTCATGTTCTTGGTGATTTAATCCAGAGCATTGGGGTGATGATTGGAGGGGGTCTGATTTGGTATGACCCTAAATGGAAAGTAATTGACTTGATCTGCACGTTAGTCTTTTCGGTTATTGTTTTAGGGACGACCATTAAGATGATTCGAAGCATACTTGAAGTTTTAATGGAGAGCACACCGAGAGAGATCGATGCGAAGCTACTCGAAAAGGGATTGATGCAAATCGAAGAAGTGGTTGGTGTTCATGAGCTGCACATTTGGGCAATTACAGTTGGAAAAGCTCTGGTTTCTTGTAATGTCAAGATTAGACCAGAAGCTGATGATGATACGGTTCTTAACAAAGTGATCGATTACATATGGAGAGAGTTCCATATCAGTCACGTCACGATACAAATCGAGCGTTAAAACAACAAAAGGGGTTAATTTCTCTGGTTTCCTGTCATTTTCATGATCGAAGTTCAATCTTTTTTCGCTTTCTCGTGTGCTATCCATTACATTGTTGTGACATATGCCATTGTTTTTTTGTTTATGAATAAGTTTCTTTTTGTCCTGTCTAAAAAAAAGTAATTAAAAGGACAACTTTGTTTGAGATTAGGGATTTGTGTTAAGATACCACAAAAGAAACAGAATCGTTAGGGTTTATATATCTTTGATAATATAATAACCTACCAAAAAAAAGAGTGGGGCATCACTGTCCTGAGAGCAAGTAACCATAGCTCGTGTGTGACTGTTAACAATCATATCCGATCCAGTACACAATTGACAAAAAATGATCCAAACTTTCTTTGGAGTTTTAATTTGTTTCTAAGGTTTCTAAGGTCTTCGTTAAGTATGCAAAGGCCGAATGTTTTGTTTCTTTGTTCAAGTTTTGTGAGACCGGGTATGAATTTACCTGTTTGGAGTGAGATTGTAGACATACTGGGACATTTTATAGGACAAACACTGTTTAATGCCGTAGCAGCCAAGGCATTTTAATAGATAAGACTTCTACTGTTTAATATCTTTTGAGTCAACCTTATATTGTAATCAAGCTATTAGGTATGTATTGGTTGCAAAGTAAAAGACAAAACTATCACACTTAATAAGAAATCTTTACATCTATTAAAACGCTCTTAATTGGTGTAAATCATTAGAACATGATGGATGCATGCAGCATAGTTTCCGTATAAAGTTAAGCCTTTTTGAGCCTCGAAGGAAAAGGAATGGTGCGTGGTGCTGTAATATATGATATGCTGTGGGAATAGTGAAGAAAGAATGATTGAGACATCATGAGAAAGATGACACAAACCCAAAGGAAGCTCTCTTACCCATGACATGTCTCTTTTTACCTTCTTCTTCTGTGTCATTTAGAATTGTCCCCACAAAGTCTGTCTCCACTTCAAGACAAAACTGCCTCCACCAATAATCTCTTCTTTGCTCTGCTCAGCCTCACCAACTCTTACAGTACCCCAAATACATCTATTTTCTTACCTCTCTGTTTTTTTTACAGCTCCTCTGTTTCCACTCTATTCAATAGCTTACTAAAGGACTCACTGTTCTATATAAAGCTAACAGTTACAATTCCAGAAAAGCTCAGAATCAGAAGATAGTACCTGAATTTCCTCTTCTGCCTCTTTGGTGATTCTTAGCATTTATTATCACTCACTCGTTCGTCCTGTGCTCATTACATTACAATACATAACAAACAAGAGCTCTCAAAATGGAGAGGTTTCAAGGACACATCAACCCCTGTGTATGTATCTTTTGCTCAATTTAGAAAGCTTTTTACTCTCTTTCTTCAATCTCCTCTCTTCCCTTGAATCATTTTTTCTATACTCAGAGACATGGACTTGCATTTACTCATTCCAACTTAGTCCAGATACTGCATTTAATGCTTTTTGTTGTTTGTTAACAATTCTGCAATCATTTTTGTTTCCCCTCTCTTTGAAAACATTCCATTTTCCCTTCTACTTTTCTTTATCACTGTCCTAACCCACACCAAGGCTCAAACAAACCCACAGTAGAGCTAAATTACACTTCTTTTTCATACATATGCGCGCCTCATTCCCCCGGTGTTTCTTGCAGTTTTCGGATCGAAAAGGGGATGTGAGTAGCCTACAAGCTCAAGGATTTGCAGAGGCTCAAAGCTTTGCCATTAAAGAAGAGGAAGAAAGCTTACAAGATACAGTTCCATTCCTACAGATGCTGCAAAGTGAAGACCCCTCATCGTTTTTTACAATCAAAGAGCCAAACTTTCTAACGCTATTGTCTCTTCAAACCGTCAAAGAGCCTTGGGAACTCGAACGCTATCCAGAGTTTCATTCACCCGTTCGCTTCCCTAGTTCAGCATCATCCATGGAAGGAACCAATCAAGCTTTGTCAAGCCAAGAACTTTTCTTAAGCCAAGCAAACATGACACTCCCTTCTTCTACATCATCACCACTCACTGCAAATCCAAGACGAAAGCGCAAAACCAACAACTTGCTCCCACAAGAAATGACTCGAGAAAAGAGAAAGAGGAGGAAGAAGACCAAACCAAGTAAAAACATTGAAGAGATTGAGCATCAAAGAATAAACCACATTGCTGTTGAACGAAAGCGACGGCGTCAGATGAACGAACATATCAGCTCCCTCCGTGGCCTTCTCCCACTTTCCTACATCCAACGAGTACATAAAACAAACAAAAATACCTAAAAAAGTTTCAACCTTTAATCGTCAAAAACCTAATCAAAAGATTTGTACTTGCAGGGAGACCAAGCGTCTATAGTAGGAGGAGCTATAAACTACGTGAAGGTCCTCGAGCAAATCATACAATCTCTTGAAACGCAAAAGAGAAGGCAACAAAGCAGCGAGGGAAACGCGAGTAATCGTCTCTCAGGCTATTCGTCGAACGAGTTGTGGACGACTCGAGAAGATCAAAGTTGCATCCCCAAAATCGAAGCTACAGTGATACAAAACCACGTAAGCCTAAAAGTTGAATGTCTGAAGAAACAAGGACAACTTCTCAAAGGAATCGTTTCACTCGAGCAGCTTAGACTCACTGTTCTTCATCTCAATATCGCACCTTCGTCTCACTCCTCTGTTTCTTATTCCTTCCAACTCAAGGTAACCATTTCTTTTTATTTACTTTGATTAACCCAAATTGAAAAATCCCATCTTTGATAAGAAAAATTCAATCTTTTTGGTTTTGTTGGAACAGATGGAGGATGACTGCGAGTTAGAATCGGCCGACGAGATTACGGCGGCGGTGCATCAGATATTCGATATTCCGACGATTTGATTAAAACACATAAAATTCCAAAAAAAGAAAATAAAAGCAGCTAACAAAATTGTAGTATCTTTTTTTTTTAATCATTTAAAAAAGAATAAAAAGTTGGGTTTTTTTTTCGTTCTTTCGTTTTCTGACTGACGGAATTAAATTCTGTGTTGGCCGCATATTACTTGGACTGTTCGATCATGATTTTGTGATGAGTTTGGGGTCCTATTTTTTTCTTCTTTAAATGCTTGACCTTATTATATGATAATTT
This sequence comes from Camelina sativa, assembly GCF_030686135.1. Classification (NCBI taxonomy): domain Eukaryota; kingdom Viridiplantae; phylum Streptophyta; class Magnoliopsida; order Brassicales; family Brassicaceae; genus Camelina; species Camelina sativa. The sequence continues at coordinate 828,260 of NC_141886.1, read as the reverse complement.
AATTTCATCAATTATGGTTTTGACTTTTGTCTCTATTTTAAGGGTTGACTTGATACGATCGTTGTCAATAATTAACAGTGTCCTATAGTCTCTATAGCCTTACGAGCCAAGAATACTACTAATAATGGGTCGCCATTGAATGGTTCTCCCGCAAACGCTGCCTCCTACTTCTAATCGCTCTCAACCGCTCGAAACGAGTGAATTTTAAAAGTTACTTTCCACAAGTGTTTGCATGATTGCAGTTGTAATTTTTTTTTTAAACAAAAAAACAAATCAGAAATACTAAAATATTTTTTTTCTTATATCTTCAACCTAAACATTATACCCATTAAAGATGAGAGAAAATATAGTATAAACAAGAGGAGATTAGAAAATAAACAATTACAAATAAATAAGATTCCAATTAACAAAAACCGGGAAAAAATGATTTAAAGTTATTGGTACATAATTAAAAAAATCTAAATAAATATAACATTTCATCAGAAGTTTAAAAAAATAAGATTATTTGAGAAAATATTAAAACAAATCACCAATGACTCTTCTCAGCTCTCTGTCATAATTAAATTACCTTGGTCTTGTAATTCAATGTGAGGATCTTACTGAGTGTGTATGATTTAGCGGATAAAATCAACAATCTAAAACATATGTTTTGTCATTTATAACATTACTTGATAAAATTTTGGGTGAAAAGCCAAAAGCATAAAGTAATAAGTATTTTAATATGAAATTTATTTGTTTTTTATTTTTTTTAAATAATTATTTTTGTATCTTTTAATGATTTTCAATTATAAATCAAGTTTAATAAAAATTTTAATGTTTTAAAACATTTATATACTTATATGACATTCAGTTAGGCTTAAACGAACGCATCAAAGTAGAAACAGAATTGGCACTCTAGTCTTGGCACCAACAAGTTTGCATTTATTTTTTTTGGGTACTTTAAGCTGTATTATTGATATTTGGCACTATACAATGGAGGAGGCAAATACTTTTTGGTCACAGCATCATCAAATATAGAGTAGTAACCGTTTTGAAATTTTCAAGGGAAAACAAAGGAACCCAAATTGTTATAAGATTTGTTGACTCAAGCCAGAGCCACCAAAGTTTTGTTATGTACAAATGCCCGCCGCCGATTTTCGCTAAAGATGCGACCGACGATGCTGCAAGTTAGAGATGTAGTAGAGAATCCTCTTCTTGTCGTCAGGGGTTAATGAGAAAGGAGGGTTTAGAGATAGGGTCACTGCTTCCTCGATTATAAAGGAGAGTAGAAGAATTGCTTTCTTGTATAATGTTGCTGCACTTTCTTTGTTACTCAAATACTCTTCAGCCTGAAATACAAACCAAAATAAATCAACACACCAAGTATCAGTTCAGACTTTTTGGGACAAATGGGTAGATAAAACGTGGAAGCTTTTCACAAAAAGTTTCACACTTTAGAACACAATGGTTTTTAAAGTCAAAAAGGAGTAATTTTTCACAGAAGTTTCGGACTTCAGAACTAAATGTTCATCTTTAATACTTACCCCACCACTCTTGCCGTATGCTAGCGCCCTCTCGTATATTGTTTCCATGGCGTCAGGCATATGAGTGGCAGCTGCAATGAAGCGAAGGAGATGCCTTCAAGTAATTGCAAAAACAGCATAACAGAGAATCGCTTGGTTAATGGTTAGGTACTAACCACTTGTTTCGTTTAGTTGAGTTGATGTATTCTCGGCTTGGTTAAACGCTGTAACGAACTCTTGTGTCACCCAAGTTTTAGCTGGTGCAGGTGAATTTAAATCTGGAATTGAAGTCTCAGGAGCTGTGGTTGGATCAGGGTTCACTCTATTCTCTCCTCCAACGGATAACATCCAAGAATCGCATATCTCTAAGGCTTTTCTCCAGACAGCTAAAATGACGAGAGTAACAGCAAAAGATTCCTTTACCTGTCCTGTGTTGCCCTGTATGCAACGGTGTTATAGAAGCTCTAATAATGTTAAATCATTTAAGACACGAGAATTAAGAAGTTCTAGTTACCATCTCGCGAGCTAATTCTGTAAGCACTTGTGCATACTGATGCAAAACTTGGAGCTTAGTTGGAGGATGGACAATTGTTAAGCGTTGAACTTCTGTTAACAGATATGATCCGCTTGCTGGTCGTGGAACAGACACATCCGATAATGGTATCTGTGCTTCAAGTGAACTCGATGAAACTTTTTCATTCCTGGGTAAAAAATTAGGTAACCCGGAATCTTGCAAAGATGTGTCAAAACAATCTGATGAACCTTCCAGAGAGGCAGAAGGACGGTTTACAAGAACATACTCTCTCTCTATGAGCTCAAGTGAGTCTACAACTGCACGAAAGACGAAAGCAAGAGTTTATGAGTGATATGAACTTGTAGAAAGCAACAAAGATCAGACAAAACATGCGAATAACAAACCTCCAAATTGGTTTGATGAGCTTTGTCCTTCAGTGTCTTTTCTAGTCTTCTCAAAAGAGAGATGTGGCATTGAAATTTGAGAATTTGAGGCACTAGAGGAAATCCCATGTCTGTATACATTCTCTGCACTTGATTTGAAACGGTTTGTACTAATCGGTTGTGCGGAGGGCAAAGATGATTTCCCCGTAGAGGTAGTAGTATCAGAACGCTCAACATCCGGCACTTGTCTAACAACATTTGGTATGACAGATTAAGCAGAGAAAGTTTAAAGCTTTTTGATAAATGAAGGTTGCGCGTGGTTTGGTGGTCAAAGTTTCCAGACATTACCTTAGCTCTCGAAGGAACATGTGAGTAAAGAACTCTCGGAATGTCAAGCGTTCAACTGCAGTCAAAAGACCAGATTTTGCAATGAAAATTTTGAGTTGTGACTTGACTGATACAAAAAAGTAGACAAAAAGAGAATCCTATAACCATACTTGGGTTTCGGCGGAGAAGGCTTCTGCACAGATCAACACAATCTGGATGAATCTCATTTAAAGCATCTTTAGGAAATTTCAACTCGGTGTCTCTCACAATATTATGAAAAAGCTGTAGAGATCAGACACCAAAGCATAGTGAAGGTCAGTATAAGTTCACATTACGAGACAATTCAATCGATTTAGGCTAACAAACCTGGATGTGATTATTTCCATCAAAAGGCGGTTTCCCAGTAACAAGTTGAAACAAAATTGCACCGGCACTCCATAGATCAGCCTGAAACATCCATGACACAAGAAAATAATGAGAAGAAACAAAAAAAAAATTGAAAGGTAATAAAACCTTTTCTCAAACTTGTGTTCACTTTCCTTACCTTAGCATCATACTTTTGGTTCCGGATAATTTCTGGAGCCATATACAATGGAGAACCACAAAATGTCTCAGCCATGCTCTCTGGTGTTAAAGACCTACCAAAATCAAAAAATAACATACCAAAATGGTGGATGATATATCACCAAACTAACACCTTTTTCCATGAAAAGCAAACCTTATATTTTTTTGAGATATGAGATCTAATCTTACCTTGCAAAACCAAAATCTCCTATCTTTAGCAGTGGAGTTACTTCCTTGGAAGATAAAAGTAAATTCTGAAGAAGAACACAGAACACAATAACTAAATTACTCTGTTTTTTACAAATGCAATCACCAAACTACGATATAAGAGAGTTTATAAGTTTTACCTGAGGCTTTAAATCACGGTGAATAAAATGCTTCTCTTGAAGTACTTGTAACCCTAAAGCTATATATAATACACAACACAAGAAACAGAGATTCAAACATCAACAAACAAAAAAATTCCAAATTACACAAACATGAAAAAAAAAGCAGATAACTTTTGGCTTGTTTGTATTACCCAATTGCCTCATAAAATGTTTAGCAACAGCTTCAGGTACTTTCCCATGGCGATTGATGTAACCAGCAAGATCACCTCCACTACAGTACTCCAACACAAGAAAAATCCTATCTCCAGTCTAAACAAAAAAAAAATTCCCAAATTACAAATCAGTCTTAAACACTAAAAGAGAGATCAAGAAGAAAAAAAAGGATTCAAAACCTCGATAGCTTCGTAGAAACGGATGATATTAGGATGATCGATGGTGCTAAGGATCGAAATCTCTTTAAGAAGGTTATCTCTAACTTTAGGGCTAAGAAGTTTCTTATCAATCTCTTTGACGGCGACTTCTAAACCAGACGATCGATGCTTCGCTAACCACACCACAGCGAACGAACCAGACCCAATTCTCGGGCCAAGTTCGTAGTCACCCACAAGTCGCGCCGACGACTCCATCCCAGGTTTTGACCCGTTAGACTTCCGGATCCTTACTTGAATCAACCTCCATTGTTTCTATTACTACTAAACCTCTCAGAACCAAACAGTCGCCAGAACAAAAAAACAGAGAAAAATCGAAACTTTTTTTTTTTTTCCGGATTAAAGAACAGTGGAACTGTTTTTGTTTAACGAGAGAGAGAGAGAGAGAGAGAGAGACGATGTGAAATTTTTTTTATATACAGTAAAGCAATCAATTTTTTTTTTTTTTGTTACTTTTTTTTATGTGTTTGTGTGTATAGAGAAGATTTAGATTTGGATTTAGCTTATGAGCGAAAGAGTTTCTAACTTGTAGTCCAGAAGAAACCTTTTGAAATTGACGTCTTGAATACCAAAATTCCACAAAGAAAAACAATACGTAGGAAATATCTCAGAATATTACCCTTTTTTTTTGTTTTTAATATAACCATATTTTAAGTCTTACCTTATAAATTTTGTTATCAAAATTTTAATATTATGAAATCTAGCAAAACTATAGCTTTTCTAACAAAATTTCTATAAATAATCTATAAGTTAGTTACTTTTAGTTTCAACAAAATATCTCAAAATATGGTTCTTTTTTGTGACTAATTTTTGTTAGTTTTGATCATTTATATGAACATGCTTTTTTTTTTGTTAGATTCTATGAATATCTCTTTAGAACATTTCAATATTCTATGAATGTGTCATCAGAGTCCATGATAATCTTTATCTTTGCATCAGTGAAGTCGTTCTATATAATGATTTTTTTGTTATAAAAAAACGGATTATACTTATATCAGTATTGTCAAAAAAATGTAGTAACAATGTAGAGTAGAGTCGACATATATGTATTATTAATGTATGTATACCACGTTGTGTCACCATGGAAGCCACCGGATTGATATTTGTCGACATGTTTTTTACATATAAACGTTGTTTCGATATCAAAATAAAAAAAAAACGTAGTCATAGATGTAACCAATTATATAACTAAGATTGATTCATGATCTTGAGTGACGTATAATATGATATTTATAATTTTTAAGGATATGCTATGGAAATTATTTAAATGAATAGTTATCGCTAATGACTATTTCAAGATGATCTTTGGTATGGTACGGTGATAATCTGACAAAACTGATAATTAAACAAATGCTTGCATATGCCACATCACCTTTGACCTGGCACAATCAATGTCAATGGGGCCAGCTCTAATTTGTCATTAAAATAACAATTATCACGTTAACGTGTGCTACTGGGCACGTAACCCAACCACAAGAAAAGCCCATTAGGCTCACACTGTTTGGAAACCAGAGTAGAGTTATATTATATATTAACCCGCCGTAGAAGAAGAGAGCGAGACTAACATCGCTTCCAAACGGTGACATTTACGTAACAATCTAATGGGCTTTATGTATACCCATATTAATTGGGCCAGTGAAACAATCTCTTTTTGTTTTTAAGTTGAATGTACCAAAATGTGGGGTGTAAGAGATCCTCGTCAGGATCCTAAATTCCTAATTACGCTTAAGAGAAATAATAATAATTAAGTGAATGGAAAGGCTAATAAAGAAATAAAATTTGCAGTGTTGTGTTGGTGGAAGAAGGGAAAGCGACTAAACTTTGAGAAACAAAGATATATCAGATTTGTGAAGGGGGACAATGGAGTCTCTCTTTGATCTTTATCTATCGTCTTTATTTGGTTGGACCACCTTCACCTTCCTCTTCGTTATAATCTTTCATATGTCCCCTAATCTTTCATATCAAAACTTTTATATTAACTAATATCCCAGAAAGATTACAATAATCTATGGTCAAATGAATATTTGTAGTAGTGAATTTGCGAGTGGCAAGTGATGTGAGCTAGCTGTGTTTAGTAGATTCATGAATTTCCAACTTGAAACCAATGTTGACAATCAATGTGTGTATGTTAGGTCACTTCTTAACTCTAATGACAATTTTCGAACAAAATGTGTTTTATTTACGATCAATAACATGGTAAACTGCAATGACTTGGTTTTAGCAAACAAACAAAGGCGCTTGTAATTGAAGTAATAATGTCTTGAAAATAATGCGAATTTTGTCCCGATCCAACTCTACGCTACATATTGACATCCCTTATATGTTATATGACATGTGCATGTAAGTGTGGTTAACTATGGAAGCAGTCAATAATGCATGAATGTGTTATGTGTATAAATAGCTAGCTAGATGATGGGGGATCATGAGCAGCTGACTTTTGCAGTTATTGCAGAGTATATCAAAAGGAGTGTATGTATATGTAAGACTCTTAACAGTAGATGTGAAGATCATAACACGTGTTATATATATATATATATATATGTTTTTATATAATGCTAAAAATAATTTGATGTACATATATAACCAAAAATAATAATAAAGACATATCCAATTTTTCATACAAACCTTAACCCACCTTCATATATTTTGCATCTACATATATATATATATATATATATATTTCTAATTCCATCTTTTTTTTTCTTCTTATATTTCATTCTAAGGCCATATCACTTAATAACACCCTACCACCAAATGTACTTTTTAAAATAAATTTATGCATAAATAGTCATCGCGTGTGTGCGAACCGTTAAGTTTGAGAGATGGAAAAAATGTTCCTTTTGTTATTGTTAAATACATGTCTTAAATTGGTATAATTAAAGGTTTTTTATTTCCATCTAATAATAGAGTTTGCACTTGTTCATATCGAAACGAATAGTTTCACTAATTAAATATCTGGTTGGATCTAACAGATCATTCTAACTGTATATCCCATTTGGAATTAGCTGATTATAAACGAAAACTATAATAGTCTTATTCATTGGGTTATATATGTTCTTTTCAATATATAAGATTCCAACATATAAAAATTAACTAGGTTAGTCGATGTGTTCTCAGATATACAATATTCTTGACGGTCATCACTGAAATGATATAATAATTGTTCAAAACGTATAAAGCCTTGGCTATCAGAATAAAAGCAATTCGGAATTAGATACCAAAGGTAAGATTTATAATCGATATACAAACTTTCCAATAGACCCATGCTATATATATAAAAAAGTAATGTTTAAAATTAATTAATTTAAGTTATCTATTTAACTTAATAAATAGACGAAAGGGTTGGCTAGGGATAGAGAAAGAGAGTCCTAGACCCTGGGGGGGGGGGGGGGGGGGGGGGGGGGGGGCAAATGACAGTTGGAAAATGTTGTCGCCATTATCGCACCATCCATCCTCCATTTTGTAATTACTATTACTATTAAATAAAAATGGTCCGCCTTTTTAAATTTTATTTCACCACTACCCTCTTTGATCGCGACTTATCGTATCCATATACAATCAAAAGATTTTGTTATTTTGCTTTTGCTTTCCCTCTCCCATAATATGGTCGCGGTATATATAACATATGATACTAGATTTGATTAACACGGATGTACATACATGTAGCTTCGGTCCAAAAAATCCAACACCAGCTAGCTATACATGTGATTACTTAAAATAAAATAAAATGAGAAACCCTAATTCATTTACCTTCAACATAATGCATGTATGGGACTATGATGAATCCCCCACATGCACAATTCAATCGTTCAAAAACAAATTGTAATCACCGATGATAGTATACGTATAGAGAAAGTTAGAGATCAGTATCTTCGAAAATTATTCCTTTCTTGGTACGAATCCTAATTTATTAGCTAGTTCTTTCTTATCTTCCTTCGATTTACAAACATGTAGACACTATAGAAGATCAATAAAAGACTTCTTATAATATAAATTTTGAAATGAGGGAGAAACACTAGTGGGATAAAAATAAACTAGTTAGTAGTAATGGTGTAGGTGGATGAAGGTAATATATAAAAAGAGCAAGTAGACATTAAAAAGAGTCTTAAGTGCAATACAAAGCTAATTGGGTTACTCTATTGTTAAGTAGTGGTCCTTACCCTAAACTCTTCTTTTAATACCCCTAGCTCACATATCTCCACACATACTCATACCTCCACCATTACTATATCCATCTTCTTCTTTTTTTGTTCAACAACACTCTCCATCTTAATTAAACCGCACGATTTCAGATATTTCTGAGTTGACAATAGTTTTTGGGTTGAATATCACGTCGATTTTTTTTATTTTTTTTTACAAGTGGAAAAACACTCCATCCTTCTAAAGCATAGCATCGTATATACTTCGTTAATTGTTTTCTCATACGAAACGAATGTATTAAACTACAAGAGAATAATTCAGGTATGATATGGAACTCTACGCTGCTGACGCACATTCCAAAGACACCCAATGCTTCAAAAGGGCTGATTTCTGTCCCATTGCATGCTGCAACACAATCTATAAGGTTGTTTCAAAACTTCTGGCAAACAGACTTAAAAGCGTTTTGCCAAATCTTATTGCAAATACGTAATCAGCTTTCATCCCGGGTCGTCTACTGGTGGAGAATGTGTTGCTGGTTATAGAGCTAATTCAGGGTTATAACCACAAAAACGTTTCACCAAAGGGCATGCTAAAGGTGGATTTAAAGAAGGCATTTGATTCGGTACATTGAGATTTCATTATTAATGTTTTAAGGGTCATGGAGTTTCCTCCTCATTTCATCAAGCTGATCAAGGAATGCATCACAACACCAAGTTTCTCAGTCTCAATCAATGGTGAATCCTGTGGTTACTTTAAGGGAGCTAAAGGATTAAGACAGGGGAATTCTATATCGCCTTATCTATTTACTTTGGCCATGGAGGTTCTCTCTCAAATGCTAAATCAAAGGTATAACAGAGGGTACATTGGACACCACCCAGAAGCAGAGAATCCTCAGGTAACACATTTAGCTTTTGCTGATGATATTATGGTCTTCTTTGATGGGCGAAGCGGTTCTCTTGACAATATCGCCAAGGTCCTTGACGAGTTCTCTGAGATGTCGGGTCTTCACATCAACAAAGACAAGACTGAATTGTTCACTGCGGGAGTGAACCAACTTGAAACCGATAGGATTGTCTCTTTCGGTTTCAAGATAGGTTCATTACCCATACGATACCTGGGTCTCCCTCTCATGCATAGAAAGCTCAGGATTGCAGAGTACAAACCTCTAATAGACAAGTTAACAACAAGATTCTCTAATTGGTCTGCTCGAGCTCTCTCTTACGCAGGAAGAAAGGAGGTAATCACTTCTGTAATATATGGTTCCATCAACTTCTGGGCTTCTGCTTTTATACTACCAAAGGGATGTTTGCAGAATATTGAGCAACTTTGTGCCAGGTTTTTGTGGTCAGGGGATATAACAAATCCAGCACACGCAGAAGTGGCTTGGAAAACATTGTGTCTGCCCAAAGAAGAAGGGGGATTGGGATTTAGACGTTTATCCACCTGGAACAAGACTCTTTGTTTGAAGCTTATTTGGTGAATCTTCTCAGAGGATGACTCCTTATGGGCAAAATGGATGAGAAATAACAAAATAAAAGACGAAGTCTTCTGGACAATTGATGAGAAGAAACACCACTCTTGGACATGGAAAGCTCTGTTGCATCTCCGACCTCTTACCAATCTTGTCATCAAGTGTGATGTGGGTAATGGTGAATTGGTGAGCTTCTGGTTTGATAAGTGGACCCCCTTAGGTCAACTCATTCACTTTCTGGGTCCCTCGGGCCCCGCCCTTACAGGAATCCCTCTGCAGAGTAGTGTGGCTCGAGTTTGTTCCTCAAATGGTTGGCTCCTGCATCCAGCAAGATCACCACAAGTCGAACAACTTCACATCCTTCTCACAACTATTCAACCACCATCCCAGTCCTCTGATCAGGACATTTTCCTTTGGAGTACAAATGGGGAAGATTCAAACACTTTCAGCACAAAGAAAACATGGGAAGCCTTAAGGGAGAGACAAGACCCGCAAACTTGGATAAAGCATGTATGGTACAAGGGTGCTGGTCCAAGACATGTGTTCATGATGTGGCTCACACTCCTAAATCGCCTTCCCACACGATCTAGGCTTGCAACTTGGGGTATGCAAATTGATCCTGCTTGCTGCAATTGCGGACTCTACCCTGAAACTCGAGATCATATCTTTCTGAATTGTGCATTCAGTGAAGAGGTTGGCTGCAGACGACAAGGTGACTAAGATACAATCCTTTCGTTTTTCATACCTGGGACGCATTCATCTCTTGGTTGGATGCTTCTAATGCTACCTCTACGCAAACCCTTTGCAAGCTAGTATCACAAGCAGTGATATACACCATCTGGATAGAGAGGAACAATCGGCTACACAACAACATCACAACTCCACCGCATATACTCTTTAAGGCGCTGGACAGACAGATCAGAGACGCTATACTGGGCAAGAGTCATAGGAAAAACTTCAAAACACTCTTACGTAATTGGCTGACCTTTGCTTAAATATGGTTTTGGTCACTGTTCTTCTCTAAGATAGAATCTGTTTTTTTTTGTTTTTTTTGGCAAGCTCTATCTTCATGTACTCGAAGCTATTGTACTCTGTACAATCTATTTTCTACTAAAGCGGATTCTCTAATTCCTACTTTGCATTATGATATATATTGTTTATTAAGATATCGTCTTCTCCATAAATGATAAGCCCGCATCATAGTGTATCTATCTATGTGGCAAAGTGTTTTTGCATATGAGGGTGCAATTTCAAATTCAAAACTAGAATGAAAAGGATGATTTATAGAATATAATATAAATATACAATATAGATAGGTCCCGTGGCTACAAGGGTATATGCTTTGAAAAGGGCGACGCTACGACGTCCTCTTCCTAAATTTTAACATTAATCATATATATATATATATATTTTTCACCGTTTTCAGAATTTAGAATAATTTTGTTTTATTCGTCATTATTAATTTGCAGAGAAACACTAAAAGAAATCCCACTGGCCAGCCAGATAGAGTAATATTTGGACCGATCAATTGTTGTGAAATAATAAAATCTAATTTTGGGGAGTTCATATGTCATGAAATTCCAAACTAGTATATATATATATATATATATTATAAATTAATATGTATATTGGTGATATATATACTTTAAGTCTCTCTAATGAAGAACCATCAAACCTAAAAAAGAACAGGTTATCGCCTGAAACTTTTGTGACCACTCAATTATGTAATGTAAGATGAGAGTTTGGACCACATTGATCAATGTTCTTTCATGAATTTCACCTACTCTTCAATATTTTTTAAAAGAAAACATTTAACCTTTGTTTAAATCAAGCCTTAATTTAGACTTACTTAAATTGATTGTTCTCCCTTAATTAAGCCGAAATTAGCCATAGAGACATGAATGATGCTTTGTCTCTCTCTCAGGACCACTCACCAGAGGTACGTAAATGACGATAAGATTTAACATGAATTTACGTGAAACTTTAACAAGTTTACAGTTTTTATTTGAAGGCGTCAGTGTATACCACGTGTCTTGTTATAGAGCAATATCTGTATTATGTAGTAATGGTTACGTGATGTCGGTCTAAATAATGAGCTGTACACAAAACTAAATTTGTATCGGTTTTCGTTTGATTTTGAAAAATATTATAACAAAAGATCTATACTACACTGTAATTTTTTTATAATTTTTCATCCCTATAACTCTAGATAATCTGGTCGGGCCACGAGAACTACACTGTAATTTTTTATATTTCACGTGATATGATAAATAAAGATTATAGCATGATTTATGTTAACGTGTAACGTGTAAATCTTTATGTTAATGTGTATTCCTTTTGTATGCTTTTTTTTTCTTTATGTAAATTATATTTCTTCAGTTTTCAGCTTCATGATAATATAAACTCAAACATTTCATAAAAGTAAGGCAATAATACTATAATTAACAATAACGAAATTGCTAGTGAAACTAAAGGCATGAGAAATTCATAGTAACTGGGGACAAAAAAGAAAAGAAGAAATTAGCCCACCATTTCACAATCGCGAATGGTGATGAATCGCTTTCATCTAGTTTTAAAAGTTCGAGGAGACAGAAGACAATTCTCCGTAATACTTAGACCTTATCTATTAGGCACAACAAATATATAGAAAGAAATTTAAAATAAATAAATAAAAACGGAATCTAGCTAGGTCCGTAATTGTAATCATGGTTCCCAAAAGAGATGGGTATGAGTTTAAGTCGTCAGGTCCTAACTTTTCTCTTATAGTAAACTTGTTAGGTTCAAACTTGAGAGCCATTGTATATCATTACATAGTATAATGCATATACAGTTATAAGAACGAACGTACATTTTTTTGTCAACTACTTACTATACACATGTATACATGATTTTTTTACCATTCTAGGTATCTGCAATTAACCTAAAATTAAACAGTTTATTTGGTAAATATGAATTCGATTCCTGACTTGGATTCATGTGGCAAATCCTCTGTTCGCTCTAACAAACCACTAGATATATCCTACCCTACTGGTTTACAAATGAGATTTTTTTTTCACTTATTTGTTTGCAGTTAAAATAGATGTGACTGTGAATATTTGGTTTTTTTAAATATGAGGGCAAACAAATAAAAAGTCAACAGTAAAAACCAAAACTATAAAACGACATGTCATCTTGTCCTTTGTAAAAGCAGATTGAGGCAACCCATCCCAAAGCAACAAAAAAAAAAGCCTTACCACAGACCTCAATAATTAGCATTTATTATTAACTGTTCATAAAAATCCAATAGTCTTCTGTTAATTGTCAACCCAAACAACTGTAACATCTTTCTCATGTACAAATTTTATGACACATTATTACTATATACTATCATATATTATTAATTCTGATCTTGTGAGTATTGCCATTTCGGTCATTTTCTCAGTTCAAATATTATTTGGGCTACTAATTATATATAATTAGTAGTTTAGAGCCAAAAAGATCGATCGATCACGGTACACATAATTTGTGTTTCTCTATATATTTTCACTGCATATATAGATATATTGACTATGAGTCTATGACTAATGGAACTGGTTGGGGGTAGTCATAAAAAAAGTTTCTCTTACATTTTGAGAATGGTATAATACGAATAGAGATATTTGTTTGTAAATCAAAACATAATACGAAAAAAAGAAAAAGGCCAAATAAGTGTAAATGAATATGTCCATATGGAGAAAAATTGAAACGAGGATGGTAGAAAAAGGACAAGAAGAAGCTCACATGAACAGAACCAGATTGTTCATGGGTCCCCCTCGGCCCTCCCTTCTCTCTCTCCTCTCGACCCATATCTCTCTATCAATCTTATATTTACATGAGCTCTCTCTTCTCGGAGTTCTCTCTCTTCTCTTTCCTTCCTTGTTCTTGAGAGATTGTTCCTAGCTAACTTGCTTTTCCTTTCTTGGAATTGAAGTGCTTCTTTTGCACCATAATCAGTAGAAAGAGAAAGCTTCTAAGCAAGATAGATCAAAGAGAATCGTGCTATTCAGCGAAGTTAGGCCAAAACAAAAAAAACCCCACTTGCCATTTTTGTATAATTAGGTCAATCTCATCCACCACCATACTCAATTCTCATCCTTTTTTGTTTTCTTTCTCGATTCTCAATTTTAGGGTTTTTATCTCTTTCTCTCTATCTTTAGAGATCCTCTTCTTTCTTGTCTACCAAAAAAGATTGGAGTTCTTTTAAATTATTCTCAGATCGTATGGTGAAGAAGTGGAAATCTTGAGATCGATTCGGCAAAAAACAAGAAGATGATGAATCAAGAAGAAGAGAAACCTATTAATGAAGAAGCTTCTTCATCAATGGAGAGAGAACACATGTTCGACAAAGTAGTAACACCAAGCGACGTTGGTAAACTAAACCGACTCGTGATCCCGAAGCAACACGCGGAGAGATACTTCCCTTTAGACAACTCCACATCAAACGACAGCAACAAAGGGTTGCTTCTAAACTTCGAAGATCGAAGCGGAAACTCATGGAGGTTTCGTTACTCTTACTGGAACAGCAGTCAAAGCTATGTCATGACAAAAGGTTGGAGCCGTTTCGTCAAAGACAAGAATCTTGACGCTGGAGACATCGTTTCTTTTCAGAGAGACTCCGGTAATAAAGACAAGCTTTACATCGATTGGAGGAGACGACCTAAGATTCCCGATCATCATCATCATCATCATCATCATCAAGCTTCTTATCATCATCAGTTCGCCGGAGCTATGTTCCCTAGGTTTTACACTTTCCCTCATCCTCAGATGCCGGCAAATTACGAAAGTCACAACCTCTATCATCGATTCCATCAACGGGATCTAGGAATTGGTTACTATGTGAGGTCAATGGAGAGGAGTAATCCAACGGCTGTGATTGAATCTGTGCCTGTGATGATGCAAAGGCGAGCACAAGTGGCTCCGAGAGGAGAGAAGAGGTTAAGGCTGTTTGGTGTAGACATGGAGTGCGGAGGCGGCGGCGGTGGAGGAAGTGTGAATAGTACGGAGGAAGAGTCCTCATCTTCTGGTGGTAGTATGCCACGTGGCGGCGTTTCTATGGTTGGTGCTGGTTCTCTCCTCCAGTTGAGGTTAGTGAGCAGTGATGATGAGTCTTTAGTAGCAATGGAAGCTGCAAGTCTTGAAGATCATCACTTCTTTACAAAGAAAGGGAAATCTTCTTTGTCTTTTGATTTGGATACATGATGACTATGAGACTAATCACTACTTTAATACATATATATATATGATAATTTATACATATATTATATATATGACACAAAGATATGTCTTTCAAGATTTAATGATATTATCAAAGAAATTACATGTTTTTCAAGATTTGAATTTTGGTTCTTACAAAGTTAGTCTTTTTATTTGATTATGGTTTGGTCAGTCTCTTATTTAGCTTTGGTTGGTCGGTGTTATACAGAACAGAACCTTGGATAGCTAGGGATCAGTGTAAAACTTAAAAAACCATGTCCCTCTAGTCAGAAAATAATCAGAAGATATGGGCTGTCTTATAAAAAGTGAAAATGTGTATATACATATATATATATGTATATATATATATATATATATTTATGTGTAATTGCAGCATTGTGTATATAATGACATTAAATGGTTATCAATTTTTCTTTTACTTTAGTTTTTTTTGGTTGATATATATGGCTGCTGTCTTGTTACTGTTACTGCTGCATTTTCATTTTCTGAAGCTGTTTCTGCTGTTTAATTAGTCAAGCAGATTTTGCAGCTTGCAGGAGATGGGCAGAGACAAAATTGGATATTTTTTATATTTTTATATCTGTTTTTTTTTAATATTTAAAAAGAAGAGCTTTTTTCATCTAGGTAAGATTGAAAAGGTATGATCTGTTTTCACAGACATTGCTGATGCATTTATAACTGTTGCTTGCAGAAGTAAATGAATTTTATTTAAAATTTATTTTCTCAGTTAACAAACTCGTTTCTTGTCTGGGACCATTGAACAATTCACACACATATATATACAGGCAGAGATTGTTAATGTTAGGTCTTGTTCGGTGTGACTATGCATATGACTAATTCTTGTAGCTGCTTTCCACTGGTAATCACACGAGTTTTAATTATAGATGAAATTAACTCAACTAAAACTAATTATTGTGATGATAGTTATAAATTATATACACGAGTTGATTTGATGATAACCTATATATAGTGTATATGCGTGTATACATGTTCTTGTTTTTCATTATTTGTCCATAGATATAGTCACAAACATCAACAAGTTATAATTAATATATCGTGCATTATATATCTACAGGGCTTTAACTATATCTAGTTGAAGATGAGTTAAAAAGGTATTTTGATAGGTGTAGTATATTTGTTGAGCCTTATTAGAATGTCACAATAAAATTAAAATTCTGGAAGTTTACGAATGATAAAGAGAATTAATAAAAACTATAACCTCTTGGAAGGGTTGAAATAAATTTAGGTATTTCAACAGTATTTGTCTATTATAAGTTTTTAGCAAACTGAGAAGTGAGCCTATATATGTGACCATGAACACATGCGATGCAAGGATCAGCTATAGTATGGTACATAAATACTTTGTTCTAACTTCTAACATGTTATCTTAATTATAAGTATGCCAAAGACGTTATTTCACCATATATCATCAGAAAATTGTTCTTTAATTTATCTATCTATATATATTATATGTATACGAATTGCTACTTTTGTGAGGAATCTTAACTTGCAAAACGGATAGAAATCTATAGATTTATAACATTTGTGCTTCGTTAAACTAAGCAAAAAGCAGGAGCATGTCAGCTAAAGTCATTAGCCTATGCATACCATAGCTGTGAAAAACCGCCATCGAAATCAGCGAGGGCTATGTACCTATAGATTACATAATGTAATCATATAATTGCCTATATATGTGAAGAGCATATGAGATATTAGGACTGAGCTACGAATAATGATAATGATTTATCATGACTCATGAGGAACGTATCCCCCAAAAACAAACAAAAAAATAAATAAAAGAGAAATCAAATCGATTTAAAAAGGCATTTTTTGGGATAAAACGGGTTTAAGTGTTATCTAAACATTCCAAATTCACCCCCAACTCTTACAATTAGTTAAATGCATTGGATTGTCAAACATTCTGACCCTAGAAACAGTAAAAAGCTGCTTACTGCTTAGAATCAATGTTTTCTCGGTTTTACCCTGTTTTAGGACAAAATGGGTATAAGTGGTTTTTAAAACTCCAAATTCAACCCAAACTCTTACAATTAGTCAAATGCATTGGATTATTACATATTTTGACCCTAGAAAGAGTAACATATCTTTTTACTGCTTCCAATCAATGTTTTCTCTCGGTTTTAGCATGTTTTCTCGGTTTAAGCATGTTTTGGGATAAAACGTATTTAAGTGTTGTCTAAACACTCCAACTAATGTTATAAACTAACCTTGTTAGTACAACACAGTACGGAATGTATACCTTATTGGGCATTTTTGTGTTACCAAATTCATACAGTGACATATAAATTAATGATTTCTTTAGTTTTTATATGAAAACGTAAATTGTTATTGTCCCGAGTGCTACTTACTAATCAGAACTAAAATTCGAAATTCGAGTATCCAAGATCAAGACTTCGGTTTAAATTTTCCATACCACTATCTCAATCGTCCGGATTAAGTTGTCGTAATACCACGTTCAGAATGTCGTAAAATCATGAGATTTCACTATAATTGCTCGGATGCATTGACGTTGATTGAGGGTGGGACAAAGTTAAACACCAGTGAACCACAAACCAATTGAGACAAATGACTTTCCAAAACCACAAAACCATAAACTTTGATACAATAATTAGTTACTACGTTTTAGATTACATACCCGTGCGAAAGGGAGCTAAGCAACTATTCAAAACAACTGTAAGAAAAGCCTTCAATCAAAACCGATGATTTGAAACATCTGGTGCGAGTTAGAGAAGGAAAGTGTTTACATTTGCGTAGCTACTCTTCTAAGTTGAACAATCATGCCTAAAACTTAAACTTTTCTATGCTCAATCTCCATGTAGAAGGTCTCAAACCAATAATACTACCAATGGCAGATCAGAGAAGGTCTCAAACCAATACTAGTACCAATGGCAGATCCATCAAGTATCTGACAAACCTGAAAACAAACCAAACCAAAGAAGATACTATCTAAAGTAGTCATCCTCTAGAGGAAACCAAAATTGAACTTAGATAGGCGTTGAGAGTATTAAGCATATGTCTAATCAAATCTTGATATAATCTCATAATGAATTCGAAACAGAATCAATTACATATTTATATATAGCACACAAAGCAAAACAATACTCAACATTACACATACAAAACTCAGGACGTGTGATCTCTATCTCAACCGCACATATGCTCTGTAAAGTGATGACTAAAGAAACGAGATCAATTCCATTCCCTAACTCCGCCATTAACTCTCAAGAAGATCAGAATACACCAACGAGAAGAGAGAGGCCGAGCAAGAATAGCCAAACAATATGAATCAATAACAAAGCTTGCCCTGGAACAGAAGCACTTCCAGCATTACCTGTATCACAAGCTCCTGTTTTGACTACACGAGCGCCGTGAAAAGCTGCGTCAGGACAACCGCACCAGTACGTTACTCCATCGGCTCCACATACAGGATCCGCCCGGAAACAGTTGATTGGGCATCCACCCGGATCAGATACCCCGGGTCAGACGCCGCCGCCGGATCTATCTGGGAAATCATCGGCGGCTTGTAAACCGATCAAGCAGAAAGCTAATAAAAGGAAAGGAATGCTCATTGATAACGAAGGCATCGATCGAACTTCTTAAACCAAGAAATCTAAACCTCCAGAAGAACCCTAGAGATTCGTTTCGTGGTGAAAGGAGTAGAAATTTCTGATTCGAATGATTAAAACCCTAATTTCATGAGATTTGGGGATTTTTCTCAAGAGAGTTTGCGTAACCGTGTTCTTTTGAATTGGTGGTACAGCTGGTCCGCCCACCGAGTTAAGCATATTATAGAGACTACGCGCCGTTTTGTTATAACCATTAAACATCATGTCGTTTGTTTCAACGACGTCGTATTGATTCCTCTTCAGCAATTTCTGATATCAAATTACAGCGAAGGAGAAACACTTCTGAATAAAAGAAGAACACATTCAGCTACTCAAGTTACATATTAAAAACCTGAAACTTTAAACCACACATACAACAAGAACAATAATATACAGTACCACGGCTTCATCAATCCTTCTTTTTATGCTTCAAGACTTTTCTTTAGGATCAGGTTCACTGCGAGGTGCGAGCCGAGTGGTTTTTCATGGATAATTATTATCTCTTGCGGCATATCGTCATGCCATCGCCTATTGAAACCTGATGCACAAAAGAAAGATGGACAAAAATATCAAGCATGAGCTTGGAAGAGCTTCTTGTGTTAACTAGGAGCACAAAAGTGGTAGATTCCAGAAAACAAACAACTCACCATACTAATGCTTACACGTTTATCATCCATTAACTTTTTGTTGAAATTCCTAATGCTGATGGTCTTCGCATCATTCACCTGTTGATTTATGCGATATGTAATTATGATCTTTCTTCTCATTCGAGAAGCTTTTAGAGCATGATTGTGTTTGTGTAAAGATTGCATGCATACCATAGGATCCGAAACTCGTCCATGCCAAAGAACATTATCCATCACAATGACTCCACCAACTCTGACCTGCGCCAGCAGAGATAACCGCTAAAGCTAACTTGGCTACTATGGAAAGAGACTAGTATTATTCATCTTACAAGTTGAAGAAGCAATTCGAAGTAGTCTTGATACATCCTCTTATCAGCATCGACAAATGCAAAATCATAGCTGCAAGCAATAAAAGCTATAACTTAGGCAATCGTTTAAAATAGAGCCACCCTCAATGTTACAATGAAAGACGCTTAATGTATATACCTGGATCCTTCACCGTTCTGAATCATGGAATTCAATGATTCAGCTGCAATACCATGTTTCACATTAACCTGACTAGAGCCAACAAATCAAAGAATTATACAGTTGTTCGTAATGTTCTTGCGGGCTGACGTTGTGATAAGATTCAAGCAGTAACTAAAAACAGCAAACGAAAAAGTAGAAAACAGTAATCTTTCGTGCCATAGAAAAAAAAGCATTGAATTTCGCAACAGTTGAATGGCCTCACCTTGTGAGAGACACCAGCAAGGTCGTAGTACCTCTTGGCAACTTCAAGAGAGTTCGAATCTCTATCACAGGCAACAAGACACCCTGATTCTGGTAGAACTAACGCCACAGCCAATGAAGAATACCCCTGTGAAAAACAAGAGCTCATCATCATTCTCATAAGGGACAACACTGAGCCAAGATGAAAAAAATGCTCATGAAACTCATTTGGAAGAAGATAAAACACCGTGTAAACTCCAACTTCTATACATCTTTCTGCTCCAAGAATCTGTACAAGCATTGCAAGCAACTGTGCTTGATCAGGCGACGCCTACAGCCAAAATCAAATCAAAATCAGCGTAGTAGTGTCAAGAACATAAACAATATAGTCCATTCTTCTAGAAGCTACTTCAAATTTCTAACAAATAGCATAAACCAGAGCTCATGAACAAGCTAAAACCAGAAGAAGAACCCAATCCAGTGAAACTGTTACCTGCATTTGACTACCTCGCAATTTGGAAGTCTCTTCCCGGAGTTGCTTCAAAATCTAAAACTCAGCCACAAGATAACAAGTTTAAGCTCCCTACATATATGAGGAACGGAAGACGATAAACCAAAGCAGAGGAAGAGTTTTACACGCACCTTAGGCTCGCGTACGTTGGTGGGGACATAGTCGTAAAGGCGAGGAGTGAGAGAGATGACCTGTTTGTTACCGTACTTATCGTCGTCCGCCACAACAACAAAAGGATTCGCCACTGTCGAGCAGTTCCCGATTAGCCGGCGGCTGAATTTCAAATTCCTGACGACGGGGACCGTTGGCCGGTTTAGTAAAGTATCGGCCGTTCTACATACCGAAATCGAACAGCGATTCAGAGCTAAACCGGTCGACATCTTCTGCTCCCTCCCCCCCCCCCCCCCACACCCAAAACGTAACGGAGAACGAGAAATCTATCTGCGTCTGCTCCAATCAACCGGGTCGGGTCAAAACGATGTTCAAACGGGTCGATGGTATATTGAAAAGATAATAATAATTTTACTAAATTAGGAGAATTTGCATATGAACCCCTTAGTATTTAAAATATTTCACAGGTGGAGTGTGAACTGTTGTTTTTAATCAAACAACCCTTGTATTTTGAGAAACAAACTTTTAAAACCCCTCTATTTCTTCTCTAATTTGGAATTTGGATAATGTTTTCATTTGTCGTGGCTCGTGAGAGAATAGATCTTCCAAATCGTAGGACATAAATAAATCGATAATTTAACAGGTTCATAAGACAAATATTTAAATAATACTGATTGATCGATTCTTCATTTGATCACAGGTTTAATTTGTTAATAATCTACATGACTAGATTGACACTTTGTTAATGACTTGTAGAAAGAAAAACAAAAAAAAAGAGAAGAAGAGGACAAAGACAAAAAGCTTTGTGAACCACATATTGAAGTCCACGAGAATCGCATTTGAAAATAAAACATCAATCAATTCGATGTGACCTGACAGGTTTCAATTATTTAAACATGTTCTATATGTCATACACTTAAGTTGGTGACATGTTCCATTTAATATTATTGAAAGATACTACTACTGCGCCCGAAAATAATAATGTTATTTAACGACATTTGGGTAGAATACTACTGTATTTACTAGCTAGCTATGCTATATATATGTTTTAAATTGAACTAATTATTAATCTGTTATTATTGTTGTAACTCTTTTAAATATAAACATCACCGATCAGTTAAGTTCATTTTCTATGTAAATCCTGCGAACTAATAAAAGAAGTTATTGAGGAAGCGTTCACCCTAGTTGTCAACTAATAGTTTCTCTATGATGGCCGGCGATGAGTGGCTTCCACAGTATCATCGTCAGTTCCAGTTTCTTCTCATTTTAGGTTGTTTCTGTTTGTCTTCCTAATTTTGTCAAACCTCAGTTTCGTCGTCTCTACCTTTTGTCCTTTCCTCTCGGTGATGCATGGTAGTTCTTTCCGACGTGTTGACTATCTCAAAGGATTGGTGGCCGATTGTTGATATTCGAAAGTGGATCTATTCCCTGGTGGCTCCTTCTCGTCTTTTCGATCTGGTCGTGGAGGTTTCAGGTTTCCGATCTGGTTCTAATGTCTCGACATTCTAGTTCATCGACTCTGTTCTCGTTTGATTGTGAGTTGGTGGTGACTTGTCGCATGTTTCGGTTGCTTTTAAGGTGGATCTGAAGAGCTTTTTCTTGGATTTTGTTGGCTTTGCGGTGGTGTTGTCTCGTCTGAGGCTTGTTTTTAGTCAGCTTCTTGTATCCCTGGCTTCGCTTTGAAGTTCTCTTTGGTTTTGCGACCACGACCTCATTGTTTTTGGGTTCCTCCTCTTTTGGTTGTGTTGAGTGACTTGGCTTTGGTTTGTATGGTGTTTGATCGCTTATGTCTTTCCTTGTTTAGGACGGTCTAATCGTTGGTTTAAGCTAGATCTTTGGATTTAGAGGTCCTTAATCTACGGGTTGGCCTTTTCGTGAAATCCGATATCAGCTCTTTTATGGCCTCTCTTCTTTGATTTTGTTTTAAGCCTGGTTGACTTGTTCTGCTACGGTAATCTGTCTTGGATCATGCTTGTGGTTCTTCTCTGATCATGCTTGTGGTTCTTCTCTGTGTTGAGTGACTTGGCTTTGGTTTTTATGGTGTTTGATCGCTTATGTCTTTCCTTGTTTAGGACGGTCTAATCGTTGGTTGGTTTAGGATAGATCTTTGGATTTAGAGGTCCTTAATCTACGGGTTGGCCTTTTCGTGCAATCCGATATCAGCTCT
The DNA here is from genome assembly GCF_030686135.1 of Camelina sativa. NCBI lineage: Eukaryota > Viridiplantae > Streptophyta > Magnoliopsida > Brassicales > Brassicaceae > Camelina > Camelina sativa. The sequence goes on along the minus strand of NC_141886.1, from coordinate 805,624 downwards.
TTTATAGCCTCTCTTCTTTGATTTGGTTTTAAGCCTGGTTGACTTGTTCTGCTACGGTAATTTGTCTTGGATTATGCTTGTGGTTCTTCTCTGATTGTCTTTCCATGGCTGAGTATTCAATTGGGTTCCTCGTGGATGGTTCAATTTACCCACTTGATTGGGCTTCCTCCGGTTTTGTTAGAAGGTTGGTTTGATCGTCTTCCTTGAGCTAGTGCGTTCATCTTCCTTCATCAAATTCTTTGTCAGGTTCCGCGATTCGTTCTACTTTAACTCGCCTTCTTTGTGGTTCTCTTGTTTGGACTTAATTGGACTATTCCATTTGTGGTTCCTTCAAGTTCGGTAGATTGTTTTTCTGTATAAGTTTCTCTTGTTTGGGTGTAGTTTCTCTCTTTTAAACTTTAGTTTCTAAGGATATATTTGTTTTCCTCTAGCTTAGTGTTTCAAAAACGCATTTCATCCTTGTAGTTCACAATCGTGTTTTATTTTATATTGGAAAATCTTCTAACGAAAAAAAATTACTAAATTGTTTTTAAGCACGATGCGATACTGTATTAATAATAATGAATATATATATATATATATATATATATATTAGACGTTATTACTTACTACTACTCATCGCATTTTCTTTTACATTTGTATCACACGTCTCTATGTATTCGAAACCTTGTTGGAATGTCGCTTGTCAACTGTGTAGTCGTTGTTAACTTCTTTAATAAATGACCAAAGAGTAAAAAAAACCATTTCCTTGACCGTGTTTAATGCGCGTGTGTCTTTGTTTATAATTCTTACCAATACCTTTTTGTCTTGTTTTTTTTCTTGTTAAAACTCTTACCAATAAAGCATACACGATGTGAATTCGTAAAAATTAATAGTCATCAAACAACATGTGGGAAACCATTCAAAAATATTAAAAACTAAAACCAAGCGACGAATCCGATCGTGTTTAACTCACGACGCGTAAAACGAGTCGTCCGGCAGGCCATTTATAAAAATATATAAAGGATATGTGTGACCTGCCACTTTATATATATAGTCAATAATTCAATATCAATGGATTTAGTGTACTTGGTCAAATTATATTTGAGCATGTATATTTGAATTACGAATGATATAGTTATATTTACAACTTATTACGAATGATATGGTTATGTACAACTTATTTATTAAAGATATACTACATTATGTACAATTGTATATATTTTTGACATCCATTATTGTCAATAGGTTTCGAATGGCACATGTGGGTGTGTACTGTGTAGCGTTTGCAAGTTTCATTTTGCAATGCGCTAGTATATTTGATTAGTATTCCATAGGGGATTCTTATCAGTATAATTGAATTTTCTTTGTGTTGTAACTTGGAAGGTATAAACCGTGTTACTGTACGTAGATAAGCATTGAAAGATATTTTGTTTATAGACAGATATATTACTATTTAATATTTACAGATAAAGTTAGTAATTTTGTTTCCACAAACTCAAGTCATGTGGATATATATGTTTTTCTCACGTTCGATTTCTTTTGGTTGTATGTGAATATGGTAACATCACCAAATGTATGGTCGATGATTGGTCTTGTCGCATCCCAAAAGAATATCCCACCGTCTATATATTCATCGTATTCATTTTTTTGTTTTTTTTTTGTTTTTTTTTGTCAAACATTCATCGTATTCATTTTTTTGTTTTTGTTTTTGTCAAACATTCATCGTATTCATTTTTTTGTGAAAATACTTTATAGTCTTTTAAAATAACTTAAACTTATCGACAATCTAGTTAAAAAAATCTTTAATAAATAGTATTTCATTATATATATGTAGGTCACACAGGACACTAACATGCTACATAAATGTTCAATACTCGATTAGTACAAGGATTAAAAATTCTCAATATCTATTAAACCACATTATTAGTATAGATTTATAGGAACTAAAATAGGAATATTAAATGGTGTCTTCAAAATAAATGAAATTTTCCATGAATGAATGAATATCCACGTTATAGAAAATAAATATCTTCGCAGGATTGGAAATAATCAGACAACAATTTTAGGAAAAAGACACGCCTTTCACGTTTGTGTGTGACGCAAAGACCCACAACTCATTTACTGACCAATCGAAAATTTGTTTCGTTTCTTATTATTCTTCTTCTTATTCGGAGGCTACTTTATTACTATTCTATTTTTTTATTTATAAAGTTACCTAAATAATTTAATTTTGTTATTATAACGTAAAAGTTAACTTTATAACCAACACAAAAAGTAAGCAAATTATTATTTCTTATCTCTTTATGGTTGGCTTGAATTGAAAGTCTTAAAACAAACGTGTTGAATCCGGATAAAATTGAATCTATCCGATCCAAAGAGCAGGAACAATTAAATTAAGTTAAATAAATGACATACATTAGGTTCATATATATTTTTAAAAAAATAATTTAAAAGGTGAACCATGAGAAATATAAAATGTTTAACTAAAAATAAAAGGAAAAATTTAGTTATGGAGAGATTATTGAGGAACCATAATTTTTAATTATAGTTGTTCAGTACTAAATTGTATATTTGTCACATGAAAAATACTTACTCTCTCCTCTATCAACCAATCATAATGTTTTATTTTAAAATAAATCAAAATTAAATTAAAAAAAATTAAATATAAGTTTCATTTATATTTTACAATTAAATGAGATTATATATCGGTTTGAGTTTATAAATGAGAATTAGTGTTTAGATTTTACAATTAAAACGAAATTATAGGTCGGTTTGGATTTACAAATGAGGTAGTTAGAGTTTAGATTTTATAATTAGAACTAAATTATATGTCGGTTTGAGTTTACAAATAAGGTGATTAAGATTTAGATTTTATAATTAAAACGAAATTATACGTCAGTTTGGGTTTACAGATGATGTGGTTTAGAATTTATATTTTACAATTATAACAAAATTATATATTTGTTTAGATTTACAAATAAGGTGGTTAGAGTTTAGATTATAATTGAAACGAAATTATATATTATAAAAGAGTGGTTAAATTTTTTATTTTACAATAATATTATATAAATTTTGTTTCTTTAATTTATAACGGGATAAATAAAGAGGTTCATCTCCATGATGGATATACATACCTAAGCATTGTTCTTCTCACATGTACCATGATAATAAGTAGATACTATTATGGATAGAATCCCCAAAGAAAATTTGTTAAAATAAAACAAAAGGAAAGTAAGCAAACTTAAATCAATTCAGTTTCATTTTGGATATATACTAATTCCTTATTTAAAACCCTCTAGGCTTCTAGATAGTTCTCTCTTTATGCTTTTTTTCCTAAAATTGAATCGTTTTAATTATATAAAATTCTGTTTTAGTGTTTTTTAATCAACTATATATAGAAGATAATCAGATATTATGAGTACAGTAGTAATATAAGGACTATATAAATTGAAGTTATTAGCGTGTGAGCTCGTCTCTTCTTGTGTTAGATAATTCTCTCTCCGGTCTAAAATTAAAGTTGGTTGGAATTATCCTCGCGTTTATTCTTAAAAATCCGATTCGTTTCCACTTCTCGCTCGCTCTTCGCAGACCTTATCCGTTTCCTTCATCTCTATCTCTCTCTTTCTCTCTCAAACTTGGTTCGGGGAAAATTTGTGGATTTTTTGTTTGTCAGCGAATCAAAGAATATTCCAAGCGTTTCTTCTTCCTATCCGCATTGGCGCAGGATTTTTTTTGTCTATTTACCGGGAATCGAACAACAGTTTATTGTATTAGAGTGTGTGTGTGTGTAAAAGAGGAAGTCGAGAGAGATTACACGGGATCGAATCTACGAGTTTTTGTTGTTGTTGGATGAGAGATGTCGTCGATACCGAAGGAGCCAGAGCAGGTGATGAAGCTGAGAGATGGATCGGTACTTGGGAAGAAGACGATTCTTAAGAGTGACCATTTCCCTGGTTGCCAGAACAAGCGTATGACTCCTCAGATCGAAGGCGCTCCCAATTACCGTCAGGTCTCTCCCTCCCTCCCATTCTCCGATTTTGATTTGAAAACCTGCTTTGTATATGTATTAAGTGAGCTGAATCTGTGAATCAAAATCGAAATCGAATCACAGAAACAAATCCTATGTGCTGGCATTTCCTTTGATTCCGGCTAGGTTTTATCGTATTCTACTACTTGATCTTGTGTGTTCCAGAGTGCATATTTCTTATAAACCTCGAGAACTTATTGTGTGTTCCTACTGAAGCTGGTTTTGAGATACTAAGGCTTAATTTTGATCTGATGTTGGTTTTGTGGTCTTTTGTTACAGGCTGATTCACTACGTGTACATGGGGTTGCAATCCCTACAGCTGTTGGTATACGAAACGTTCTTAGGCACATTGGAGCTCACAAGGACGGGAAACAAGTTAAAGTTCTTTGGATTAGTCTTAGGGAGGAACCGGTAAAATCCATCTCCCCCAGGCTTCTGCCATTATTGTTGCTTGTTTCAATATTCCTTCTTGTTAACTTGTCATCTACTACATCATTTTGCAGGTAGTTTACATAAATGGGCGACCGTTTGTTCTACGTGATGTGGAGAAACCGTTCACCAATCTTGAGTACACGGTACAAATGCCTTGTCCAAACATAGCCTTTGTACATTAGTTTGTTGGGTTGCTGCAAATTATCTCCACTAACAAAGTAAATCAGAAACTTGTGTATCTGTTGAACCTTTCATTTGTGACCTTTAGCTTATGTTTTTCTGATCAGGGAATCAACAGGGTAAGGGTAGAGCAAATGGAAGCACGGTTAAAAGAAGATATTCTCATGGAGGCGTCGAGGTAACCACTAGGTCCCTTGAATGATCTAAATTTTTTTGTATCATTGTTTTTGCTTTGGGTGTATCTGATCATTTGCCTTGCAGATATGGGAATAAGATACTTGTCACCGATGAACTGCCAGATGGTCAGATGGTTGACCAGTGGGAGCCAGTCTCAACTGATTCTTTAAAGACACTGCTTGAGGTAGGACATTGGAATGAAGCATCATATGTACACCCTTTTGTGGGATTTTCAGGTTCATATCATTCTTATCGTTTATACACTTCTTTGGATTTAGGTTTACGAGGAACTACAAGCTGAAGGATACCTTGTCGACTATGAACGTGTTCCTATAACAGATGAAAAGTCACCAAAAGAAACAGATTTTGATCTGTTGGTAAGTCTTATACATTCCTCTAAGTCGACAACCTTGAATGATCTTATCTCTTGCCATTTCGTATTTGCTAGGAGCATAACTTTATATTGCACTTACTATGTTTCTCTCAATTCATTTCTTAATACACATGTATGATTTCAGATTAGGAAGATATCTCAGGCTGACATTAATACGGAGATAATTTTCAATTGTCAAATGGGACGTGGACGTACAACGACTGGAATGGTGATTGCAACCCTGGTCTATTTCAAACGTACTGGAGCATCAGGTACTTCATCATGTCCAACCGCTCAACTTGCGAAGAAGCATATGAGAAGAGAATATAACGAATGCTCTTTCCGTGAATTATACTGTTATTCGGAAATAGAAGCTGAACTGGGGATACCTTATTGTAGAATTGTTTACTTTTATTCCGCTTTTGGAGTATCACATCTACAAGTTTTTTTTTCTTAGAGAAATGAAACACGATCGATTAGCCAAATAATCATCTTTCAGCTCTATTTCTCAAGCATGTTCTTATGTATATATCTAAGAACCACATATTTCTTGAAAAAATTATAGCCTAGAGATAGTTAGTCCATGCAAATTGGTGTTTAAGCCAGCTCATTATGGTATCTATTAACCTGTCATTTTTTTTTTTTTTTTGCTTTTTAATGTTGAATAAAGATCAAGGATTCCCAAGAAACAACTCTTTTGGGAGAATCTTTAAAGCTGGCGAAAATATTACTGTTAATCTGCCGAATTCGGAGGAGGCAATTCGTAGAGGGGAATATGCGGTCGTTAGAAGCTTAATTAGAGTCTTAGAGGTATTTAGTCCCTTTCCGTTTGTCTTCATCTGATTATCTTGATGGTCCTGCTGCTTCTAACTATTTATTGGTTTCATGATTCTAGGGTGGTGTAGAAGGTAAAAGGCAAGTTGATAAAGTCATCGACAAATGTGCATCCATGCAGGTATTTGTGTTAAGTTTTTTAATACCTACATTAAGTACAATCTAACGTGTAAGCAACCGTATTTTATCTTATGAGGTTTCACTTAGGGTAAAAGGTCTAAAGTTTGTCCATGAATTAACTTACAGAATTTACGAGAGGCAATTGCAACCTATCGCAGTAGTATTTTGCGTCAACCCGATGAAAAGAAGAGAGAGGCAGCACTCTCATTTTTTGTTGAGTACTTGGAAAGATATTACTTCCTTATATGCTTTGCTGTATATATTCATTCAGAGGGTGCTTTCCTCCAATCTGGTTCGTTTGGCCACGTCAGTTTTGCTGATTGGATGCGAGCTAGGCCAGAGCTCTATAGCATTCTTCGCAGGTACTGATAAGCAGTTTATTTTTGCTTGTAACTCGTTATGCTTCTGTTTGCTTGTAAATCTGGTTGTACCTAAGTTTTCCATAGGAGCAGTTGAAGAACAACTTATTTGAGAGAATTTTCCTATCTTTAAGTAGCTCCCTGCATTATCTATTTACACTAGAATTTGAATGCCAAAATTAACCTGGTACTCTGTTTCAGACTTCATGTGATCTTTAGATGTCTTATGTAAGTTCATTTGCCTCTTCCAGGTTGCTCAGAAGAGATCCTATGGGTGCCCTTGGATATGCAGCTATGAAGCCTTCTTTGACAAAGATTGCAGAATCTACCGACGGGCGCCCTCACGAGATGAGTGTCGTTGCTGCGCTTAGAAGTGGGGCAGTTCTGGGAAGTCAAACTGTTCTAAAGAGCGATCATAGTCCTGGCTGTCAAATTTTAAGTCTACCAGAGAGGGTGGAAGGAGCTCCGAATTTCAGGGAGGTTCCAGGATTTCCAGTATATGGTGTTGCTAATCCAACTATAGATGGTATTCGATCTGTCATTGAAAGGGTTGGGAGTTCTAGAGGTGGTCGGCCAGTTTTCTGGCACAATATGAGAGAAGAACCTGTTATCTATATCAACGGGAAACCATTCGTTCTACGTGAAGTTGAAAGACCGTATAAGAACATGCTAGAATATACGGTAATAATATGTGTGTGTTTTAAGTATATTTCAGATACTATTAGATGCAATTCCTTTGAGTGATTAGCCTCAGTTTATCTTCAACTCTTATGGATTGGTTAGAAAGCTTATATAAATATGTCTATGTAGGGAATTGATCGAGATAGAGTCGAAGGAATGGAGGCTCGTCTAAAAGAGGATATTCTAAGAGAAGCTAAGCGATACGACGGTGCAATAATGGTCATTCATGAAACCAAAGATGGACAGATTTTTGACTTATGGGAAAATGTGGATAATGATTCTGTTCAAACACCCCTCGAGGTCTACAAATGTTTAGAGGCTGATGGTTTTCCTATTAAGTATGCACGCGTACCTATAACTGATGGTAAAGCTCCTAAAAGCTCAGACTTTGACACATTGACATCTAATATTGCTTCTGCTTCCAAAGACACTGCCTTTGTCTTCAATTGCCAGGTTGGGTTTTCTTCTGCATCCCAGTCTGCTTGTGTATTTCGATATGTTTGGTAATCCTCTTTAGCTTATCTGTTCGACTTACAGTAATTCCTTTTTCATTCACAGATGGGGAGAGGTAGAACAACCACTGGAACTGTCATTGCTTGTCTAGTGAAGCTCCGCATCAATTATGGGAGACCTATCAAGGTTCTTTATGATGTTCTGACCCATGAAATTGTGGATGAAGATTCCTCAAGTGGTGGTGAAGAATGTGGAAGTAATAACGCTGAAGAAAGACCTCGTAATTCAGGACGAAGAAGTGAGGATGAACAAGGTCGTGCATTTGGAATGGATGACATCCTTTTACTGTGGAAAATTACTAGGTTATTCGATAATGGAGTTGAATCCCGTGAGGCGTTAGATGCTGTGATTGATAGATGTTCTGCATTGCAAAATATTCGTGAAGCTGTTCTGCAGTACAGGAAGGTTTTCAACCAACAACATGTTGAGCCACGAGTAAGGAGTGCTGCCTTGAAACGTGGCGCTGAATACTTGGAGAGATACTTCCGTTTGATTGCCTTTGCAGCCTACTTAGGAAGCAAAGCTTTTGATGGATTCTTTGTGGAAGGAGAATCTAAGGTGACGTTCAAGAATTGGTTGCATCAGAGGCCTGAGGTGCAAGCAATGAAGTGGAGCATAAGGCTAAGACCTGGACGATTTTTTACCATACCTGTGAGTCAGATTTCCCATTATTGAGGCTTGGACACTGTGTAATTTTATTTATTTGCGTGTTGTAACTATGGATATTTTCATGTAGGAGGAACTGCGGGCACAACATGAATCGCAACATGGAGATGCAGTGATGGAGTCAATTGTCAACGAACGGAGTGGTTCTGTCTTGGGTAAAGGTTCTATTCTTAAAATGTACTTTTTTCCTGGCCAAAGAACTTCAAGTCGTTTGCAAATCAACGGTGCACCTCATGTATACAAGGTAGGCTACAAGGAAATGTGATGTTTGTACCCGTGGTTTCCTGATTACTGGTAAACTTAAAATGATCACACTTAACCATGACATAACGTTCATTTCAGGTCGATAGATATCCTGTTTATAGTATGGCAACTCCCACAATTTCAGGCGCTAAAAAGATGCTCGCCTATTTAGGCACCAAACTAAAGGAAGAAGGTGGGGTTTCAACAGAGAGGATAGTAATAACAGACTTGAGAGAAGAAGCAGTTGTTTACATCAATGGAACTCCTTTTGTCTTGAGAGAATTGAGTAAACCTGTTGATACCCTTAAGCATGTTGGAATAACGGGTGCAGTGGTATGTTTCAAACAAGAGCTAATAATTATGCAAATTGCAAAAGCAGTTTCATTAATTTGAATCCTCAATGCAGGTAGAAAGCATAGAAACACGGTTAAAAGAAGATATATTGTCTGAAGTTCGAGAGACTGGAGGTCGAATGCTATTGCATCGTGAAGAATACAGCCCAGCATCAAATGAATCTCGGGTTATTGGATATTGGGAGAATATTCAACCAGATAATGTGAAGACACCTGCAGAAGTATATGCTGCTCTGAAAGATGAAAATTTCAACATATCGTACCAAAGAATACCTTTAACCAGAGAAAAAGACGCATTAGCTTCTGATGTAGACGCAATCCAGTACTGTAAAGACGAGTAAGTATCAATCATCTGCACATTTTATATACATACCAAATCTTTTTCCGTTTTAACTTGTGGTGACGTTTTCAACACAGTTCTGCTGGGAGTTACTTGTTTGTATCGCACACCGGTTTTGGAGGTGTTTCGTATGCAATGGCCATTACTTGTCTCCTACTTCAACCTGGTCAGAACTTCATATCAACCTTGTCTGCTACCTTGGAAGAAGATGATTCGACGTCACGGGCTTGTGATGAAGAAGCATTGAGTATGGGAGATTACCGTGACATACTGAGTCTCATAAGAGTGCTTTCTCATGGTCCGCAAAGCAAATCAGACGTAGATGGAATAGTCGAATTGTATGTATTGATAGAATCAATCAATCAATCTCTTTTGACAATTTTCTTTCACTTTTTAACTACATCGCTCATGATTTCGTTCTCTTGTTTTGGCATTCTAGGTGTGCTGGTGCAGGACATTTGAGAGAAGACATCGTTTACTACAGTAAAGAACTGAACAAGCTTCCAATTACAAAAGATGAAAACCGTTCGTACATCATGGACATGGGTGTTAAAGCCTTACGGTTAGTTACTCGACTCCAATCCGGTCATTAACCAATCCAAACCAAACCTTGAGTTTCGATTTCTTTCCATATTCAAACGAGTAATCTGATTGTTATATGTATGTACAGGCGTTACTTTTACCTGATAACATTCAGATCATACCTCTACTGCACGTCGCCTGAAGAAATGAAATTTTTGGATTGGATGAAGTCACGGCCGGAACTTGGACATCTCTGTCATAACCTCAGGATAGATAAATAAAAGGTGTTTTTGGGGTTTCAGTGTCCATACATACATATATATATAAATATATAACCTAGTCGAAGTTATGTTGTTTGGTTTATACAGAGCTTTTAGTGTATAAAAAAATTGTACAGCTTTCTCTCCATGTCTCCGTGTTTGCTTTGTAGAGAGAGATCTATCTCTGTTTATAGGTTTGCTCCTTTTCATATGGATTGCTTTAAAACCCCCCCCAGCTGATTCAGCTAGGTTACTTTAATGAACAAGCTTCTTCTTCTTTTTCCTTTATTAATTATTAAAACCAATTAGTAAAATAAATTTATATATAACTAACACAAATTTATAGGTATAAATTTCTCAAATTTTTAGACTTTTTTGGGAGCGAACTTGGTTTTGATCTTTTCGATTTCTTTAGTCCCGATCTGAAACGCCGTCGTTAAAACGTGATCCGGAATCGTAGGAGTGGCCGTGAATAGCGTGGCGGCGATCGATTGTGTTCCCGGTAACTGACTGTTGAACGCCGAGATCACCGACGCCGGTTTGGCTTTGTCGTTGTTCTTCTGGTAATGAATCAACCCTCTCGGGAATACGAAAACTTCTCCTTTCTTCACCGTCTTAGCGAATAGCTTGTTCGCCGTCGTCACGAACCCGACGTCTAGCTCGCCTTCCAATACGAAGATCACTTCGGTGGCGCGTGGATGCGTGTGCGGCGGGTTTAAACCTCCAGGCGCGTAGTCTATACGCGCGAGCGAGACTCCGAGCGTGTTGAGCCCTGCGATCTTCTCTACGTTTGCTCCCGTGACGGCGGACCCGGCTGTGCTGTTAACGACGGCGGGTTTTCCGATCCCGGCGAAGAAAAAATCTGAGGCGGTGATGTTTGATTCCGGTTTACACGTGAAACCATTCACTTTGATCCCTACATACACATACATGATCCAAAATAATTAGTGACATTTACATTACTTTCATAGTATTATGTCATTCACAAGGTTTGATTATTGAAGATACCTGAAGTGTGATCTGCAACGCATAGATCTTGAAGCGTATCAGGATCGTAAGCAAGAGCAATCACAGTGAGAGATGATAACAGAGCAAAGAAGAAGCTATAACATCTCGAGTTCATGATTTGATGATGTTACTATTACTTACTGTAAGTCAGATTTTGAAGCTCCAATTTGCAACTGTGATATGTTTTATGTTTTCGATTGGATCGTTATATATATATTTGAATTTGTTGGGGGAAAATTATGCATACCTAAACTAACTTAAACGCAAAGCAAAACTGAGAGAGTTGGAGAGATGTGATGTCGTTTTCTTACACACACATATACACATGTAGTATATTTTAATTTAACTTTTAAGTTTTGGTTTTCGTTATCTATAATTCTAAGGTTACACCGAATTGTATTTTAGATCAGAGATTAAAAAAACTATTAAAAAGGTTTCAGTTTCCAATTCTTGAGGCGGGACGAAGCATGTTCGTTTATGTTGTTGGGCTGGGCCTGGTAGAAAATTAAATAGGCCTAGTTGGGGTAGATCCTCGCCGGCGTAAAATAGCGGAAGGTGTTAACGATACCAGTCCATAGATAGGTTAAAAGCAGAGATGTACTTTCTTTCATTCTCTGAAGTGTTAGTCGCCGCCTCTCAACCTAATCTCTTCCCTTTTATTCTCTGTCTCGTCCTCTCTTTCTATTTTTTTTTCTTGTTTTCGTGGAGGTTTTCAGACTTGTTACTAAGATGTCTGATCTAGACTAAGTAACATGAAAACGTATGCTTTTTTTTTGGGATTTTGATTATCCCGGAATACATATTTTTTTACGTTACTTAGTCCAGTATCAGCCATCTATCATCTTGCTTGTTAGCAAAGAAAGGTAAACTAATTTTCTCAACCAAACTCCTTTTCGCAGTTCTCTTTTCTATACTGAAAATCGTGTAGGCTTTTATTATTGTAGCCGATAGGATGTTCGATTTTTGAAACATAGTAATATGTTTTAGTAGTATGTCCAAAAGAAACAGACAAGTCAAATCTGATTGAAATTTAAGTTTCATTTTGAGCATTTATAAGTTGATATTAGGTTTTTTTTAGAATTAATCATTTTTATTTAGCTTGGATCTTCTAAGCTCTCTCCTATGGTCCTGTAACTTGAGATTCGTTTCGATCGTTATTAATAAGAATGAAAAGGTCTCATTCTACGTATTTTTCTGATTCGATATTTGAATTTATCTTCTGCTAGGTTTTTTGTTTGTACATTGCAATGCTTTTAACAAGGCCCATGGATAAAATCCAGTTTAGGTGGCCTGTTAACACCACCCAAAATTGGCCCAAGTAGACCTCTTGTTCGATATTAGGCGGTGATGTTTGATTCCGGCTTGACTTAGGAAGTTACAAAATTACCCATGGCTACTTGCTTGTGTATTTGTTGTGTTACCAAGGGGGTAAAATCGAAGTTAGCACACACCACCAAAACCCTAAAAAAAATAACTCAATCCACAGCGACAGAGCTAAAGACCATGTCTCTTAGTTCTCTCGTTCAACCCGGCAAGAAAACCATGTCTGATATTTTCCCCGGCGATTACGCAAGTAAGTTCTTCTCCGATATATGTTTTGTTTTTTTGCCTCTTTCCATAACTGTGTAGATTTGGATTATAGATTTCGTTCTTGGACATAGATTCTGTAGTTGTGTCCGTTTCGTAATTTGTTTCTTATGTTGAAAACAAAACATCTCGCAGCCGCTGAGACAGGCGTCTTTTGGGACATAGAACAGTGCGAGATCCCTGTTGGTGAACTCAATGCTAATGAGGTTTTGGAGAAAATAAGATCGAATCTTTCGAGTTTTGGTCATCGTGGTCCTCTCTCAATAAGGGCTTATGGTGATTTAACTGGTCATGACTTTCCAGCTGGAGACATTAAGCTCAATCACTTCCCCGCAGGTTTTATAAATTAATTTCCTTCTAAATTAATATTTTTTTTAATGATTATGTTAACATGTTGATCATCAGATCTCTAATGTTTGTTTTGTTTGTTTGTTTCAGGACACAGATACGCGAGACAGAAACAGATGCTTGAAGACCTTGTTTCATGGTCAGCTGAACATCCAGAACCGTGTACTTTGATGCTAATATTGGGAGACACCTCTCATGACTTCGTCGAGGTTGTTGGCCGTTTGAAATCCACGAAAAATTACCAAGTTCTCCTAATTCAACCGGGTGATGATGATCCTATCGACCAAAGCGGAAGTGTGGACAATAATAATATGCGGAACCGGAAGAAACGTCGTCGTTGTACTTGCACTTGTAGAGGAAGAAGCTTCTCACTCGGTGTTGCCTATAAGCTGAAGATGAAGTGTAAGAGATGTCGTATAAAAAAATCGAAATCACCTAAAGTTGAAAAGCAAAGCGGAAGGTCTAGGGAGCGAAGCAGTGTTGCAAAACCCAATGGAGACGAATGCAGTGTTGGGAACGATAGTGTTATTTCTATCAATTTTTACTTTTGAATGATGTCCCACGGCAGTCAGTACGTAGTATCTTTGTGTGTGTGAAAACATTGACGTTGTTTCAATCTTTGTTCTGTTTAACTCAGTTTTGGGGTTTTTTTTCTTCATATTTCTCTCTTTACTCAACGGGGTATTTTATTCTCAAAGAAGAATTCTTTTATTTCATAAACAAAGAGCACAACTGTTACAATATACTTTTCAAAAATTAAAATATATACCTTGAATGTCATTTGTAGAATTTTCTTTAATAAGAAAATATTTGTAATTAAACTACCAAACACACACAAATATATAAAAAAAGATTATTGGAAACTGTATTAAAATGTAATTTCCCAATCCTTTATATATTAAAAGAGAAACATTCTCACACAAAATGCTAACGTGTCGCATTCACGGGACATTATTTCCTTTATTTGTTATCAGTTTTTAATAATATTTATATGTCATTGTATTCTTCCAAACATACAATTAACACCCAAAATTAAATTCTTATATTCTCTTTCTAACTAAATTATATCTTTTAATTACATTTTTATAAAATCTTTTAAATGAATTTTTAGAACTCTTTGTTCTTATGATATGATAATATAAGACTGATATTATAATAATTCTCACGGGTTAAATTTTAATTACTATACAAAATATATATATATACTACACAATCGAATTTTAGATTTCAATTACCAATAAATATAATAGATTTTGTAAATAAAAATTACAGTAAAAACATTCCTTATATATATTAAAAAAAAAATATTCTCACACAAAATGTTGATGTGCCGCATTCACAAAGCTCTGGACACTATTTTCTTTATTTGTCATCAGTTTTTTATAATATTTATATTTATATGCCATTGTATTCTTCCAAAAATATAATTAACACCCAAAATTAAATTCTTATATTCTCTTTCTAACTAAATTATATCCTTTAATTACATTTTTGTCAAATCTTTTAAATGAATTTTAAGAACTCTTTGTTTTTATGATATGATAATATAAGATTAATATTATAATTATTCTCACGGATTAAATTTTAATTATTATACAAAATTATATATATAAATATATATATATATATACACTACACAATCGGATTTTAGATTTCAATTACCAATAAATATAATAGATTTTGTAAATAAAAATTACAGTAAAAATATTTAATAATTATTTAATACGCACTAGATGCGGTTTGTTACCTAGTTCCATGTATAAAATGGTGGTACTGTAGTAATTTTTGTCTCATGAATGATTTGTCCAATAAAGAAAGAAGAACAGGAGTGTGAACGGAAGACAATAATAATATCTGTCAATCTGATCCTTTAGGGGGAAAAATTTAAAATAGTCCAAACTCGAACATAATAAGCATAGACCCAAAACTGAAAGCCATGTCTATTTCAATCCTGCCAAGTAGTAATACTCTAATCCAAATTGAGACGACGTAGTTCCGGTTGCCGAGTCATCAGATTGAGATTTGCATCATTTTATTGTCTACACATATCCCGGTTTATATACTCAATAAAGAAGACAACAATTAATCACGGTGATTTACGGTAAAATGATTTCCCACAGTTTAAATTCAGCCTTTGCTTCTTCTTTTTTGGGTCAAAATGTTCACAACTTCGTTCATACCATTACCACCTATGATAGGATTACAAACTTTGAGAGATACAACTTGAGATATATATACTAGTAAAATCAAATTTATATGGATATATATATATATATATATATCTTGTGTTTCCTTTTTAAAACAACAAAAACTTCTAAAGATGATGATCAAACTGTTTCCAGAATATCTATAATTTTGTGGGATTGGGTTCATATTTCATCAGATTTATACTGTTTTTGATTGATTCATTGCAAAAAATAGACGTATGTATGATGTATCTAATCTATATGTCTGGGTTTATACTTTATACTATAATTTATAGGAATTAATTACTAACACATAACTGGTTTTGCTTTACAATAAGTATCAACGGTAACTTTTTAAAGTAAAGGAAGTATGTAACGGTAATATTTTGTAAATTAAGAGTAATTTCCATTTTTATTTTCTTTGTCGACAGATATAACTTCAATTTTTTATTATTATTTAACCCCGCTTCGCTTTATTTACTTGTGATCTGTTCTTAATTAATAAACCCTCAGACGAAACTCCGTTAGAGAAAAGCTCTCTGCCTTCCGCGTTCTCGGCAGCTATGTACGGCGGAGGTAGCTTTTCTTGTATCACTCATCCCTAAACTCTGTTTACAACATCGTCTTTATCCTTTTCGCATGAGTTCGTCTTGTCAAGGACTTTACTTTTTTTCGTCGCGGGTTTTGATCGTATCTGTTGGACAGCTGAAGGTTCAGAGCTATATTGTAGTTGACTTGGGTTCTTCTCTCAAACATGCAAAGCTGGTGACGTTACGCCGGAGAAGCCGTTTTCACCCCCCATAAGTCTTAATTAGTTCTCTCATATTCCTCAACGATCCTTTCAATTCAATTCTGTTTCCATTATTCGTTTGAGGTAAGTTCGTGTGTGTATTGAATGAGAAATAATGATGATGATATATGTATGCATTATTATGATCTATCAGACTATCAGTATGCGTGTGTGAATTTGAATCTGTAGGGACTAATGAATGTCATGTCATCTTATTACACAGCTTAATTTGGTGTGTTTCTATTATTGTGGTATATGCTTTTAAGACTACATGTATGATGTATCCAAATATTTACGCGTCTGATGAAATATTGGCAGGTCTACTAGGGAATTTGGATGCGCCGAAAGAAAGGATCAGGTTTTCTCATTCTCCCTACTGGATAGTTGATTCAGGTTAGTTGAACACACCTTTATATTATTATAATGATTCCATTTGAACTTAAATTCATTATTACAAATTTGATATTTTTACTTAAATATCAAATTTTACTTAAATATCGTTAAAAGATGGTCGAATTAGTAAAAGAAATTTAAGTGTTAAAATTGCAATACAATGGAGAATAACCGAGCTTGGTGTCCTATCCATTGCATAGCCTTTGGTTCGTAAGTTTGGCATCACTAGTTCAATCGTTTTTCAAGTAATGTAATTTTAACATTTAAATTTCTTCATATTAATTCAACAATAAAAAATTCAACTACTATATAGTATAATATTTTAAAATATATATATATTTTTTTACAAAATTTACACACTAATTAAATTTGATTGTTAAATCATAATACAATAGAGAATAGCTGAGCTATATTTACTATAATTAGTCGATATACAGAGAAGAAATGAAAGGTAAAAATGGAGAATGAAGTGGACGTATATTTTTTCCACCATAATAAATATTATGAAATATTCTCAATCTAACCTAATACAAAAACTGAAACTGCTGATTGAGTCGATTGAGTTACACATATTTTCATCATCATATGATTTTTCTTAGGGTATCATAAAATTCAATAGATGGAAATCGTCTAAAAACAAATGTATGTATTGTTGTTAGCTGAATGTCGAGTATAGTTGCGAAGTTCCCATCCGTTAGGTAAAAAAAATAATCTGTGTAAATTGAAATTATCAACTGACAAAATCTGAAATGTGGCCCAACTTAAAAGCCCAAAAAGGTTGAAAAGCCCAAAAACATTCTATATCCATCTTTCAACACAACCTACAAAAACAGTTCACCGGTTTTCGTGTAATTGCGGAAGCTTTTTTTTTGTCAGAATGGAGGAGGAGAAACCTTCAGATAAAGCAGAGAGTTCAGAGATTCTGGGGGATTGGGATTCAGCTCTTCCGGCGAATTCCGAAGAAAGAATCGTGATGGTCTCTGTTCCCACTTCACCGAGATCTGATGATGCGACATCGAATCAGCCGAAAGAGATCGAATCTAGGGTTTCGGAAAAGGAAGGAGCTTCGACATCAACTGCTGCCGGAAGGAGAGTGTTGCCGCCGTGGATGGATCCGTCGTACGAATGGGGTGGTGGGAAATGGAAAGAAGACGGAAGAAAGTTGAAGAAGAAGAAGAAGAAGAAAGAGAAAGAGAGTGATGAGATTATACCTTTTAAGGAAATCATTGAAGCTCTGCTTCGAAACTCCGGTGACAACAAGGTTGAAGAAGAAGAAGACAAGGAGGGGGTTAATCATCAAAATCGGAGTTGTGTTGTTGACATGTTGAAATCAATGGGCTTAAAGTTTCCTTAGTCAAAACTTTTGGGGCCTTTTTCTAAATTCTAATTTTATCGGCTTTTTATTTTGCGGCAAGTAGGTTAACTTTTTCTCAATCTTCTAAAATCTAATTTCTTGAATTTTCACTTATGACCTAAGTATGTAAAACAAGTGTTTAACTAAGTATTTTGTAACAATTTTCTGGAATTTCTTTAATTTTTTTATCTGATAAAATCGAAATCACACAAACCGTAAGAGCAGAGCTGATAGTGATGATGAACGGTCTCAAAACATGGACGACGTTTTAAGTGATCACTAAAATGGTTTAATTATAATAACCAAGAGAATATATAGTTGGGCTGGGCCTAAAAGAAATAAAAAATAAGGCCTAGTTGTCGTAATCATGGGGGCGTAAGTTAGTAAGAGATGTTAAGGATACCAAAGCCACCACATCTGCTAACTTAAAAACAAGGCTCGAGGCGGTTCTCTCTTATCTGCAAAAACTAGAGACTCCCAACAACAAAAGACTTCTTCTATCAAAATCAATGGCTGCTTCGTCGTCTACAATGCAGATGGTTCACACTTCTCGCTCTGTTTCCCAGGTTCGCTACTTAGTCCTACACTTTTCGTAAAAGTCTATGCTTTTTTTTTTTTTTTTTTTTTTTTTCTTTCACTCTACCAGTAATGGCGTCTACTTTTTTGGTTTTAAGTGGAGTGAGTTGAAACGGAATCTCCCCATCGGATATTCTCGCTGTTCTTGTGGGGTTTTTTTGGTCTTAATTCTCTTTGTTTGGTTTTTGTTTGTAGATTGGGTTCGGTGTTAAATCGCAATTAGCTTCCGCAAACCGAACACCTCAATCAGTTTGCTTCGGAGCTCGTTCCTCTGGAATTGCATTTTCTTCGAGATTGCACTATGCGTCAAGTTTCCCGCTTAAGCAATTTTCCGGAGTTTGTCCGACCACCAAGCAGCAGAGAACCGCTTGTGTTAAATCCATGGCGGCTGTAAGATTTCCCCAAAAAAACCTGATTTTGTCATCATTGATAATGTCCTGTTTGCTTATGGATGTGTGTTGAAGTTTGAACTTGGTTTTATAGGAGGAAGAAGAAGAAGTCATTGAACCACAAGCTAAAGTGACAAACAAGGTTTACTTTGATGTGGAAATTGGAGGTGAAGTTGCTGGAAGAATTGTGATGGGTCTCTTTGGAGATGTTGTCCCTAAAACCGTTGAAAACTTCCGTGTCTTGTGTACTGGTAAAGATCTTCTTTTTCCTTCAACTGTGATGGTGGTCTCTTTGGAGATGATTAAAGTTTGGAACTTTATATAGATAAACAAAACCATTGTCTAAAAGGAAATTGATTTCTTCCAGGTGAGAAAAAATACGGGTACAAGGGTTCCTCTTTCCATCGTATTATTAAGGATTTCATGATCCAAGGCGGTGATTTCACTGAGGGAAATGTAAGTTCTTTTTTTTTTTTTTCCCCGAGAAAATTACATATAAGACTGTTCTGTTTGTTATTTGATGTTTCTTTCTAAATGGACCAACTTCGAATATGGCCTCACAGGGTACTGGAGGTATTAGTATTTACGGTGCCAAGTTCGAAGATGAAAACTTCACCCGTGAGTATTATTATTATTAACCAAAGAATAGTTCTGGTTTTGTCTTGTGTTTCTTAGAGGTGTTAATGCTTTTTTTGACTATTCGTATTTGCAGTGAAGCATACTGGACCTGGAATCTTGAGCATGGCAAACGCTGGTCCTAATACTAATGGAAGCCAGTTTTTCATTTGCACCGTCAAGGTGACTCTTCACCTCATTTTTCATATGTTTTACCTTCACATTTTCTGATTCAGATTTATTCACAAAAGATTTGTTCTTTGATTATCTTCTTCTTGTGCAGACTCCATGGTTGGATAACAAGCATGTTGTGTTTGGACAAGTCATTGAAGGTATGAAGCTTGTGAGGACCCTTGAGTCTCAGCCGACACGCGCCATGGATGTTCCCAAGAAAGGTTGTAGAATCTATGCCTGCGGCGAGCTCCCAATTGATGCTTGATTATAATCAGTATTTGACCAGTGTGCATTGTCATTGCGATCTTTGTTCTGTTTTTTGCAATTATGATGACTGTTGAGGAATTTTAAACCATCAAAAAGCCAAAGATTTTTATATTCTGATCTTTTGTTTCTTTTATTTCGGATACATGAGTTAAAAAGTACAATCAAGGTTCTCTTAATCGATGTGGGATTCATATTAGACTAAGCATGGACCATGGCTGCAACTGCGGCTTGCTGAACAATTGGCTCCAGCTTCTCATCTTTGTTGTCTTCCCATAAATCAGGTATTGCTTCCTTTATGTTATGAATGCTGCTTAGTGCATAGTCTGCACCTGGAACTAGCACTGAGTTCCCCACAAACACGGTTTTTAGCCCCGTTGCTTTAGCACTGGCGATGTTACGAATACTGTCATCGAAGAACATCTGAAAACAAAAAAAATATACAGACTTTTGAGTTTGGTAACTGAAAACTCTGAAACATCCTAGTGACTTATATATATTACCGTTTTGCGTGGATCAACAATGTCTGCGATGCGAATTGCGGCTTTAAAGGCTTCAACAGAAGGTTTACAGAGGATTTGAGTCTTTGAGTCAGAGGAAGGGTTTAATGTTTCGAAACAAATGATTCCTTCGAAGCAATCCTCTAGACCCAATCTGGTAAGTGCTCGTGTTGCATGAGATTTGTCTGCGTTAGTAAAGATCTGATGGGAAATATTAAAACAGAGAATGAGAAAAAGGAGTCAGTGGAGAATTATGAGGAACAAGAACAAGCTCGAAGAAACTTACGATTTTATGGTGAGGCATAGAGAGAAGAAGGTTACGGAGAACTGGATCAGGTTTAAGTTTCTCGTATGGAAGTCTTCCATGGACATATTCATGGAACTCATCATTGTCAAACTCGTAACCAAGAACCTGTACAAACACGCCTATGTTGTTCGGTATAAAGAACAACTTTGGTATGTTTAGGATCAAGAATTTTGAAATCGCTTACCTTGAGACCAGCCATGGTGGTTCCATATTCTTTGTAAAGATCCAAACACATCTTTGGAACTTCACTCTCTTCAATTTCGAGTTGGTTAAGCATGAACTCTGCAAAATAACAAAGAGAGAGCAAACAAAATAAGAACTTGAGTCGTTAATAATTAAGCAACATTCGATCTTGAAACGTTATTCTCTTTACCTTGGATGTTGTTTCGGCAAGCTAGGTTGATTCCGATGCTCAAAGGGTATAAAGTATCGTCCAGATCTGCAACAACAACAGCAAATTAAAGAACAAAACGTTTTTGATGAATTACCTTTCAGAAATTGCATAGAGAAAAACCAAAAAAAAAACGTTGAAGATGATGTGTTTATGTGTGTGTTACCAAAGAACAAGCACTCGTACTTGGCTCCAAATCCATCCATTTTTCTAATTTTAGCGAGAAAGAAGATATTAACGAGAATTACGAAGAGAGAATACTTAATGAAAGGTGTGTGTGAGAGAGCTTATGATCAATGTGAAGGAGTTGCTGTATTTATACACAATTCGAAAAATAATAATGGATTTTGTCTTTTTTAATAATGAATCCTCAAGCTCAGATACCTAATCACTTTCCCCGCTCTATGTTCTCAGCCAATAACTATGGCGAGAAGCAGGCCGGGCCCTACGGGCGATTTGGTTAACATCTTAATCTGTTATGGTCTTTGCCAATTATCATCAACCTTTTTTAGTTAAATAGAAATGTATCTGATACGTTAGTAGACAATAATGAAATGAGTTTCAACACTGGTCTATTATCTATATCGTTTGGAAAGCATACGATAATTTATTTTAATGTTTTTGGTTTTGTCTCTATTTTTGTTTCTGTTTACATTGGCTTGTCTCTATTTTAATATGAAATGATTTTCAGAAAGCATGATTGTTGAAGGTGACTTGGCGATTATGATAATGATCCACCATGTCCATGTTGTTTATATGGTGATGAAAGGCAAATAATAAGATGATGTGTTTAGCACATACTATTATCTATTGTATACATTCGTATAATTTTCTTTGTCATTTTGATTTTCTATAAATAATGCAAACACTAAGGGTAAAAATAAAGGTGAACAGTCGCATATTCTGAAATGTCAAGTGTAGACAGAACACAAAAAAGGTCAAGTATCATGCAACAAAAAATGTTTGATCATGAAAAAAACAAGTTTAATTTTCTTTTATAGCAGGAAAAATTAGTCTAAAACTATTTTGATTGTAAATCACAACTAGTTGTATGTTAACCAAATTAAATCAAAAATGATTATCATCCGCCATAAAAATGAATCAAATCTGCATATAAAATAATACAAACGAACGAATGTTTAGCTGATTCAGAGAGCACTCTTTATTATAATAGAAAAAGGTTTAAAAGCCTAAAAACCAAGAAGTTAGGTTAGCGACATATTATTGACATGGATCATGTGTTCATTTTATTATGTCGGGTTATAATTTCTTCAGATCCCGTAAAAATAAAACATAAAAAATCATCAATTGTAAATCTAACGTAATTCAGTGTAACACTGTGCTGAAAGTTTCTAGTAGGCGCATTCCAATATAAAAGTGTAATAATTTAACATATTGATTTTCTTAGAAGTTAGTGGTAAAATTGTTTTTTTGTGTGTTCTAATATTATTATTCGCATATCAAAAAAAAAGATCATAGATATGGGTTTAGTCCGTTGAAACATATTTTGTAAATAATAACCAAAAATTAGGGGAAAAAATAAATTAGTTAATTTTCATTTAATATATATAATATAAAATTATAATTAGCAACCTTAAAACCTCCAATCAATTGATGTCAAAAACAAAAACAAAAAAAAAAAATCTCCAATAAATTTATTGGGTTTGTAAGGCCCATACCCAAAACATTTTTCGTCCATATATTTTAATTTGATGAAAAATCCCATTAACAAAAAAAAGGCCAGAATGGGGACCACTTTAATAAGAGACGGCCACGTCAGACCGACAGAAGGGCACGAATAAATCTAGCAAACGTAACTAATCTATTTTTACGTATTTAATTGAGAATGTTTTTTTCAGAACAAAAATCTAGAGAACACGCTAAAAGAGGAAGAAGAAGTTTTTTTAGCCCACAAACATGCACTTGCCACCATTATTACAGCGTAATATTATAAGGATTTAAGCATTAATATATTATGTACATGCCAAATAACTGTACACAAAATTGCTCAGAAATTGTATAAATTAGCCACAAATTAGTCAAACAGTATCTTGCTTTTCCAAATAATAGCTAACGACAAAATATATATATACTCCATATAGGATCTATGCAGGGATTAAAAATGTCAATCTCCATTATCAAAATCTAAAAATATTAAATACTCAAATCTGTAAGAAATAAAAAAATCAATACAGATAAATAAATACAGATTTAGACATTTGCTAAGTGAATGAATCTTTCTACTCCAAAGTCCAAACAAATAGATACAAATTTAATTCTTCGGTATATTTCGTGACGGAATAAAACTATAAATTATTATTACAAATCGACGCACGAGAGAAAAAAAAAAAAAAAAGCTTCTTCGTCTGCTTTACCTTTTTTTTTTTTTTTTTTTTTTTTTTTTTCTTCTTCTTCATTTTCAAATTCAAATTATTTTTGTCTTCTATGTACTACTGATTAAAGAGTAAACACATTACTATCGAAATCGATCTCTTAACCAAAATTTTCGCGCTCGGTTCGTCCTTCGCTTCGCTGTATCTCCCGGAGCTCCGGGACCTGGCTCCTTGCGCCGTTGGCGGGATATGAGGAGTCTACTTTTGATTTCGGTGGCCGTGTGCTGGCTATGTTCAATCGCGGCGGTGGTTCGGAGCGGATCTAGCGATGGATTCCAGAAACCTAGAGATACTGAGACTGTGATATCGTTGCTGGAGAATAAATTGATGGCTTCTTCGGTTCCTATGGTGCCTCTCACCTTGATTCAGGGAGCTGACTCCAAAGGAGCTGGTACAGTACTCTCTCTTTCGTTCTTCAGCTCTTCTATTGGATTTGAGGATATGCTTGTTGTGGAGATGTTTCCACTATGACATTGACCTTTGTTTTCCAATTTCCACAATTCGGTCTCGATTTTGGCTTTCTTAGTTGGGATTTGAAATTTAATGGGAGTTTGATTTAAATTTTGATGATGATTAGTGTTTTGTTCAACTCTAATTTGGTGCAGTGTGTTTAGATGGGACGCTACCTGGTTATCATTTAGATCGTGGTTTTGGATCAGGTGCTAACAGTTGGCTTATCCAACTTGAGGTTTGTGCATTTTTTTACAGCTTGATTTGTGAATTTCTGCTATTGAGGATTGACTTGGAAGTAATTAGAAGCTAGATTTCAGTTTTTTTTTTTTTTTTAACTCAATGAGTGGTTTAGGGTGGAGGATGGTGTAATAATCATAGGAGCTGTGTGTATCGCAAAACAAGTCGGCGTGGTTCCTCTAAATTCATGGAAAAAGCTTTGGCCTTCACTGGAATTTTGAGCAATAAACCTGAAGAGAATCCTGGTTTGTCACCATGACTTTGATTTGTGCAACTGTATAATATGGCTCGCAGGATTTGTGCAACTGTATAATCCTGGTTTGTCACCATGACTTTGATTCTGTTTGTGGCTTGCAGACTTCTTTAATTGGAACAGGATCAAGTTGCGATACTGCGATGGTGCCTCTTTCTCTGGTGATAGTCAGGATGAGGTCGGTCAAACTCAATAGTATATTGTTCTTTGAAACCTAGGATTTTCATGAATTCTTCCTAGATCATGTCTTCTGATTTGTTACAATGGCTTGTATCTAGGGTTCACAGCTTTTCTATCGAGGACAACGAATCTGGCAAGTGGCTATGCAAGAATTCCTGTCTATAGGCATGCAGCAAGCAAACCAGGTCTTTGCATTTCATTGAGTCTATCAGATTTTTGGATTTTGTGCTCTGGTTCATGTTCTGTTTATTGTTTTATCTAATCAGTTGCAAGTGAATATTCATCACAGGCTCTGCTTTCTGGATGTTCAGCTGGAGGACTAGCTTCCATTTTGCACTGTGATGAGTTCAGGGAACTATTACCTAGTTCCACGAAAGCGAAATGCTTAAGTGACGCTGGAATGTTTCTGGACGCGTAAATCTCTTCAACTTTGCTTTTCTATTAGGAATGCTATTTGTTCTGTAGAAAAGTATCCAAATTTAAACTGTTCTAATGGAAATTGCAGAGTGGATGTCTCTGGGGGGCACTCGCTTAGGAATGTGTTCGAAGGTGTTGTTATGGTTCAGGTAATCTCAGATTCAAAATTTGATGAAATGGGCATGACTAAAGTGCATACAACTTACTTTATCTTAAGCTTACTGTAACTCTTATATCCATGTCTCTGTTAATTTATAGAACCTCCAAAAGGACTTGTCCAGTACTTGTACAAACCATATGGATCCTACTTCGGTATATCTATTTCACTCTATTAATATCACTTTTTCATTAGCAAAGTTTTCCAGTAGACAAAGGGTTGAG
Source organism: Camelina sativa (assembly GCF_030686135.1). Taxonomy (NCBI): domain Eukaryota; kingdom Viridiplantae; phylum Streptophyta; class Magnoliopsida; order Brassicales; family Brassicaceae; genus Camelina; species Camelina sativa. The sequence goes on along the minus strand of NC_141886.1, from coordinate 780,366 downwards.
AGAATCTTTTGACATTATCTTTTCTGCCTTTTCTTTCTACCTCAGTGCTTCTTTCCTCAGAACTTGATTTCAGACATCAAAACTCCAATGTTTCTTCTCAACACAGCATATGACTCTTGGCAGGTAATAATCATGTCTTTCATCTAGCTCATTGCTTCATCCTTCCACAATGTTTGATTCTTGAGAAAACACATATGTATGAACTTTTTCTATCAGATCCAAGAGAGCTTAGCTCCTCCAACTGCTGATCCAGGCGGCATTTGGAAGGCATGCAAATCAGATCACTTGCACTGTAATTCATCACAAATCCAATTCTTCCAAGGTGAAGTTTTTTAATTCACGCTTGTTAGTTATCGTCCCTCTCTCTACTCTATGCTGAGTCTGCTCAAAGTTGATGGTTCCTATGTCATATTTCTTTTCTTACACCAAATAGAATTCAGGACTCAGATGGTGCTTGCTGTAAACTCATTCTCCACATCTGACCAGAACGGTCTTTTCATAAACTCTTGCTTCGCGCATTGTCAGACTGAAAGACAGGACACCTGGTTTGCTCAAGATTCTCCCCAACTAAACGGGAAGGTAATATTGCTCCTCCAAAACCATTCATGCGTTTTCTATCTCAATGTAGCAACTAGCAGTCACCTAATCACAAGTTTGTTAAAACTCTACTCATAATTGTCTTTCTATCAGAGAGTGGCGGAATCTGTAGGTGACTGGTACTTCGACCGAGCAAAAGATGTCAAAGCCATTGACTGTCCTTATCCGTGCGACACAACATGTCACAATCTGATTTTCGAGTGAGTAAATCGTTGAAACCCATATCTTTGATTCTTTCAAACTTATTGCTTGGAAATATCCTTCCATATTTATCCTAACTTCGAAATCTATAACATTTTGTGTATCTCAAATGAGAATCATTTTGTTTATCGATTCAGATCATAATTTATATTTTTGTGACCTCATTGTTCTATTGTAATAAGCTTTCTTTTGATGTTTATCGATTTTTTGTTCATATATATTCTTTGTGCAGTTTTAATCAGTCAGCTCTAGAGATCTCAGCTTCTTCAAGGTTTTGTTTTCCTCTCTTTAGAGCCTCTCTGGTCCTTCTAGTGTTGACAAAACTCATCCCCAGATTCTTAGTTTAGTAGGTATAGTGAAATCATTCTTTATCTATAAACCATTGTCGAATCTAGTTAGTGACAAAATCCATGTCATTACATAGAATAGAATATCAAAAAGAGAAAAGAAAAAGAACATATTCCTTTATTCATTGGACTCTAACACAAATCGTCCGAATCTCAAAAACCGATCATGAACTCTTCTTTTGAGATGTCCCTTTTTGTTGTATTTTGAAATTCCAATTGTTATTAATCACTTTATTTTTCGCCTTTTTTGCACCACACTGAAGCGCACGCGAGGTAACATATTGCAGGTTCTATCTTGTGCTATAAAGTGTTAGCTTTACTTCAAATACACAAACTCGATAATAGTTCGCAAAATTATTAGTTCACCTGCCAAACGGATGTCACTAGTGACTGAAACTTTTTCCATCTTCCATGAAACACAACTCTAGTTATCGTATTTACAAACCCACAAAACGAACTCATGATTTCTCAAAACTCACTAAGCAAAAGAAAAAAAAAACATTAAAAGCCCTAATAATCTATTACTTGGATAAAAGTGATCAATACTAAAACAGAGAAGATATTTAATTAAGAAGCTTGATGACGTGAAGCAGAAGCTAAAGCCACAGCTTGTGCCCACACCTTCAATCTCGCCTTAACCTCCTTTGGAT